>NW_024040817.1:21882268-22482268 GCF_014851395.1 Micropterus salmoides | reverse complement strand
GCCACGCTGGCCGGAAACGCCGTGCTGCTGCTTGTCATTGGCGGAGTCTGGCTGGGGCGGAGCCTGAAGAGGAGGTTGCAGAGGAGGAAGTCGGCCGTGCACGTTCGGCACATGTACTCCACCAGACGACAGTTTCGTCCCACCATGGCGACGGCCTCGGTGTCCACTGATTTCACCAGCTACCAAAGCAGTCGGCCAGCAAGACTCGCACCACTAGAAGAAGGGGACCTCATTGAGTTCCCCTGTGACCGCTTTCTGGACAGCAGCAGTGTTCGCAGAGACAGTGACATGCAGAGATTCTCTGACTAGAGCCAACAGGAGGATATGTTATTTGGTATGTGCTGCGATCTCTGCTCTATTTAGAATAAAGAAAATGCACACTGCAGTGTCACATTAAAAACATGGGTGTGTTTGTGGCTGTGAACAAACCAAGTCATTTCATCCCCAAGAAAACTTTTAAAGTCACAAGAGACCAGCTGAGCTCATCAGTGCCTTTTCAGACACCAAAGGAAGTACAGTCCCTTTGACTTCCTCTTCCTGCTTTGCCTTTCCTCTTTCATTTCCTTGCACCTGTGAGTGCTTCTAACTGTGATTTGTTGTGATTGCAAGTGTACACTCATGAATGATTCATCACTGATTTCAACTACGGTGCTAATATTGAGTTCACAGACATCATATTGTCTCATATTTGTACAGTGTGTAATGATGGCTACTGGTTGGCAGGAAAAAAAAACATTTGTTTTGTATCACATCTATCATGTTTTTATACTTATATATAATTTTGCATTACATGAAGAAGTAAAGTCCCCCAAAATGTGATTGATTTGTTTTTTGAGTGTTTATGATTTGCCTCTATGATAGATGTTACTGTCTCTGTGGCTTTCAAATATCTTAAGCCACTGATTATATTAAGCACAAGTGGATTATATTTCCAGCGATAGGGTGAATATATATGTAGAGTATTCTATATATACATTGCTAAACGTGAGTGAGTCATACAGAAGTGAAGAAGCCTCTTGGATGAGAGGCAAAACGTCCAGTCCAGTCGCCCTTGATTTAACCCTCGTTATTCATACACAAAGATTGCTTGCATTAACATCTTGAACTCCAGGTTGTGTTTGACTCTTTTATTTTTACTCTTATGACGTAGTTATCATATGCCTCAGACAAGCAGGCCAGACAGGTCAGGCTACTAAGAAATACCATCATTTGGCATGTGAGTGGTACTATACGTGTTTTAAGATACTTTTCTTTTCCAAATGGGTCACTTTTTATTGATTTGTAATATTAGCTTTCACATATTATATTTCTTGTATTTGAAAATATAGAACAATTAATGAGATTTTTCCTCTGATATTTATTACTTTAGAGGGAGACATGAACAATGTGTGTGAGGGTGGGGAAGATAATAGCAAAAGTATGCTAGAGACGTTAGAGTGTGTGTGTGTGTGTGTGTGTGTGTGTGTGTGTGTGTGCGTGCGTGCGTGCGTGCGTGCGTGCGTGCGTGCGTGCGTGCGTGCTTGTCAAAATGAGGCCTGGCAATAGTTAAGCAGTCCCTTTGTTTGAGCAGACAGGGTGGAGTGCCTCACAAACACATGCACAAATAAACGTGCATTTATATATCACTGGACAGTCAAGATGTCAGAGCTGTAATGTTTTGACATAAAAACATTTCAATATTCTGGACCAAGGCGTTATTTACAGCTGGTACCAAAATAATGTCCATAAGTTTGGGACACTTTCCTTTACTGATGGTAAATATAGTCAGACAAAAAACCCCATTAAAATAAAAGACTAAATACCATTTTAAATGTTTCTTTGTGTATTAAATAAGAAATACTTATGTCTTTGCAGGCTATGATCTACTTTGCTGACCACTTTGGTTTTTATGGTCAACTGCCAGTAACAAAACCAGTCACTAGATGGCAGACTAGACCATACTGTATGTACAGAAACAAACTGATAATTATAATCCCATTGCTCACACTGGCTTTCCCTGTCCAAATTAAATAAAATTAAGACAGATTTTTATATCATAAAAAAGTTTTAAAAGGATATAAAAAAAACCCACAAGGAAATATCAGAATAAGTGTTTATTAACTGATAGGGATAGAGACATGAGGTGCTTAAAAAGTGCTTGAAAGGAAACACTGTACAATCATGTTTTAAATGGCTTTGCAAGAAGGACAGGACTTGAAATTTTAAAATAAACATGTGTTCTCTTAGCAGGAATAATTTGTAGAAAAATAGTTTTGACAAGCTGCCTCTGCATCAAAGAGAAGGCATATGGTGTGCCCTCGCAGATTCACAGTTAGAAATATAAAACTAATAGATAGGCTTTGTTTTTTTTAAATTAGTGCAAGATATAAGAGCAAAATATACTGGAAAGATTTGTTATGATAGTGTATGTGCATAGTCAGTGATTGGCAGGCAGTGGTTTGATTGCTGTGAACCAGATATGTTTCTGAATAAACACAGGAACCAGTTGCCATGAAACCACAGTTTTTAACAAGGCCTTCAGAAAAGTAAATTTTTGCACCTGTTATGGAAATGTATAAGTATGTGGTTCTGGTCTCCTCTCAAACCAGAAGAGATGATAATAATGCTGAAAAATATCCCTGTGTTTACATGGACCTAAATAAATGCACCTCTTCAGTTTAGTATTTCATCTACAATGAAAAGAGACAAAACTCCATAGCTGAGTGAGCATTTTGTGTATCTATGACAGAAAGATAACTCAGTCTGGTTGGATTGAGCCATCCAGTCCCCCACCCCCTCCTCTGTACGGTGAGCGCTAGCGTCCAGGCTGGGGGTCGTGCCCTGTGTCGCTTCCAGCTGTCGAGGAGGTGGAGATACTGTTGTGTTGGATGGCCTGTGGATGAGACCCAGGACATGCAGGGGTGGGACTTCCTCCTGGGCTCACCACTGCAGCTGGACACAGAGACAGCTGTCAATCAAAGTCACTGATCCCATGTGGATTGTCCGTTCAGTGAGTGGGGTTTGTGAGCATGTGCATGCAAATGAATGAAAACCCTCTGCAGCTCAGATTAAAGGAAAATATTTCTTTTATTTTAACAAATGAATACTGTACATACAGGTAAAAAGACACCAATAGAAATATATAAGAATATAACACATGCCAATATCACATCCATCTTTGATCTCGGAAGCGCAACACTTAAACATAATGGCTGCTTTCATTTAAGCCACAAGGTGCAGTATCTTTTCAATATCTTTCATATTAGCTCATGTACAGGCTAAGTTGCTGTTGAACATTAACTTTAGCCTGGCTGAAGTACAACATGGGCATGGTCTGCTTTTTGTTCCAGGCTGAAGCTTCATGCAAGGCAAAATAGCCAGTGCCAGAGTATTGCATTGCACTCCAAGGTATTTCAAATACCACCTAGGTCTGGTTATTAAATGAGTATGAAAATACATTCCTTTAAATGGAGAGTTAAGAGTGCAGTGCTTTCCCCCTGATTGGCTCTCCATAGGAATAAAAGTGCATGTACCAATATTTGGAGACTGTGGGGTTAAAAGCAGAGCTCTTTAAGTGCTGTTAAGTTACACTTTGTAAGATACAGTTAAGGTCCGTGTGTGTGAGGGGTGGTTTGTCCTAACGAGACAAAACGCAACCATGGGGTATCTGAATTATGCCCTCAGTGGTGGATGGAGATGATTGGTGTCAGGCATCTGGAAAAGTTGTTGAGAGGGGGTTTACTCACTGGGGTACCCCTGTGCCTCTCTCTGCCGGGCGGTGACAGGACAGTCCTTGTGGGTGAGCAGAATCTGCTTCAGTTGACCCACCTCCGACCTCAGTGACGTCACCTCGTTCTGGAATCACACAAAGAAATATTAAGTATCCCTGAAGTGTGGATTGTGTTTGTGTGTGTACTTGTCAGAGCGTGTCCCACCTGCAGCTGCAGGTTTGTATGCGTCAACTCCTCCGCCTTCTTCTCCAGCGATGACACCCACAGTTTCCTCTTCTGTCGGCAGCGGGTGGCTGCAGCCCGGTTTCTTTCCAGAAACTTCTGCCTGCGCTCGTCAGGGTCATGGTCTGCCGTCCTCCTGCGCCGGTTGCTGCTGCCTCCTCCTCCTCCACTGCTGCTGCTGCTGCTGCTGCCTGACTGCACTGCATGCTGGGAGTGGGATGACTGGGATGGCTGCATCTGCTGTGCAACTGGTGACTGCAAAGAAAACAAACATTTTAAAAGTGTGCGTGAATGCAGAAATGAGAGGTCAGGTGTTACTTTTAACATCATTGAACTTATTAGTAACTATAAAGCATTATACCTGTGATGGAATAGACAGGGGAGGTGCAGGAGGCGAGGCCTGCGGCAAATGGGAAGGCGATTGGTGTGCCTGAGCATGCGGTGCATTCCCTGACTGGTGAAGCTGGTGGCTGTGGGAGCTTCCCAGCCGCTGCGGAGGTGGAGGGTGGCATCGCTGTTGGTAGGTGATTGGTGGAACTGGAAGCTGGGGATGATGATGATGATGATGATGATGATGATGAGGAGGAGGAGGAGGAGGAGGAGGATGATGGTGGTGCTGTAGTGGAGGTGCCTGATGATGCTGTGACATCATCTCCATCATATGATCCATGGATGTCACAGGGTTGTTGACGGCGACCATTCCTGGGTGATGCTGCTGAAAATGATGGCCCAGCGTCTGTTTGGATCTCTGAGCGGAGATAAAATGATCAAAGATATATAAAGGTGTACATGTGATGCACTATACAAGGCGAGTGCACAGTGACAGATATGTAGAATGTCTAGCAGACATGCAGCAGTGTGTTGTTAAAATGAAATAGAAAAGATAATTTTTCTAAACTCACAGAGGCAAAGAGCTGTATATTTCTTTGAGAAAGATAAACACAGAGGAGCCGCAGTAACTGACATTACATGTCTATTTTCACATTATCTCATCTGAACTGCACATTTCTTCTGAGTTTGTTATAGCCTCTGGGGATTGTTACAGATATTCAAAATCAACTCTCATATATCTTAAGGGCCGGTGGACCTGGTCTAAGAGGGCACAGGGAGATGAGCGATTGCGTCTGCTTTTCAAATCGCCAAGTGCATGCTGGGATATGTAGGGCCAAGCAAGACCCCAGTGACACTAAATAGGAGCCAGTTTTTGCAAGTAATTTCTTGACTATTATTTATGATATTTAGTTGCTGAATACAGTACAGTATATGTCTATTATTCAAGGCCAGCAGAAAAGGCCTTAAGACGTATTGAATGCACTAATCTGCATTAAGAGGCTTTTTCATTCTCCAAAATTCTTTATTATTACAAACCCCACCTTCTCAAATCTATCCACCCTGTTCTACTCACCCATTCAATATTACACCTGAACCCTAGGCAACTGGATAGACACCGGCCTTACATCAAGAGTGTCCCAGTTGAGTTTGTTGTAACATTAGAGGCCGATAATTTGCTTTGCAGTTTTGAAATTTCCCATCTCTTACAACATATTAAATCATTCAACAAATGTTGAAAAAAGTTAACTCGTGGCTATTAGAGACAATCAGGCATTTTGCAGATTTCCTGCGTAATAATGTACAGGAATATATTACATACAAGTTGTAAAATTCAGCAACTTCAAATGTATGACTTATTTAAATTTCCCTTATAAATAGTGGAAAACACAAAACCCTTCCATAAGTATCTTGGTATGAAACACAAATGACAAAATAAATTACAAACATTATATTCCAATTAAATGCTGCCAGTTACTGCCACTATATTCCCCACAGGGTTATTAAACCACATTTGAGCTGATAAGTGTTAAACTAAACACTGTACATGAAGAGTTTGTAATTATACATAAACATTTTCCATCTCTCTCAGCTAAATTAGTAATATGCTCCTAAGCTACAGGCGACTTCAGGTCAAAAAGCCTAATTAGCCTGTTTCCGTGTTTTGTAGCTAAAATGATAACTGGTCACAGCCACAATCCCACACTTACTCGCCATATCTCCTAATTATCCGCAACTGTGAATACAACTGTAGATAAGTGGTATAATGTGTTCGTATAAATGCTGCCGTCTGCAGCTTTATACCTTCACACTTTATCATTCTCGTGTATCATCTGACCAAACAGACTGTAAGAGCTAAATTAAACCTCATCTCTCCTTTCTCCTACACTCAGCAGAGGAGAGGGAGAGGTCGTGTTTAAAGCATGACATCACCCCCCTCCTCCCCCCTGGCAATATTGCTATCTGCTCCCTGTTACACAATATTTCTTTAAGAGAAGAAGCAGATTTCTTTTCTCCTTTCAACCATTCAACGGCAAAAAAGGGAGCACATTTAGCATGTGCCAAGGATGAGGTCACGGAGCTGTCTGTGCCAGCTTTACCAGCCAGCCGGGCTGCCACTCAAACACACGCACAGCCACACACACTGAACAGGACGGGACACAAGTATTTCAGCTCTGTTTACTACATAGAAACACCCTGACACTGGGGCCTGTGATTACATCATGGACCTCCTTGGCCTGGATGACACACCACATTGATATTTCTGTCTGGATGGATCAGTGAATGAACACAAGAAACTGTACATAAAACACTGATCCACTTGTTAAACGTTTACTTTTCCACTTTAGTCATGAGTGTGGAGTTTCTGTACAGAGGAGGCATGCGAACACACCTGTGGTTTTACAGAAGCCTGAGAGTCCTGTTTCATACCTTGGAAATGCAAAACACAACACCCGACGAGGCAAAATTACAATGGAATAGAATAAAATTGGTCTGGAGAAGAAGTGTGTGTGTGTGTGTGTTCAAACGAGAAAAGGTTCAGATTTGAACCCACTAGCTGAGCGGCTCTGAAACCTGAAACCACTTTTCATTTGCCACTCTACATGCAAGCTCTGTACATGAAGTCACAACCTGCGTGTGTGTGTGTGTGTGTGTGTGTGTGTGCAGGGCTATTTCACAGTTTTCCCTTTGCTTTTGGTAGCACACACATATTTAACAATTGATACTACATGCACCTAGAAAGAGGAAATGTAAAATTTACAGGGGGAGCAATTGAGAGTATGTAGACACAAGGAAAATAAAACAACCAAGAAAGTCAGGGAGAGATGGTGACTTCCTGTGGTGCGGACCTGTGTTTGTGTGTGTTAAAGTGTAGAGTTACACTCTGATTCCTGACTATCCTGATTAGAAAGGAAAAGGCCAAAGGCAGAATGTGAATAGATGTAAATAGTGAAATACTAAAAAGTTAAAAGAATAGTTTGACATTTTGGGAAATACACTTGTACGCATTTTGGCGGAGAAGATTGATACCAATCCCATAACTGTCTGTCAAATATAAGGCAAATACAAAGCAACAGCTAGCAGCCGGTTAGCTTAGCTTAGCTTAAAGGCTGGAAACAGGGAAACTGTCCAAAGATAAAAAAATCCACCTACTAGCTCCTCTAAAGCTCACTAAATAACATTTTATATCTGTGTAATCTGTACAAAACTGAAGTATAAAGAAACAATTCAGTGTTTCACGGGGTTTGCCGAACTATTTGTTGGCTCTAAGAGCGGAAATTCCAGGAAGTTACTGTTCCCGGCAAAGAAAGAGTCTGGCACCGGACCCCCAGTAAAATACTACAAATAACACTATAAAAACATCTCCTCATCTACATCTCTGACAATAAGGGTATGTCAAACTATTCTTTTAATAATACAACAAACAATTTCAAGCTTTAGCCCAAAAACAATGGCATTGGTATTTCATTTTTTAAAGCCACTAGTGGTCTAGCCGTAGTGTGTCTCTGCACTCAATGCTGTTATAAATTGTAATGTGTGGTGTGCTCATATAGACAGCCTTTGACAAAGCATAATGTTATTACCAGAGGAGAAAGGCATAATCCACAGAAACAGGAAGAAAATATCAGTGTTTGAAACTGACTTGTCAGTACCTGAGGCGAGGAACAGGAGGGGTTGTGTACCGGACCTGGTATACCCATTACACACGACAACTGCTTCTCTATCTGGAGAAGGGGAAAGAATTGGCACAAAAATAACCTTTCAACCATGACAAGAAAAAGCTTCAGCACATACATAACCTCAAGCATAAAGAGGTCCCCACAAAGTCACATCCATTTGGAGTTTTAAACTTCTGATTAATTCATACACAGGAGAGAAGTGAATTTTTCTGTTAGCCGTGAATATTTCTAACTTCTATCTTACCACTTTGGCCGCTATACCTGCATCTATAAATCATAATTTGTCTGAATGCAAATGTACATATGAGTGTAAGTAACCAGTCTCCCATACTTACGGGCATGTGCTGAGCAGATGCCCCTTGCATGGCGGGGTCTGGCAGGGTGCCAGGTAAGGAAGCTGGCAGCGGTTGTCTGTGTCTGTTCCGCATGTGGAGGAGGGAGGACAGCGGCCCCGGAACCGGCCTATGTGGTCAGCCAGAGAGAGAGGGACAGGTCATGCCAGAGAGCTATCCACAGCTACAGTTTCACTAATCCGGGTTCAGGGAGAGGTGCAAGTTGAAACATTTATAGCCGGGTCTTAATGGCAGATGGAAGTGAGATTGAGATGGAGTGATATGATTAAAAAAGGTCATGGGAGGCGACTGGAATTGTGTTTGGGTTACTTAAACATTTTTTTTTTATGTATGCCTTGTGTCTTTGTAGAAACAGTGTCCCAGGTACTCTGGATAGTCCACAGAACTCACTGTGAAAAGTTTTCATTAGAACAACTATCTATGAAAATATTGTTGATCTTGTTATCTTGATTCTGCTACAGAATTTAACGAGGAGGATCTGAGGTTAGATGTTGACTGTTATCTAGATGCAGGCGTATTTGCGGCCAAGCTGTGTGCGCATGTGTTATTTTAACAAATTGTAATCACACCCCCACAGGAGAAAAAAAGGGGAGAAGAAAGGCGGGTTTTGGGGTTTTATTGGGCTATTTGGTCAAATCTGGCAACACTGACTAGAATGAAGAGATCTCAGAGGTGGAAACATTATAAAAATGCAGGCACATAAAACCAAAACTATCTGCATAGCTGCAAACCACTAGAAGTAAGTGATAAATCTGGGTGAAAAACACTTCAAAAAGTGGACAAAAGCATCTGCAGAATGAAAACAAAATCTAAATGTTATTGTATGTGAGCTAAAAGGTATAAACAGAAGTTTGAGGTGAAGCAATGACAATGGAAACTATGATGAGGCTAGAAAACAGAGATATGGAAAAAAGTGACAGCTTGAGAGGGAGGAAAGAAGCTCTGGGTTCACAGCGGGGGATGTCGAGATCCGGGGTGCCATGTGCTGACCTAACCGCTCTGGCCCACAGCCAATCGGACAGCGTGGGCCTCCACGGCCCGCGCTGAGGTCATCGGCAATGATGTCATCGCTGAATCTGGGGTATGCGGCCCGTTTTACATACAACAAAGTACAGACAAACCAAAACAGCGTTTCCTAACGTAACCACAACAGTTCTAACGGGCCAGCAGCCAGACACTCAGAGGCCAGGTCACCATGGAAACTGGTGGTAAACAGTCAGACACCCGATCCATGGTTCATTTATCCACTCTTAACTGGCTTCACTGACTAACATGCTGTCTGGATTCAGCTGGCATTGATTTACTATACCATAATTGACTGTCAGCTCTCTCCCCACTGTCCCGTCGTGTCCTGTCTGGCCTGGACAGATGTTTGGAGTTTATTATGTCATTGACTTACTTATGGTACCTTGATTCATCTAATGTACTGCAGGGATATGACAGAGACTTTGTTTCTCTACAATATGTGTTGCAATGAGGAGTCAGTTATAGATCTTTTGATGGGTGGTAAGAGTAAGGCTTTTATTTTTTGTAAGACTGGGTGTCGGGATAAGAGAAGGGTTTGAAATTCCTCCTTAGGTTTCAAAGTATTGAGAACAGTGCTACAAATGTGAGGTGTCATAGTGACCTGAGGGTTGATTCTGACTGGAGACCTCTCTCCCTTTATTTCCTGTCTGTCTCTACTGTCTGCTCCCCAATTAAGGCATCGGACAAAGTGTCACAAACATAAAACAGGTAATTTTGATTTATTAGGTGATAATTATGACTAGTAAGATAAGATATACCTTTATTAATCCCCTGTAGGGGAAATTCAGGATAGACAAGTAGACATATTAGACAAAACAATGACAGAAGTGGAAGTGGCAGTCGAACTACAATTAGGGAAAGAAGCTGAAAAGACAGTGAAAATGGAAATTCTGAAAGAAGTGTAAGCAATGACTAAAGTTGAGGAGTTCATTTAAGTATAAGTGTAAAAACAGCTTGAGAAAAATACAACGAAGCAAAAACTGCTTCAAATCCACAGTTGAAATGTCAGGAAGAGAAAGAACAGCTGCTGGGAGCCAGTCAGATGAAAGACAGGAACTCCTCTAATCTGAACTGGGTGATAACCAGGGAGCCATGGAAGCTGCACAGGCGCTGAGAGACTCCAGTCTGGCTCTGAACCTTAACAGACATAACAGAGGCAGTATTTGGGTGGCAGGGTGGGTAGTGTCAGTGGGTTTGAGTGGGTGTTATGCAGCAGTTCTCCATCTCTTTTGCTATTACTTTGTTCTCTAAGTAAATCCGAAGTCTGACTTTTCCCCCTCCTTTCTCTCAGTTCATTAGTGCAGTGATAAATTATGCAGGGGGAAATGCCAGTCTGTGCCAGACAGAATGAGTTATTATACATCCAAAAACAGGATGGGCGAGACAGGGTAAAGGAGAGGAAGAAAGAGTGAGAAAAGGCAACATTAAAAGGAAAGATTTGTATGAGTGTGTACATATGCAGCCATGACCATACTCACCCTGTGTGTGTGTGAGGGTGGAAGGAGCCTGGGTGATGACCGATCCAGACTGGGAGGAGGACAGAGCTTGCTGGGCAGCCAGGCTGCAGCTAGGGCCCATCAGGGGGCCGTGGGGCTGGGGATGCTGCAGGTGATGGGTCTGGGCATGGTGCAGCGGCGGCTGGGGATGTGAGTGCTGAGGCTGGGGTGGGTGCTGGAGCCGGAGCTGGGGTTTGAGCTGCTGCTGGTTCATGCAGGATGGCCCATTATGAGAAAGCGTCTGTGGAGAGAAGTGGGAGTGACTATCAGCTAGAAACCACTTTGAACTCATTTTCAGTCAGTGTGTGTTTTGTCATCTGAGGTGATTTTGATGTGTGCACGCATGCATACATTTGTTTAGTCGTGTGCGTCTGCATGTGTGTTTGATGTCTAGCTGTTTAATTTACAGAGGAGAATGCGATCACCCGGCGTGTCTTTCCTTGCGGCAGGTCAGATATCTACGGCCGTCTAATTGGGTCTGGCTGCTTTTATCTCCCTCACATTGAAGTGTCACTCAAAACACTAAACCGACAGACCTCACATGCAAACACCTATCAGCAATAGTCAGCACGGTGTCTTGATTCTTGCTTTCTATTCCTTTTAGGTTAATCTTAGCCAAAAGATTAGAAATTCAGCTTAATTTTGGTTTATATTATTCTGTAGAATTTACCTGTTTGCTCTTTTCCTCTTCTTGTGCTTGAAGAAACTCTTCCTCTATCTCCTTGAACAGACCAACCTCTTCACAGTTCTGCAAAAATCGGGTTGGCGTTGGGGTCTGGTCTGGAAGCGTTACATGCAAATACACACACAAAAAAAAGGGAGACAGGTTTAAAAAAAATGCGCAGACATTCATGCACCGCTGTGCCTAAATAAACTGTCGTCCAAGTTGTAACGCCAAGAGGAGAAACAAGTCTCCTCTCACGCGCGCTCTCTGTGATAACATCAGCCTGTCTCTCTGAGCCGTCTAAACATGCAGGGGTCAAAGGTCAGCTGGGCTCTTTGTTTTGACACAAGATTTCCTGCAGGAGGCGTGACAGGCTGCAGGGACAGAGAGAGAGAGAGAGAGAGAGAGAGAGAGGCGCAGAAGGAGAGTCTGGGGAGGTTAGATGTCATGCTGATGTTTACATCCAGACAGACCAACAGCTGTTTTTATGGTTACTGAGCGTGTCCTGGTTCGGACCACGAGTCTGGATCACAGTGGTGCAATAAAAACAAAAGTCTGGCTAATGACGCTTCTTATCATGTACCTATCCTGCATCCTCATTAGCATTGTAGGGCCTTTTGTTTTTACATTAAAACTGTGACGTACAACTGGATCAGTATATTGAAGCAAAAACGTGTCTAAAATAACTGCCTACGGGACCAGTTCTTTTGCCTTTATAGCTGGAAGTCTGTTTTATTTAATGTCTCAGTGGAGTGAGAACCACAGCATTAATAATTTCTTGTTGCATGCAATGTACACAAGGGTTTGACTTTTAAAAGCCATTTTCCCCCTAATTCTTATTTTTGGAATGACAAAAAAGCCTCTAAAACAGCATGTAGACATCATGGGACACAAAATCTCCTCACTAAATCCCATGATAATTAAATTATCTTTAGGTTAGCAGCTGCTTCAACAGGATGACCCCTTTGCTATTCACTTGTGGGGGGAAAAAATTAAGCCTTGAAAGAAGAAGACGAAGATGAAGAAATCACAAAATAGGTTAAAAGAAAATCAAGTAATTATAATCGTTTAGTGTTTTTAGTTCTTTTCTCTGTATTTTATGACAGGAAACTTAATACCTTTAGGTTTTGGACTTTTGGTTGGACCTGAAGACGTCATAGTTGTGTGAATTTGTGATTTCTGACATTTTATAGACAAAACAATAATTTGATTACTCAGGAAAACAATCACCATATTAACCTGTAATAAAAATAATGGTACATTGTGGCTCTACTGTGGTATATTTACAGTACCACGTTTGTAGTAATAAATGACACTGCCGTCCGTCTGATATTGGTACATTTAATCAGCAAACTAATATACTGTTATCCTCAAACCCTGGTGCACACACAGTAACAAACTGGGATTTTCTGCTAGGCACTAAAGCCCCCCTATCCACAAGCATATGGTTACATCACTTCCCCCACCAGATTTTCTCCTGTGCCTACCTACTCCTCTTACTTTGCCCAATATCCAAATAAAGAGTAAAATAATTAGGAAGGTTTGTGCTGACCGCCGCACACGCCTGTGTTTGAAATCAATGTGGTTCTTCAACGTTGGCGTTATCAGAATGTTTTGTCTAATCTGATGGAGTATACTGTACACGTTGCAACATGAGCGGCTCTGTTTCACAGCACAGACTATCTGAGGGAAGGAAGCCTGTATCGAGCGTATCTGATTTCATACTGTATAACGTAGCGTCATCACTTTTTCATCAAGCACTGATCCTGAAAAGAGGTCAACACACATGCAGCCAGACAACAGCTGACCTGAGTGACATACCATCTTTTAAGTATTGAAATATGTGAGACAGAAGACAGAGAATTGGCAATAAGTTCTGCTTTTTTCTTTACGTGGTTGCTTGTTTCTTTTGTGCTCTCTCACCTGTAAAAGCCGTATCCGTCTTGATAGAGGTGAACTTGAGGGTCATTTCATGCTTGTGTCTGTGGATGATTAGGTGCTCCTCTAACTGGAAGCGCTGCAGCACACCGACAGAGTGAGAAAGAAATGAATACAGGCAGCTGTATTGACACCACATGATGATGAGACGTTCAGCTGACGCCTTATAGCTGACTAATCAGTCATAATGGTCTTAGTCAGTTAAATATTTTAGAATATTTATCACTCCAAATGATAGTGAAAATACATTTATAATGTATACATTTTATATTTTAAAACATCTTTATCTTTGAATTGTAGCCTTTGTTTTATTCCAATTCTTAATTTTAGTCCTGTTCTAATTATAATTCTTTGTTCCATACTTGCCTTTTTAGGCCAGCAGCCTCGAGAGTATGCCACCTTGCCTTTCATGTAACAAATAAAATCTTAAATCTTGCGTGGAAATACAGCATGTCTGCTCTTTTTTCCAGCATGCAAAGACCAAGGCTGCACAGTCGACATCGTATAATAACGCTAATCGTTCAGTTATATGCTGCTTTCTACAATTAATTATCATGTCACAATGACTTTTCTACAATGTTAAAGCATTTTATTCCACTTAAAATAAATTACTTTATTTAGTCAGGATTAATAATCCAGTTTGATAATGATAATGATATATTTTCCTGCAAAAAAGAGAGTTCATTATAGCTGTTACGGTACAGGTGTAACACACACATACTGTAACCAACTGACCTGAGAGCAGCCCGGGGCGCCGCACTCATAAGTCCTGTCCTGTTTGTCATTCATGTCATAAACACCCCTAGAAAAACAGAAGACGCAAGAACAACACATTAACATAAAAGCTCATCATACTGTATATAGGGAACTGCAGTATCTCTCCCCGGGCCACAGTTACTGTACGATGATTTCATTCAGCAGGAAGCCTGCAGTTCTCTGTTCTCTATTTGTATTTACACAGAGACAATGCCCTCAGATAAATCACACACTACGCTTGTGTGATACAGTTATCCTCATATTATCACGTCTTTATTGTGGAAGCGGTGTGTAATGAGGGAGATGCCACAGATGATGGATGTTTCACCCTGAGACACAACATTATCCCAAAGAAAATTATCCCTTTGGTGCCAGCGGGAGTGCAACAGTCTTGGGTTCTGACAGCACTGCTGTAAACTGTATTCATTTTTATTAGGGTAAGTTCTATAATACAAATAATCTGTTTGGGTCTTGCCTAACAAGTCATTACACATTACTAATAACATGTAAGCACAAGACGGGCAACCAAGTCTTATAAGTATTGTGATCTTTACTTTTCATGGCCATTATGTCGGAGTGTTAAATGTAGTGCAATTGTTTCAACCTACAATTAGGCTTTCACCAGGGCATCAGTTAATAATACCAGTGTGATGAAAGGATACATGGTCACCATGCATAACATAAAAATAAAGTCATCGTAGGGTAAAAATATCAACACAAACACACAATGCAGCACAATAATGCAATGCTAACCCAGGCTTGACCCACTCAGCTCTTCAGTGGCAATATTAAGCTAATGATAGGGGTGGGCAGGGGTAATCACGACTTATTTGAAGTGTTACTGCTGCTGGGTCCTCATTTTCCACTTGCGAGCAAAGGAAGAAGCCTGCAACTCCCTCTTGCGCTCACCAAACAAGATTCACACACATGTAGACAAGACCTAGAGGTCAACAGGGTGACCCTTCCTTGACTTTTTCCTCCTCCTACAGTACAGATAGCATCAGAGAGGAGAAAGAAGTGATGGAGAAATGTTAAAGGTGGAGACAGTGACGAATAGAAGTGCGTCGGACACTTTTTCGCAGGTACACACATGCTCAGAAACTTTGGGTTTGCGTGAGCGGAAAGCGCTGAGAAGACAGTAAAGTAGGTCCTGATGTTATGGGAAAGAGTGAGAGCTAAAGAGAGCAGCGAGGGCAAAAGTACATGCTTCCATAAGAAATGGAAAGTGTGTGTGTGTGTGTGTGTGTATGTGTGTGTGTATGTGTGTGTGTGTGTGTGTGTGGGGGGGGGGGCTGGAGAATGACATTAGGGTGATGGAGAAGGGAATGGAAAGGGCAAGTGGCAGCGAGTGAGAGGGAGAGAGAGAGAGATAGAAGGAGGACACAATGACAATGAATGGAAGAGAGAAAGAATGGGGGTGGGAGGCGGCAGAAGGAGGGCTGCACTGTAGGCATATGCCTGACAGGTTTGAACCTGCCTCAGCCCCCATTTTCCAACCCGGGACAAGTAGAGGTGACTTCATAGGTGTGTGTGTGTGTGTGTGTGTGTGTGTGACAGCGTATGTGTTTGTGTGTTACAAAACAGAATAAGCAGCAAGTTTACACAACACCACAATTATAGACAAATAGACAGTTTAGAAAGTTGGAAAACAGACAGGGGGCTTCATTACAGTTGTTACAGTTTTTATGTAACTGCAATTTACAGTGTGTAGCCTTTCTTGCAGCTTTAGTATTGCATACTGTGATTTTTCACAGATAAATAAACAGAATAGTTAATCTGAAGACCCTCATCATTATCAGCAGTTTTCACCTCTCTGCTCCCCAATCAGCAGCACTTCTACAAAAAGAGCAGACTCAGCACATTTTCAGCTAAACCTTCTGTCAGTGGTTACATCAATGCAGAATGACGTCATCCTTAATACATAAATCCAACAACAGACCAGACAACATGTTGCCAATTCAAGACGGATTAATGTCTGTGTTGGGGGGAAAACTTAATATCTCAAAGGCAGAAGAATTTCCCCTCCTCTGTCATTGCTCTTATCACCACAGCAGCGACGGTGAATGACATAATACATACACACACACTTTTAAAACCACCTGTGCTTGTGAATCATCCACAATATTCAAACTACCAGCTGAAAAAAATATATAGCCAGCTTTAGCTACTTACGATAGGCCTACTTCTCAAAGTTGTCATGTTCGATGGATGAATGTCAACAACGTCGAACCGGTCGCACTGCCGGCTTGGAGCTCGTTCAGCCCAAATTTGGCAGCGGTTCCGACCAGCGAAATCCTGCCTGTACGAGCCTCAAGAACATGCCGGTGTGTTTCCTTTCCTACCGCTCCGTAAAGCAACCTGTTCAACTCATAAACAAGCCCGGCACAGCTGTACGGAGAGTGCTGTCACACCCCCCAAATAGACACTCGCGCTCTCAAGCCGTCCGCCTGGTGATGAGACTTCACCGGGACAGCTAGCCAAAAAACTTCCCCCGTCAACTTTCCAGAAAATTAGCGTGAAAAATAAAGAAAAATAACGTCTATTAATGAGACACTCGGCAGGCAGTGGTTACCGCGAGGAGAGCGCTTGCTGCCGGTTTAAAGTTTTGTGAATGAAAGTAAATTGCCGAGGCTTACCTACGAGTAGAGAGAGACAAGCGGCGCTCCAGAGAGGAACCACGTTGGACTGGAGCGGGATTACAATACGTTCTATTTACAGAAGCATTACATCACCCTCCCGGTGACGTCACGTGGGATTCCTGAACTTCTAAATCATTGCGGTCCCGTACGGAGAGAGGGATTGAGGAGGGGGGGGCGGGGTTACGACACCGGCCGGTATGGGGAACGTACGGGACAGCAACATGGTGGTGGACCTGGACAGACAGACCACAGCCGAGTCCGACACAGCGACAGCAACGTGACGGGACACGGGGCAGACCGGGTGGTCGGATGAAACCCCAGTTCTCTCTCCCCATTTTCAGTGTCTGTCTGAAACGGGCCGTCCCAGCGTCTGCATCGAGTCTATGCGTCAAAATGAGCAATAGCCCCCAAAGGTACAAAACTGTCGGGCTTATGTGGTAGTTCTGTTTATTTTAAAATAAAATTGTTATAAAACATGAACAGGCTTGTGGTGAGGAGAAATGAGGTCGTTTGATCCCGATAAATTAAAAAGGAGAAAATTTGGCCAGACAGGTACAATTCTTATTATTTGTATTGTTATTGTTATTTCTTAAAAAAATATATTAATTTGCCCTCCGTTTTAATCCCCCAAGTCTAATTAATTAATCAGATAGTCTTTTTGAGATCTCTTTTACAAGAGAGACCTGTCTAAAATCAGAAAACCTGCACACAAGAAATAACATATCTTAAGTCAGACAACCAACAGTCAAGCGACAAACAGAATTAATAGACATCATTAACACATATAGGCCTACATATTGTATTACAACAATCATAAAACACATTAGGGATAGAAAAAATCTCAGAGGGTCATGAAATAATATATCTTGAAAGCTGTTCACCATTCATTCCATTTAAATGGTGTGTATACCTGAATGTAATTCTGCCAAGTTTAGAGCAACTGCGTGGGTATCTACAGTAAGATCCAGTTATTATTGGATCATATCATACAGTATGAGAAATGTGAGGTGTTGCTCAAAAGTTTTAGCAGCAGAGTGCTATTGATAAAGTATCACAGACTGGACTGGGTCCATATTCACATCACACTGGCAGCCATTGTGTGTATGATGTCATGAGTCATGATCAGGGTTTGGGTATGGTTTAGCATTTTTAACAGAGATAAGAGAGAGGTGAGATTTTAAGTATTCCATATCCTTTCTAATGGTTTTCACTCATGTTACACTAAACTCAGTTATGGCTTCCAAAAACAAATAAATGTCCACTGCTGTAATTTGATAAAATTATTTATATGATGCCATGAAATCCCATTGGCCACACAAAATAACAGGAGGGATTTACATCTCCACTGCGCTAAGCCATAGAGTAATATCTCTGCCATGTTTGGTCAGACTTTCCTGTGCTGGAGCTGAACAGAGGGATATGGTTTTGTTGTGGTAGAAGTGCAAAATGGAACCAAACCCTACTGACTCATCATCCACCAATCGCCTAGAGCATGCAAATCTTGGTAGGCATGGCAACAAGAAGAAACAGGAAGTTGTGATGATGTCACTCTGTGTTTTGAGCTCTTCCCCCAGTGTGGATGTGAATCACCGAGTTTTGTTTTCAGTGAAGATCAGGGATGTTTTACAACAAGAGTGCACAGTTACACTAAAACGTGTATGACGGCAGCCAGGAAGTCTCTGGCTGGTGCCCTGGAGCAGACAACGCCGCTGAGGTTACAACTACCTCCATAACTCAGTGGCAATACTAGCCATTACCATCTGGCATCTTCACCTCAGCAAGGCTCTTAACAGCCAGACAGGGAGCTTTAGAAATCTGCCCGCTCAGAGCCTACTGTCACCTTGTTTGTAAAAATATGGCGTTTCAGGTCAAAGGCCAAACAAACTCACTGACCTTAATCCCCACGTAGCATTATCCTCTCTACAGCTACATCACACATCTGGCTCAGCTGCCAAACTGTCTTGACTTGATACATGGTGGTTTCTATATATACTATTTCTATCAGCGAGTTGCAGAGTAATGTGGGACTAATGTGCGACTTAAAAAGTAACTGGAAATAGACCCTTTAAACAGCCTCCAAGTATACAAGTTACAGTCATCTGGTTATGTAATGCTATGGTTGGCGTTAAAGTTACATCCAACACCGCCCTCACATGCACATCCACTCGAGAGCAGACCTCTGGTGTGTCTGCGTGTTATGATTTGGTTTGGTCCACATGTGTACACTGGAGTTGCGTGTAGGTCATCAAACATGGTTGTACTGTTTTTGTCTTCAGCAAAAACGAGGTGAGAATAAGAAAACCCGTGCTAGTTTGAAATCCATCCCAAACTGTTACATTGCACTGCCTGCAGACCTCAGATCAGATGACGTCATGCAGCATAAACTCTCACTGTGTCTCTCCCTTGCCTCTTGCATTTCACAACACATGCTACCACTTCTCATTTACGTAATGGTGTTGGGAACTGCGTCACTGTCACAGCTTTGATACGCCGTGATTGTGTGTAATGAGTGTGTGTGTCTACATGTTTGTGTGTAAGAGAGAACATCTGTGTTAGGCTGATGAAGTCACTGAATTTCTGTACTGTACATGTGTTAGAGACTGTGGATGCCGGTGATGTCATGTTGTCGTTGTTGTCAATGTGTTAGTGCAGCGGTGAATCTGAGCTTATTTTATGTTTCTGTGTGTATGAGTGTGTGTGCCATATAGTTGGGTGGCTAGAAGGCAGTGAGAAATTGAGTGAGTGTGTTCCCAGGTCTTAAGGTTGTTTGCTGAAGTCACTGGCCAGTGGTTTATGACAGGCCATTTTAACGCTTGATTAACAGGTCCAACACAGGCCAGCCGGCCCTGGTTAGCCAGCCCCGGTGATTTAAGGACATTCTCCTCTCTCTGGGAGCCACACACATACACACACATTACAAAGTCCTCTCCTCACCACTGAGCCATTACTGGGTAATATTAATCTGTAAACTTTGTGGATGTAATAGATGCATAAACATTGATACACAGATACACACACAGATAGCATGCGTGTGCAGTTGTACTATAACACCCCTTTATTAGAGTTATAATGGGTGACTTTGCCAGTAATGGAAAATAAAAAACAATAATTTAAAATGCTGCGAACAATGATTGATTTTCAGATTATCAAAAGTCCATTTATGTCTGTTTTCAAGCAAAAACTTTAGCACATTTACATTTACCCATTTGGCAGACACATTTATCCAAAGCGACTTCCATTTGAGGAACAACATGCAAACATCCATAAAGCAGCAATACAGTGAGAGCAGCAATAAATACTAGTAAGAGCTATTAGCACGTACAGCATCAATGGGGTAAATACCTAGGGAAAGAAGTAAGAATTAACTAATTGTGCAATCAATACAGGAGAATTGTAAGGAGACAGAAGAAGAAAAGCACAGGATGTGCATGTTGTAGGTTAGGGGTAAGAGGTGTTATAAGAGAAAGTGTTTTCAACAGCTTCTTGAAGTTAGAGAGGGCCGCCCCTGCTCTGATGGCATGTGGTAGCTTGTTCCACCATCGTGGTGTTACAAATGAGAACAGCCAGGACTGAGATTGCTTTGTGTGTAGGGATGGCAGATCATTGGAGGAGCATAGTGGCTAAGAAGGAACGTAAGCTTGTATTGTGGAGTTCATGGGTGCAGACCCAGTAGTCACTCTGCATTTATTTATTTTTAAATAAACCTGAAAAATGTTGTCTCCAGCCCATTACAGTGCAATAAGTGAATAAATTCCATTAAAACATAAAAGTAAGGTGTTTATATTACACATTTCATACACATGAGCAAATCAAAGTGATTACGTAAAACTTAAAAAGGAAAAAACAGGAAAAGACCTTTAAGCTAAGCACTTCACTAAAAATTAATGTTTGGGAAAATTGTGATTCAGCAATTATTTACTGTGATGAATATAAAGAGAAGATTGTAACTTGTCAGTATATGTCATTATTCTGGGACTATGATTGCCACTCTTGACTCTGGGTCACCTCAGACCTCAGTCCACCACACAGTCTCTAGATGAATGACTGCTCAGGCCTATTCAGTGGCAAGATCCTAATGGGACTCTTACTTAGTGTTTTATTATTGGGTGACGCACAGGTTAAGCATAAACTTTAAGACAAATGTGCAGTATATTGCCTGTCATGGGTGATGTACAGTTAAATAAAATGTTCCATGACATTTGTGAATTTTCTGATTATTATTCCTTATTCTTATATATTCATTGTGGGCATTTACAATAAATGTAACATATCAAATCAATTCCTATTCAAGTTAATTTTCTCCTCCATATATTTTCTCAGTGTACAGACTCCACCATAGACTCAACTCTTTCTATATTATGCCGTCATGCTATTAAAGGCTGTTGCTCTGTCAATAGGCCTATGAAGCATATTACCATTTACAATTACTTTAGATGTGAGATATAACCATAACGCATAAAACACACTGGCCCTAGCTCTGCTTGATCAATATGAGCAAGAAGACAATATCTGAATTAAATAAAGATTATGTCCACAGCATAGCTCCACACACTCCGTATTTTGCATAAACTATGCTTACGTTTTCTTTGATAACGCATGCAAAAGTGTTAAGACTGAACTTCACTTTAATATGTGTGTTTGATGTCATCAAATGTCACAGCTTCGGGGGCGCAGATGCCAACAGGTAGGCAGGTCGTGACGTAGGCTGCCACCAGCCAACCCTCCCCCCATCCCCACCCCCACCGTCCCGCCTGCCTCCCAGCTGCGTCCGCCGCTGCCCTGTCTGGCCGCCCGGTGTCTGCTCCGCCGCTCCGCGCTCTGCGGCGCTCCCACCCTGAACCCGAAGACTCTGCCTCCTCGTTCACCACCCCGGCTCCCGGACCCCCCTCTACCCGGTGAATGCACCAGCGCCGAAAACATGACGGGCATCGCCGCCGCCTCTTTCTTCTCTAATTCCTGCAGGTTCGGGGGCTGCGGACTCCAGTTCGAGTCTCTCGCCGAGCTCATCGTCCACATCGAGGACAATCACATCGGTGAGTGGGGCCAGAGGGGGAGACAGAGCTAGGCAGCTAGCTGGTATTAGCTAGCGCCCTAGCTAGTTAGCTGAACGCTTATAGGCTCGGCTTTGCATTCCGCTATTCCTGCCACTCGCTCTCCGTCGAGGCTCGTCGGAGTGGGAGTTATTCAGCAACAAGAGACTTGAATTCTTTTGAAAAACACGGCTTCTCTGTGAAATACGTGCCCGTCTGCTTTTATATTTCTTTAACTAAGATAGTTACCTTTTGCAGCGGTAACTCGACTATGAGGGCCGCGTAGGTCTCATAGGTGTAACTAGCATTCCGACCAGGCAGCGGTTTCACGGCTAAACGTTGCAGAGGAGTCCGTGTGTTTACGTTTTAAGGCCTGCTGCAGAGCAGCCGGGGCTCCTCTCACACCAATTGTGTATTGAGCTGCCAACAAGTCTGTCGCTTTTGTCACCTCAGGTGTCTCCACGCATCGAGACATCACCTTTTGCGACGCATAATGCTGGTGTCACTTAATTACCCTTGACACTGTATCAGTTGAACCAAGTTGTGGCAGACGTGAAATAAAATAATTTGATTATCTTCCACATGCACAAGCTTCAACTTGTTGCACGGCTTATTCGATTTTCATCTGACAGTAAATCTTACTGATAACTGTCACCTGATATGTGGAGACTCGCAATCAGTTTACCCACCATTTAACATTAGACAGACAAAATAGTTACTGTGTAAACACTGTAGTTTGGAACAGCATGCAATTAATTCAAGCTATTTCATCTATTGCTGAGTAATAAAGACATAAGTAGTGCATTACTAAAAAAATGTTGTGTATATTGGTAGCAATTTGTACGTCTATTTGTCACCCTCAGTGCATGTGTTAAATGTGGCCTCTCAAGAAAAACAAATTCTGTTTTAACTGCACTGTTAATTAAGAACTCTACCTGCAGAGATGCCTGTCTTGGATGTAGGCACATTAAATAAACTGTTATTAATAACCATTAGCATTGCCTTGTTTTTGATGAGGGAGTGCTCCTTTGCTATTACTGCTTGTAAATATTTAACACTTCAGCAAATAATTCACTCTGGCAGATTAACATATAATCCACCATAGCAAATTACACTATAGAAGAATCAAGGGAGTCGTGAGTTTGTGGCTTGTATCCATCCTCGGGAGGCTGTTCGAAGCGGGTGAGGCTGCGGGGTGAGGGCGTAGAATGGATGCTTCATTGAGCCAGTTGCCATGGCAACTGGCTGTCCCCAAAGGCGTTGGGGGCAGTATATTGGCTGAGTTATTGCACACCTGCTGTCTCACTAACAAAGAGCGCTCCCGAGCAGCCAGCTGTGGTGACGACACCCGACGTGTGATGTCACATCACATGTGGAACGGGACTGGCGTGCTGATGCTTCAAAAAGGGGGGTTAAAGAGACTTTGTTGGACTGTGTTGGTTAGGAGAAAGTGGAGCGGTGGTGTTGTGGATCACTCTTCATCCTTCCATATGCTGCGGGCATCACTTGCAAATAAACCAAGTAGTGGATGGGGTGATCAACACTCTGAATGGCCATTTAATTTTTTTTAACCTGTGGCTTTGTAGACCACGATGTTTCCCCGAACCAACCAGTAAACAAATGAAATTGAAAGAAATGCAAAATATATATTGCCTTTTCAGTCGCACAGCCAAAACCCCACAGACACTGGTAGATGCCCCATCTGGCTCTTGGCTTGACCTTTGACCCCAGCCGACAGCTGAACAGAATGGCGGTTTACCAGTTAGATCAGTTGAATTAATGAATTGTCCCTCTGCTCGTTTCTGCTGGTCATCAGCACGTCACACATAGTCTAATCAATACTGCTCGCAAACTGAGTTACCACAGGGGGAAGTGTGACAGATGGAGGGGATGTAGGTGAGAGTGTGGGATAGCAGGTGGTGGGGGGGATGCATTTAGCTCCCCTTTTAGTTTTAGTTTTGAAGTGGTGCAGCAGTGTGGGATTAACGGACAATCAAAAGGTAAGCTTATTTGATTCTCCGAGCTCCTTCACGTGAGGCGTCAGATAAGCTGTTTGAGGCGTTTGTAGATAACAGATTGCCGTGATTGTGGTCTCTCCTGCAGTGTGCAAACAAATTACGAAAAAGCAGGCACTAACAAGAAATCAGATAATCCAGAGGTGACAACAGCCGTGTGCTATCAGACATGAATATGGGTGAATGTGAGTCAGTAGGTCTCAGGTCAGTGTGCAAAAATCAGCACAGGCCTGTGCTAGAAACACCTGGTCATTACCCTAGACTGTGCTGCCCTCTTGTGGTAGGGTACCCTGTGTGCGGCACAGCCAAAAGAAATTAGTAGGGTTTTTTTGACTCTGGTTTGGGCCCCTGTGTATCTCAGTTTTCTCAACATGTGTCTTATTTGGACACAGCGCACAATAGTTGGCAGCAAACAGACCAGATGAGCTTGTCGCAATCCTTTCCGTGAGAAACGTGGGTAATGTGTGGGTCTTCAGTGCTGACCTCATCCTAGAAGAAAGGATAGCAGCCTTCCAGTAACATACCCGCACTAGATTACAGCTGAATTCAAAAGGAAATGGGTTTAGGTGAACAGTGTTTAGTGCGGTGTTTGGCTGTTGTCGAAGGCTTTGCTCTGTGACTCTAGGTAAGGTCTGAGGAATGTAATGATGTCAGGCTCGTCTGCCTGTGTGAACGGCAGCGTTGTGCTGTGTCCTCACCTGCACAAGCACATACCTGCCCTCTTACCTCAACAAAGACAGGCTGGGAGGGAAGGGCAAGCAGATAGAGATTAAGAGAGGGGAAGAGATGTGAAAGAGAAGGTTAAACAAAGGGAAATCCCAAACATCTCAGCTTTGTTAGGACAGAACTTAGTTTGATTGCTTTCCTTTGTTTGGATTTGGTTTTACAACTGGAATCAAACACCGAGCCGTGACTTGACACGAGGAGTCAGCATTGTGTTTAAATAATATAGGCTCTGCTGTAGCATGCTGATAATTAACATACACTAACTTATAAAGGCGTCTTCATTCAGCTGCAGTTTGGCTGTATTCCTTTATCTGTCCTGGCTCAAAGAAAACACAGAAGCAGATACAATATGGTGAAGCAGTTTTTACCTGTCTGTCATTAACAGGCAGGAAAACCCCTTCTGTGCTGAAGTTACTTTTTTTTCCCGAACAAAGGTATAATTGCATAGCAAATGGAGGTATTTGGTGAATTACTACAATTTGTCTTTGCAGTAGGGTTTTTGATGTTGCCGTAAGCGCTGAGCAATAATTGAACATTATTTTTGAATGATTCTCAGCTGAAATCATTTTGTGGTGATATGATCTTCAAATCTGAAAGGATTAGTTAGTGGATGAGTTGATCAGCAGAAAATGAATCGGCAGCAACTTTATGAAGTATTTCATTGTTTAAATCATTTATCAAGAAAAAATGCAAGCTTCCTCGCTGGTTCCAACTTCTCACATTAGTAAATTCAATATGTTGAGTTGTGTACTGTTGGTCAGACAAAACAAGATACTTGGTGTCACCTTTGACTCTGGGTAACTTTGTCTGTCATTTTTTTTTGCTGCATTCAGTCATTTAATAGACAGAAAGATTAACTGATTAATCAAGAAACATATATATTGATAATGAAAGCAAGTTAGTTATCATAATATTCTATAATAGCATAAATAATGTCTGTTGTCATGTAAATGCATAACAATGGGACTTCTCATACTGTTGAGAACCTGTGTCTGTACAGTACATTGCATTATTTTATTGGGCTTCAACAAACAATCTCTTGATTATTGATCTAGAGATTATTTTCTTAATTAATTAATTATTTGTTTGGCTTATAAAAAATACTGAAAACCCATTACAACCAGCCTAAAGTTCATGACCTCTTCAAATGTCTTGTTTTGTCTGACCAACAGTCCAAAACTATCAAAATATTTAGTTTACAATGATATATATATTGTTATATAGTTATATAGTTTAAAATGATACATAAGTATAAGTATGTCAGTATATATTCAGCTCTATTGGTCATTTTCATACATTTGCCATTCTGTGATATAAATCAGTATCAGAAAATACTCATATTAATATCATGATAATGATTTAAAACATATAGCCCAGGCCTAGTTGGCAGATTTTTCCCATCCCACTTTCGGAGGTGTGAAACAGGAAGGGGCGTGCATATTTCTTGTGCATGTGAGAGAGTGTGTTCACCATACTTTCCAAATGACCTGTCAGGGTGTAGCGAGGCAATTAGTAGATTGGCATCCCAAACTGCAGACCCTCTCTTTTCACAACACACATACATCCACATACACAGTCACACAGTTTGCCTTTCGGAAGTCGCAGGGCCCAAGCGCCCCACCAAGCAACCAAGCACTAGGAAGCGTAATTACAGAGAAGTTTGCCTTTCCCCCCCACCCATATCCCCCCTGCTCCTCCTCCTCCTCTCCTCTCCCTCCATCCGGCTGCCTGCTGCTCTAGAAACACGTTTAAATGCTCTCTGTGGCTTAATTAGCAGTCTGCAAAACAAGCCGTACATTCTTGGCCTGGTTTCAGCACACAGACATACCTACACATGTGCCCATACATGCGGACACATGCACAGTGTGTTTTCAGCAGGGGGCAGCAGTGCACTGCTGGTGAGAGATGGATGTGTGTGTTGAAATGAGTGGAGCGGCTGTTGATTGGTTGCTGCTTTTAATGACAGGAATGCTAATTAGGGAGATATTTATAGACCCACCAGACTCTGAAATGTCTCAGACACACAGCACACACACACAGCAACATGTACACACACAGAGCAGGAGTGCACTGTGTAGGTTAAATGAAAAACCTGCAAATAAAATCTGAAATTGATTTTCATGTAGCTTTCCGTGTGTCTGTGTGTGGGTGTGTCTCCCTCCTGTTCCAGCCGCAGGATCAGCAGTGTGTTAGCTTCCTGCCCTGCTAGGTGAGCGGAAGTCGTAAAGCCGGGGAACATTTACTGCAGCTCTCTCTCTGCACCTGGCGTATTCCATTTCTACCAACACCCCCCCCCCCTCTATTCACACATGCACGCACTTACCTCATCTTAAAGCAACAACTCTGTGCTCCTTGTACATCCCAAGTCCCAAGTCAATCTCTGCCATTTTTTCTTCTGATTCTTGTTGTTTAATACCTGGCTGTCAAACATTTGCCCAAATGGAATTTAGCTGACTTCAACTGACTACCTCTGTACCACTGTTACAGTGGTAAACAGTACTTCTGAATATATCCAACCATGTAAAAGTTGGACTCGTGATTCATCATCGCAGATAGAGATTCCACAAGTGAGAGGTTGTTGATTTGATAATTACAATTCTCATGAAAGATTAGTTGATAAAAAGTCACCCTACAGAACATTTCTCAACAACAGTTTTGATTGTTTAGGTACCAAGCATTCAGTGCTTTACTCTGAGTTATGTAATTATAAATTAAATATCTTTGGAATATAGACTGTAAGTTGGACAAAAATTAGCAATTTAAGAGGCCACTTTAGGTTCTGGGAAATTGTAATCTTAATTTTTTTACTATTAAATTATAGCTATTGGAACGATTAGTCAGTCAGAATGTTATTCTGCAACTGTTTTGATAATTGATTCATTGTTTCAGTCATTTTTCCTAGCAGAAATGGCAATTTACTGGTTCCGCCTTCCAGGTTTTTAAGCTTTTCTTTGTCATCTATGACAGTAAATAGAATTTTGGGGGTTCGAACTGTTGGTTGGATAAAACAAGCAATCTGAAGCTTTTATCTCAGCATTTTTTCACTATTTTCTGACATTTTTTAGCCACATCCATTAATCAATTAAGAAAATAGTGGTCAGAGTAACATAATCAGTATATTTGACACGTTTGAACATTTTGGTTGAATGTAATGTAAGTTGTTTTCCTGGTCTTGAGGTTCACATTACAGACAGTTGATGCATTTCTGAGCTCCCCTATTGGATCACATAACACACATTTACTTTTTCAAAGTTTTCTTGCCTTTAAATATTCCTGAAATATTGTCACTTCATATCAGAGAAAAAACTGGACAAGCCACAAAAAAATTCAAACTCAGTGGTTTGAAAGAGGTCAGACTTCAAGATGCTGCTAGCTCTCATTGTCATGTCTCGTGACCCAGCCTTAGTGCTACAGGTCAAGGAGTGTTGGTGCGTGTGATCTGGTCTCTACTTCTGAACAGCAGGTAGGATTATTAAGGCTCAGCTATAAAAGAATGTCAAAGACCACCTCTGTGGACCACCTCAGATGAGTGCGTTTGTTTATCGATGCACGCCCCTGCTATCCTTTTTTCTCACCTAGCCTTTGCAGTGTTTTTGCACACACTAAAATGTAGATGGCTCAGGTCTACACAGCAGCAGCAACAGCAGCAGTAGTGTGCATTTTCTTCTAGGTTGTTTTCTTGTTTGCTGGTCTCCTTGGTGTTCTCCTGCACTGTGGGAAGTCTGCATTCTTTTTTAATTATGAGGTGTGAAAGCCTGAAAACTGAAGGGCTAAGAAGGCCAACACGAAAACACACACACACACACACGGTATTAGTTGGAAGGAGTGTCCTGGAGTGTGTTGTTAATTGTTGCACAGAGATGATCCAGTTCTTGGACCTGAATTGCAATACATCTGCTAGCCATTACATATAAACCAGCAATTATGCCTACATGCACACACTCACACAGACATAGCCATGCACGCCATGACATAAACCTACATGTTTTTTGTTTTGGTCTCTCTGAATGTTCCCCTTTTTGAACGCTTGGTGGCACTGGTACTTCACAGATACACCCACCCGCAGTGTTTTCATGCACACTTGCTCCTGTTTTCCAGGGGGTGGGAGGTGGGGCTTTGAAGTTAACGCTGTTTCCCTCAGGCAGTGGAAGTTGCCTACTGTAGTGTTACTGACTTAACAAGTCAACTGGAAAAAGTGTGTGTGTGTGTGTGTGTGTGTGTGTGTGTGTGTGTGTGTGCGCGTGCGCGTGTGCTCTTAGTAATACACTGTGTACATTCACCACTGCCTCCAAGTTGCTCTTTCACTCTCGGACAAATTTCTTCTTTGCCACATTCAGACTCTGGCGATGATTAAGCAGCCTTGGGTCACTTTGGGAAAGGCATTGCCAGTAAATTACAGAGGGTTTGACGCTGGCGTAATAATGGCCTGCTTATGAAAGTATCTGAAATGTATCTGCAGGCTCTCACATATTTTGGACTAATACAGAGAACGCAGTGTGGAAAACATCCAGTAATCAGTCAGCCAGTCTGGCAGGAAGAATAGATTATGTGTCAGATCCTAACTGAGAGTATTCACACAGCATTTTCCCTCCACAGAGAGTGGTAATTAATCTGAATGTCTCTCTCTCTCTCTCTCTCTCTCTCTCTCAGACACAGATCCAAGGGTCCTGGAGAAGCAGGAGCAACAGCAGCCCACTTATCTGGCCCTAAGCTACATCAACAGGTACACACACACACACACACACACACACACACACACACACACACACACACACACAACCAAAGGTGTCTGTCTATAGAGGGCAGCATTGCTCCACCAGTCTGTGTTTATGCGTGTGTGAGTGTGTGCAGATGTGGCTTGTGGAGAGAGGCTCAAATGACTGATGTCTTCCCATAGACATAGCAGTGACTCATCCACAGACCAGCACAGAAAACCACACAAGACAATCACTCCTTGCTCCGTGCGCTGCAAACACCACAGCCACAGGCGCCGTTTCAGGATTACGGCATGTGTGTTTTTGTATGGTGAACCGACATGTCACATGCCACTTAATGCCCCGTTAAATCACTCCCGCGACGTTAAGAAAGATAACGGTACAACAGAGGGAGAAGGAGATGGCGAGGTTTGTTTTCTGTGGTAATCGTTTCAAATGACGAGGTTGTAAATGTCATCTGTATTTACTGTACAATGTTGTGATGGCTGCATATTCAGCAGCTCAATTATGTTTTGTCAAACCTCAGACTTCCTTCTCATAGCACCAGTGTACAGAACAGCCATAATTAGATGAGATGAAACCTTAAAGGCCCCTATTATAGCAGCAAATAACACAAGAGAACATTAGAAAGCACAAACACAATTAGAATATAAAGAATACTACAGTAAATAAGGGTTATTAGAGTATAATTCCAGTGAATCACGGCTAAGCTGGGGTCATAAATTTGTAGTTTTAAACATCAAGGCCATTAGTAACATTATTTTCCAAACTGTGTGTTGTAAACATCCATCATAGCTTAAAGAAAGACTTCCTGGTAATTTCTTCCCCTATTGCCGTAGTTGTACATGCACAGCTTTCCAATAAGGGATTATTACTGTTCTCTCAGGCGCACTCACTTTTGGTTTTACCTCCAAATAATGTTGCTGAGGCAATGTCTGCTTGTTGCAAGATCTGAGCAATTATTTTTGTCAGTGTAGTGTTATCATAACTGACAGAAATGATGGCCAATTAAATTAATACCCAATTTGTAATAAATCAGCATTATACTTTTAAGTTGTAAATTATAATAAAATGGAGAGTTCTGGACGGATTAAAATATGTATGTTTTTTGAATGAAGTTTGGCATTTCAGTTGCTCCACCAGCATTGCCTCCATTTATAAGGCGCTCAAGTTGACATCAGCATGGTTGTCAAGCGGGAAGTTTGCTGGTACATTTTAGGTTTACGGGATTTACTTAAATTACCCCCCCCCCCCCCCCCGCCTCAGGTTCATGACAGATGCGGCGCGCAGGGAGCAGGAGACTATGAAGAAGAAGGCCACACCCAAACTGTCCCTGTCCATCACCGGCGGAGTGTCTAGGAACAGCACGGCCACGCCTCCTCGCCACACGAGCGGTAACCTGACGCCTCCCGTCACACCCCCAATCACCCCTTCTTCCTCCTTCCGCAGCAGCACACCAACAGGTACGACAGGTGTGTGTGTTGAAATGTTAGTTTGAGATGCAGAAAGATGGATTGTTCATACTTGTTGAGTGAATGGAGGTGTTGAAACCGACTAATGCATATTAACCCTATTGGTAAAAGTGACTGGGCAGAAAAACTCAAAACATAACATAACCAGCTCACCTTGTATTCAGTAAAGGAAAATGTTAATGGAAATTGCAAATTACTGTTTTAACCATAGAAAGTTATTTTGTAACAACTTGGATATGTTTTCATACAAGTAACTGAAATATTTGAATGATGAAGAAAATCTGCTCCCAGAGTACAAAGTAGAGGAGGCTAAAATCCCAACCACTGTCTACTCCTGCTGCTCCGTGTGTGTGTGTGTTATTTGTGTGTTGGCTTTGGTGGCCCCTGCAGTGAGCAGCCCAGTCAACACTCTGCTAATTACATAGCAGCTGTCACGCTGTGTGTTCACATGGGGCCGTGTGTTGCACAGCCCAGAAGCAGATGTCCAATTCCAGCCCAAATGGTTCCAAACATAGTGTTAGGTCTGGGCTTACGCACACACACACACACACACACACACACACACACTCGCACTCTTTTGACATGTGCCAGGGTGCCATCCATTTCCTCATGCTGAGGTGCAGCATTTCCTGTAAGATGGTGGGGGGGTCAGTGGGCCATTATGTGTGTGTGTCTGTGTGTGTGTATGTGCATGCCTGTACATTTCAGTAATGTGGTATGTGGATGTCTGTGTGTGTGTGTGTGTGTGTGCGTGCATGCCTGTACATTTCAGTAATGTGGTATGTGGATGTCTGTGTGTGTGTGTGTGTGCGTGCATGCCTGTACATTTCAGTAATGTGGTATGTGGATGTCTGTGTGTGTGTGTGTGTGTGTGCGCATGCATGCCTGTACATTTCAGTAATGTGGTATGTGGATGTCTGTGTGTGTGAGAGAGTGTGTGCATGCATGTGAGTGGAAAATGTTCTGCACTTAGCAAAGCACTTTTTCCAGGCTGAGCAATGGGGATCACTCCCACTTAATGATCTCTTTCTCTGTGCCAATCCCTGTGTTTTGACTCACAGGCACACACAGAAGCACATACACACAATCACATGCACACTACTGCTGTTTTGTCTGAGCAGTGCTGTCAGTGACGAGTGGGCTGCTAATGAATCAAAGTAGGAGCAAAGCATAGAAAAAAGTATTGATAAAAAGTCACAAATCATTTCTGTTTGGTAAATTCCAAAGGTATGACGTCCTCTTGGGTTAATTCCCCATCCATATTTCATCTGGGCTGACTAGCGTTTTTTTTTTTTTTTTTTTGTTCTGCGTGTCTGCATTGTGCCTCCAGGCAGTGAGTATGATGAGGAGGAGGTAGACTATGAGGAGTCGGACAGCGATGAGTCGTGGACCACAGAAAGCGCCATCAGCTCCGAGTCTATCCTCAGCTCCATGTGCATGAATGGGGGAGAGGAGAAGCCGTTCGCCTGCCCCGTCCCCGGCTGCAAGAAGAGATACAAGGTAAGCCTATGCCAGAGCACCGAGAAGTCAGTCCCAGCTACGCCGCCATCGGACACGAGGTTCACACTGGGGCTTTTGTCTGAGTATCACATGCCTGGACATAACTTAAAAGTTTGAAAAAGCACATTATAAATCCAGAATGTCATGATTGGAAGCTCTGATAAATATATCACGATGTATTTGCTTTGGTTGAATTTTATTACAGCGGGTAACAAAACATTCATTCAGCTTGCAGTCTGTGCTCCTTGACAAATGGACATTGTGGTAACATTACTCTCTTGTACCCTTTTTAGACCAAAACAGTGACGTGGGAGAAAGTCACATTTGGTGTTTATCTCAAAGGGGTCCACATGTGTTATCCAACCTGACTCGATATGAAATGGTGAAGAGGGGTTTCTGGAATAATTTTACTATAAAGGCTACTGTTGAATTATTATGATCAGTTGATGATCGGCAGTCAAAAGCTATATAATAAAATTTTTTAAATATAATGACTTTAAAGCTATAATCACACACATGTTTGTTGAATGTGAACAGATATTTTATTTATAAAGAGACCATTGCAGTTAACATTTTTATTTAAATAAATTTACCAAGGGGCTAACTCCATATTTGATTTCCCAAACTCAGTTGCAGGTTCAATTTTGGGCTGGACTATTTCTTGTGATTGTCAAGATTCACTGTGGCTTCCTGGAGTCTTGCCGTGTTATAAGAATGATGTAATGTGTTTATTAGTGACCTTTAGAGGCGCTGGTTGGTGGAATTTAGGTTGTGTTAAGTAAAGTATTTCAAATGTTGGTGTCCTGTATAATGGGTATAAATTAGCTGGATCTGGATAGGTGAAAAACATTGATTGGGACATCTGTATGTAAACAATTTGGTATAATGCTGTGGTTTAGCAGTAATGTGTATGTGTACGTAAAGTACTATAGTTCCAGGACTGGGTCAATAAGCTGTCAACTTGTGACCCCAGTCTGGTATAAAAGTGTAGAACAGGTGCTATTACATACATACGTATTATTACAAGGTCAAAATTGTGTGTCAAACATGGGGTTTGTGTGTAAATAGGCTACATGTAACCGTTCTCCCCTTTCCTAATGTTTGTCATCTTCCCTGTCTCTTCAGAATGTGAACGGTATCAAGTACCATGCGAAGAATGGCCACCGCACACAGATCCGTGTGAGGAAACCCTTCAAGTGTCGCTGCGGCAAGAGCTACAAGACCTCGCAGGGCCTGAGACACCACACCATCAACTTCCACCCACCTGTCTCCACTGAGATCTTGCGCAAGATTCAGGGCTAAGAGCCCATGGTCAAACCAATCAACTGCCCCAAACATAGCCCTATCCTGACTTTTCTTAGCCGACCGCCCCTTTTATACCCATCCCAAACACTAAAGGATCAAGTGCATGCTTTAAGTTCTTCAAATTTTTTTTCATCTTTTTTTGTTTATTTGTGTTACGTAATTTTTTTCTATCCATGTATTTTTGGAGAAAAACAAATGTATCTTTGTAGTATTTTTATTGTTGTACATTTGCACATTCGTATATGCTATCACATTTTTTTTATATTGTTACATAAGGTGCTAACTGTAAAAAAACAACAGAAAGAAAAGACAAAAAAACAAACAATATGAAAGAAAAGAGGGGAAACGCGAAAGAAGATGTGAAACAGAAAGTGCAACCAAGCCCTGCCCCTTTCTCTGCTCAGCTTTGAGTGGGGCGAAGTTGATGTTAGTGCTGATTTAAGTTCAGTGGTCGATACACTCTATTTCCGGGACTTCGCTGGGCTTAGATCTGTGCCTTTGCAGTAACGTCTGGGGGTTTAAGTGCGAGAGTTAAGTTATACTTTAATATATATATATTGATATATAAACAATAGACAGATATGTATGTGTACATACAAATATATAAAAGTATTCATGAGCATAGACATAAATAGTTACATTTTATTTTTAAGCTTCAAATTTCAAGCTTTATTTTATATATTTTTGTCAGTGTTTTAGATTATTTCGGGGTTTTTTTTCTTCTACGTATCAGTAAGTGTTCCTTTTATTCCTTATTTGCTGAGACGGCCAGTTCAGTCACATCAGAGGTGAAAGATCTCACTGACTTTAGGTTCGGAGAGTCAGGTTTTCTCTCGCCACATCCTAGAGATCAGGAGCTAATAGGCTGCGCCTTTCGGTACGACACACACACACGTCGTAATCACATGCTCATGTTTTACTGTTGATCAGGAAGGGACGCTGAACGTATTAGAACACGGCCCAGGCCAGTAATCCATATCTTAAACATTTCATCCCCGCAGGAAGCCATCCATGTATTTCATATCTCCTGTGTTTCCTCATTCAGAGTGCCAGAGCTGTGTTCCAGAGACTTAGCTGTGGAAGCAGGTTAAGCATCAAACCTTATTCCAGCTGCCAAGATCTTTGTTGTTGTTTAGTTTTTTCCATGATTGTTGCCAACAGCTCTCCACTGCCAAACATTGACCATACCATGTGCCTGATGAGGGGTGGGGGAATGAGTGGATGTACATCGACGGAATGTTTTCACGCATGCTTTCTGTGTCGTAACGAGAGAAATAATGTATGAAAGAAGAGGGTGGGTTTGTCTTTGAAAGACCTGTCATTTGTGTGTGTTGTAGACAAGAGCATTCCAATTCATTGTTTGTACTGTATGTGTGTGTGATGTGCATGAGTGCCGGGTGTGTGTGTTTTTCAGCAGTATCCAAGTCATCAGCCTATCGAGTGTTAGTGTATTCTGTGTGTTTCAGTGCTCAGATCTGTCATGTTCTCTGTGCCGGGCCGCTGGTTCGACTCCTGTGGAGCAGGATGGCTGGCTGGCTGGCTGGCAGCGTTGCGTCATGTAGTGTAGTGGTGGCCAACTTGTTGTCCCCTGACTGGGATTTCATCACTCATATCATTGCCTCTAGAAAAACAAGAGCGGTGTGGTGCCGCGTGCCAAGACACAACTGATTCATGACATCGTTTCCCTCATCGTGCACAATGTTTTTATTCTGCAGAAGGCTCAAAGCATGAGCTTTTTTCTGTTTTGTTCGTTTGATGGGAACAGTGACCTCTGACATGCACACACCCTCCTGTCCTCCAAGCTGCTGTTGCCATGGAAACCACTGGGTTAGCACAGCAAAGAGACCTCTTTTTAATACACTTTGATAACACTTCATTTTCTACATTGTCTTTAGAAGGCAGATGCCAGATTTTTTTCTTCTTCTGGCATTTGTTTATTTAACCCCCTAATTAATTTTATAGGGTTAAATAAACATAAATGATTTAACCCTTTCATTTCTTTTTTAAATGATTTCCTGACTAGTAATTACCATGTGACTGTACTGTACATGCAACGCCTTTAAGTCATGTGCAACCTTACAAAAGCACAAATGTGGCCTGAAAGAGCTCCAAAAACCTTGGTATCAGTTTCAAAGTACGTCTGTGGACTTCAGTACCCTGAAAGCAGCCATGAGATAATGGTGTGCGTGTGATACAAAGCTTCATTCCTGCTTTTCAGCGTAGGGGAAGAGTTACCATGGCTTGGATCAGAGCAGAGACAGGTCGAGATGGATGGAGACAGAGTGTCTCCCTTCAAAGCTCTGTGAAACACTCGTAAAAACCATCTCCACTTCACAGACATCGGCGTCACCGTGGCAATAGTTTCGGCTTTATACAGGGCCCAATTGCAGTATTAGGCTACACATATGGGAGAAGAGGAGCGGAGGCTGTGTGCAGAAGGAGGAGATGAGGGAGGGGTTTCAATATACTGTGTACAGTGAATGTATTGTAACGTGTCTTGTCAAGTGCTTTTAAATTATATTTTCGTATGTAACGTGGAGACCAATGTTTCCTTTTTGTATGGGGGGGACAACAGGTTCTGAGCGGAGTAACTTGTAAACAATGTCAAACTGTCTTTCTATATAAAAGAGAAGCTGCTTAAATGTAAACAGGAAGTGACTGAAAAAACTGCAAAATAAAGTAAAAAGCTCTTTAGCTCAGTCTGTTGGTCATGTTATTTATTCTCCTTTTCAACTCAAATAAAAGACAACAGTACAGTTTAACTGCATTTAGACAAGCTGAGTTTATTCATAAAGATCTTTGCAGTACACACTTACAACGCTGTCCTAACATTCTCACATGAAAATGGGCTGCATTGGACATATGACATACACACGTTTGCCTTGTGATCACTGGGCATGTGCAAAAAGCCTGAATACAACACTGTCAGGGGTCACTTGTGACAGAAAATAGACAAGCGGTGGTATAGAGACAGACATATAAATGACACTCACTCATGATGTGGACCTGCACCTAAAGCAATGAAGTTAGTGTCCTGCCATCTATTTGGTGAAAACAGTATCTCCAATAAAGAGGCCAGCTCGGCCTCTTACCGACTGACCAAAGTAAAACATCATTGTTCTGTCACTCTTTTACCATTAAAACAGGAGAGAAGTAACAATGAGAGGAGACAGGGTCACGACAAAAATTCACAGGTCTCTCCACAACTAATACTTATTTTCATATGTACAGTACATTCAGAATAAAGCCTTATTTAGTGCAGATACATGAAAGTGTAGTGCTGTTTTTGTTAAATCCATCGAACGTCTTTGCAAAACACTGTCATACGTAGGGAGAAATCAAAGACCGCTTCCCATTCCTGTCAGAAGAATCTCCACCACATCATTCTTCAATGAAATATACACACTAAGATGACTCTCTTAGACATCACATTCAGATATCACTCTGCATTTACACAAAAGTTTCATGTTCTTATCTCTTCTGCCTTTCTAAACTTTGATTCACGTGGACAATTGAAAGATGATTAAAAGATTTCTTGGCTGCTTTTTTTACAAGTGTTCAGGGTAGTTAGAGAACAGGGACATCGTCAACATACTAAAATGTTTCTTCTTCAAAGCCCTGGTATAAGATCCTGCTAAAATTAACTCTTTTAAGCTTGAACAGCTGTACTTTTGTACTTTTGAACACATAATAAATGCATGCACTATTGATGGTGCTTTAGTCCCTTGAAGCATAAAAATGAGCATAAAAATGATAGAAAAGGAAAGGACCGTGGCACTATTCCAGAGTGTAAATGATCCTTTTACCCAATGTGTATTAAGGTGAAAGCTACCCTACTTAATAAACACCTTGGTGGAGTAGCCGCCAAAGGACAAACTCTCAAACTTTCAGAAGTGCACTACATTCTTTATAACTTTTGTTAAGATCGCAAAAAAAGTGCTAATGATTGTATATTAACGAGACAACTTATCTGAACCCCGATCAAAATGAACTAACACACATTTACCCATAATTTCCATACCCATATTTCTAGGCCCTCTACACCCTTTATTCAACCTGCTCAAAGTTGAGCACGTGGCCGTCAAAGTGCGTGAGGACGTGCCTCTCGAAGAGCTGCTGCTGGCAGTTGAGCGGGAACTGCTCGGAGCAGACGGGGCAGACCTTCCAGTGGCTTTCCACGTGCTGCTCGAAGCTGCGCTGCTCAAAGTGGGGCGGGAAGATCACCTCGCATAACGGGCAACGCTTGTGAACGCCACTCCTGGAGTAAGAAAAGGAGAGGGTGAGAAACTGACTTTTTCTGTATGTTATTCCAGTCATATATATGTGGGTGTGTATGGGCTTAAATCCCCTCTAACCTCTCTTTGATATCTGTTTTTACTGATATCATCTGCTCTGCTTGTGTAATCTTACTCCTTCATCACACGTCTTTCAGTGAAACACCTTGATTTTAAGACGTTTTTCATTCTTCAGCCATTTGTTATGTGTGTGTGAGAAGGCACTCTACCTGGAGTCAAAGCAGAAGCTGCTCCTGGTTTCACTACCTCTACTGGACTGATGATCGCAGGATGGCTGAGCCCCATCAGCAGCCTATGAAACACAACAAAAGGATGGAAAACCACGGCCGTCTAATCGCTCGTAAAGCTGAACACACAACCGTCAAAGATGTTTACTAAAAAAAAGGAGAAAATGGGTTGAAAAGGGCAACCAGATAACTGAACCACTAAAGATGTGGGTGTTTGTTTCTATTTAAAGAAAAACACACAGCACACCCGACTCACTAGTCTCCATTCAGTTTGCTCCCAAACAATCAAAGATATAATCCAGCAGATGCTAACTGATCTTCGGTCTGTCCCTTTGCAAATTTTCCTTTAATTATTCTCCAAGCCCTTGTTATCTGCGTCTCTCTTGAGCTCCAAGGGAGTGACGTTAATTAGAGCTTTATGCAAATGAGTTCAGAGCTTCGCCATTTAAGGGCAAGCTGCTATTCCTTGCGTTCAGTGAGGAGGGGCACTCCAGAGACATATAGAAAGGGAATACAGTGAAAGCAATTCTTCGGATGCTGAAAACACAAAGCAAGGGCTTGAAGGTGAACTTGGGACCACAGTGACTGTGTCATGTGTTTATGTTGCTTTAAAATATGGGTGTGAAGTTCTGCAAAAAGACCTCTGGATCTGGATCTCTGAGGACAGCAAGCAGAAAACCACACATTAACATTGATTTTATTGTGTGTATTTCCCCAATGCAAAATCTGATGCGTGTGAAACCTCATTTGATACCGATACTCCAGTGGGGTGGCAGTGAGTTTGCGTGCACTTACATTTCGTGGCTCCTCCGGTGGATGCTCCAGGCTTTCGGGGGGGCTCGTCGTGCGGGAGGGCTGGATACAGACCACCTCTCGGTCCCAGCCTGGTGTCCCGGGGCCCGGACTCGGGGGTGTGATTGGGGGTGCGCAGGGAGCAGTGCAGGGTGGGGCCTCAGGTGGAGGACGGGTCATGTGCTCAGGGGACAGCGCAACATCTACCCGGTCTAGAAAAACAGAAATGCGTGGGACTGTTATTGTCCTGACCAAACAGCAGCAAAATACAACTAAGCTAAGCCGAACAAAGTTTTAATTCCTCCCACCTCTTGTGGTGTCAATGGAGTAGGGATTGCCATACTGCAACTCAGCGGGCCTCTGTGGCACCAGCGGTGGCGGAGAGGGGTCCTGAGGGTATGGCAGGGGGTAGCGTAGCACCATCGGCTGCCTCATCTCAGCACCCTGGACACCAGCTTCCTGCTCCCTCTGTCTGGACACGTAGCGCTGCAGCTCCTGGAGGGGAGACAAGATCCATCTCTGAGTGTCCCAGGACCTCAGAGGAACATGTCTTTTAAACTGATGTTTCTTATGACTCAGTATCCTTATGCTGTCCAGTTAAGCAATCAAACTTTGAAAAACCATCAGCACAAGCCAGCAACATCTGTTTGAAGAGAGAGGGGCTGACAGGAATAGCTGAGTTCGGTCGACATTCCCATAGCACATCTTCACTGTTGGAACCATACGGGGAGTTAAGTATTTTCAGCTCAGAGTTTAGTTTCCCATCTACATTGTTTCTGCCCTTTGTGATTATATCTGAAGCAAGAGCATTAGTACCCTATTCATTACTGTAATGGGTGTCAGACTATGGCTCCCTCTCTGTTCTGGCTTTGCTGATAGAGGCACCTGCTATCTCCATCCCTTTAGCTCCCTCCTTCCACTCCTCCCTCCTCTCTTGATGACTTCATTAGTGCGCTGCTATCAGGTTTAACATTTAAACCAGGGTTGGGAAGGTGAAACAGACACGTCGCGTGGCATTTGCACTGTCTAATGGCACTGTACCAGCAGGCGAAAGAAGCAAGTATAGATGTATTAATTAGTGGGACTATGGAGAGTGGAAGGGATGGCTGCAGAAGGCACATAAATTGAATGTGAAGATACTGCTTAGGGTTTCAATTGAGAGCCTTCATTATCTACATTTCCCCTGTCAGAAGCTAAACATTGAGATGCAAATGTCTGCAGTTTGAAACCAGATGGCTTTTCTCCAAAAAAACTGTAACTTTAATTCACATTCATTATCAAAATCTGCACCGTTCCAGCAGTGAAGAGCCGATCCAGCAATGGCTCATTTATACAGAGCTGATACCTGCTAAGAAGCAGCAATGTTGCAATGGGAACAAACCAGCCATGTGTGTATAAATAGCGTGCTGTTTTACTTCCTGCAGTTGCTCCTTGTCTCTGAGGGCCTGGGTGAGGTTGCGTTTCAGCTCCGTCACCTCACTGGCTCGCTCTGCCATCTGCACCTACAGACAGAGCACACACAAAGAAAAGAAAAGAAAAAAAAATCCAACATTGCAACAGAGTAAATTACAATGAACAGCTGACATTCAGTAACCAATCAGATTTCCTATAGAGGTGTCATGCAGCATCAATATACCTGCCAGGGGACGCTATGGGGTGAAACCAAACTTGAACTGCAACCTACATTTTGTTTTTCATTATCGATTAATCACATTTATTTATTCATTTTTTGGGTTTCCAGAGTGCAGAGAGGTTTCTTAAAATGTCTTCTTTTGTGGTCTGATAAAAAATCCAAAACCCAAAGATATTACCGTTCCCAAGAAACTGGAACCATATATTATGTGGTGCTTTTGCGTCATAAATGTCTTTTAATTAACAATTAATCAATTATCAAAATTGCTGATGATTCATTTTCATAAATGAAACTAAACTTCTCCATTAACACCAGTGTTTCAATTATCCCGTCTTTCTCCTCCCATGTGTACTGACAGACACAATGAGTTTGCCTTTGCCCTCTGTCATTAATAGTACTTTTCTGAGTAGCAAGTGCTTGACTGAGTATTTAGCTGGCTTGCTAATGATAATTAAGGGAAGGGAAAAAACACTGGAAGGTACGCAAGAAATTATTGCAGCCCACTGCTCTAAAATAAATAGACAAGAAAAATGCAGAGGTTGAATAATAAAATACAGAGAGCTGCAACTAAAAATTATCTTTATTATTGATTTATCCAACTTCCTTACTTTCTTGATTAACTGATAAATCCTTTGTTCTATAAATGTCAGAAAAAGCCGAAGGCGACTTCTTCAAGTGTCCAAAACCAAAGACATTTAATCTACTACCACTTACGCCAGAGAAATGCAGCAAATCCTCACAACTGAAAAGCTGGAGCTGGTGAATGTTTCTGCTTGAAAAATATCGATCGACTAATTGACTTATTGCTTCATCTCAAAAAAGCACTAAATTAACATACTAAACTGAGATATCTCTTTCTAGACTCTCGCTCTTCCCTTCCTTCCCTTTTCGCTGCTTTCACGCTGGACTTCCACTCGATTCGTGTCAACTGATAAAGAGGAATGTCAGTGAACACAATATTTGGTCGGTTGTGTTTTATTTAACCTGAAGCGGTGTCAAACGAGTGGCGCTTACTGTAAAACACACACGACTAACGCCACAGAAACAGGGTCTGTGTCCGGGGCAGAATGGAGGAGCACTGCAGACCGGGAGATCGCAGTAAATCTCTTACTTTCGAACAGGACTGACCCTGTGGGATAGTTTACATGGCTAGTTGCCTGCTCTTCTCTCATTTCATCCCCTCCTCTCCAGCGGTTTCTCTGCTTCATGTCTGTCTGTCTAGCCTACCCTTTTCACTCTTAAATTCTGTTTGCTTCTTTTGCTTTCCCCCTCATTCTCTTTCATCTCCTTTTGTCCTCTCTCGCTCTCTCCCCTCTTTCGTGAATTTACGGCGCAGCATTAGAGGGTTAAGTTCAGGTGAAAGGATTCTGCAGCAGTGTATTTCTGTGACAACCCAAACCCCCCCATCTCCTCTCTCCCCATCTATTCCTCTCACTCGCACTGGGAGGCTGATGTAAACAGCCGTAAAGCATGCCGTTCTGAGGCTGCCTCTCTTGTCAGTCTCCGGGGCCATTAAGAGCGGCTCGGGGCCCGGGGCACTCGCCTCAGACTGGAGACTCTATCAAAGACAGGGGAAAGCCTTATTTACAGCGCTGATAAACACACACTCACTCATGGAGATTAAATGCCAGTGGGTACTTTGGCGGACCTTCGCACGCAAAATCCAATGGGTGCACATAGACGCAACAAGCCTAAGTGCTCGTATTGAATCACACACACATACCACACACATCGGATCATGTGCGGCACTGATGCCGTGGCCATGTGAACAATGCATGGAGTAACACGGTTGCTCTGATTAATGCATGCTCAAGAAAACTGTCATGAATATCTGCAACTCTGTGAGCAAGTGCAATTACTGCTATTTATAAAGCAATTAGCACAACAGTCCTGCAACAACAATTACTTCATCTGTCCAAGTTCAGCCACTAGCTATACCCTTTCTCCTTCAGTCAGCAATGGTAAGACACTTTTTAAAAGATCTGCCTCGTAGTTTTTCTGCTTTATTTGATAGATGAACACAAAATGATTCAACACCGATTTGTTAATTACCAGTTCAAGTTATTTACCAAGCAAAATTGAGGAGAAAATGCCAATCCTTCACCAGCCTGTCAAATGTGAGGATTTGCTGCTTTTTTTGGTTTTATTTATTTATTTTTATTATTTGTATTATTGTAAATGTAATTTTGTTGTTTTTTGCACAGTTGCTTGGACATTACTCCGGATTAAATCCTCTCAACTTCATTCAAAAGACTGGATTTCTTTGTTTATGTAACTACATCCTGAAAGAAAGTATCCAAATTAAATGGACTGGAAAATCAACTTAACTGTGCAACGAGGATAATGAGAATAGATTAGGTGTATGAGAGGCTTCCTTTCACATTTATCGAACAACACTAAAGCATTCATTATAATTTTAATCTTTATTTACAAAGGAAATGTCTTGCTGAGTGTGCACTGGGGGCAAAAACACTTTGCTTGATCCCTCATATTTCCAGCACCAACAGTCACAACTCCCCGAGCTTTGAGCTATATGGTTTATATGTTTGTGTCTTACTCTGAATCGCTCCTCCTCGTTGGCCAGCCGCTGTTTGAGCGTCTCGTTGATTGCACACTGCTCCCTCCACTTCTCCTCCATCATCGCCAGCTCCTCCTCCACCGAGAGGGTCTGTTCCTTCTCGGCCTCCCCCATGCTCCTGCCCTGCGCCTCCAGCAGCACCTGCTCCGCCATGACACCCCTCACTTCCTCAGCCTTCCCTGCCATCTCCACCTTGCTGTTCTCTTCAGCAGTCGAACTCTCGTTGTCCACCTCCACCCAGCTCGCCATCCTCAGGCTCTCATCCGTCAGGCTGTCCTTCTTCTCCTCTTTATCTTTCTCTCTGTCCTCTCCTTGGTTTGCTTCTCCTTCAGCCTTCACCTCGGCCCTCTCCTTTGGACTTCTCTCTCTTTGCATTCCTTCCTTCTCTGTGCTGATGTGTGCATCAGTATGTGTGGACTCCCTGTTATTAAGTGCTGTACTGATAGTCATCTCAGCAGCGTCTTGTAGGACTGCAATTGCTATATTACCTGTTAAACACACAAAGTAAAAACAGAACATGGAAGATTACATAGTCAGCAGGACAGTCTTTAATCCAGGTGTTAACTTAACTTAAAATTAGGTGCTAATAATAGGTACAGTATCTCACAAAAGTGAGTACACCCCTCACATTTTTGTAACACTGAAGACATGACACTTTGCTACAATGTAAAGTAGTGAGTGTACATCTTGTATGACAGTGTAAATTTGCTGTCCCCTCAAAAGAACACATCACACAGCCATTAATGTCTAAACCGCTGGCAACAAAAGTAAATATACTCAAATTGGGCCGAATTAGCCATTTTCCCTCGCCGATGTCATGTGACTCATTAGTGTTACAAGGTCTAAGGTGTGAATGGGGAGCAGGTGTGTTAAATTTGGTGCTCTCGCTCTCACACTCCCTGATACTGGTCACTGTAAGTTCAACATGGCACCTCATGGCAAAAAGGATACTTTATTTCAAGACAATCACCTTTTATTTTCCTTATAATAATGATAATGAGAACATGTAAAACAAACAAAATACAAATAAAAACACTGGGAATGTTATTTTTAAATTTTCAGAGACTGTGCATGAACATGTTGTTTTAAGATGTGCATGTCTGTGTCTTGGCGAAGAGAGTGATAGCAATAGCATAGTTTTCTCCAGTCAAGTAAAAGTGAGTCACACCACGTTATGTTATGCGATTGCAATGCACTACTGTCGACTGAAGATACTACTAGTGGGAAATCTGGTATTTCTACCGTTTCATTAAAAGGAAAATAAGAGGTGGGAGTACCTTTTCTACAATTAGATATTAGATATCAGAACATTGACACAGATTAACACGTTTAAGCATTGGATCAGACAAACAAAACTAGCCTGTTGCCATGGTATCAACCTATGTATGTCTGGCTAGTTCTCCCTGGGAATAAGACATGTACAGCACATCTTCAAACATGTATATCACTATGTAACTGAAGGGAGATTCATTATGTAACAACATGCACATACATTTTTGCACTTGAATGCACGTGCCTGTGTGTCTACCTGCTGTTGGTGACTCTGGACTCGGGGTCAGTGGCTCCTGCGTTGTCTCGGTGGATGCATTTCTCTTTGGCTCCTGCAAAAAATACACACAACAACTACAATTTATCAACAACATGTAACTGCTACTGGTTCCAGGCATAAATTCACCTGTGTATAATATTTCTTTATGGCCCTGTCTTTTTGCTCCACAGTACTCACCCCCTGTGTCTCACTTGTGTTCAGCTTGGCCACCTGCCTGCGGAGGCGCTGACACTCCCGGTACTTCTCCTTGTAATGCTCAGCAGCCATGTGAAGACGCAGCTTCAGCTCCTCCACCTCCCTCTGCAGTTCGGCCTCTGCCTCTGACACCACCATCATGCTGGCTGTCAACTCCCCACTTGTTCCAACACCCTGGGACAGAAAGAAATTAATGGGACATTTTGAGAAAATGTGAAAAGTGTGAGTATTCTCTCAGGAAAAACCTTTCATTCGCTTCGGAATTAGAGCACAGAAAGACAAGAGGTACAGAATAAGAATAAGGAAGTAGGACACTGACCACTTCCTTCTGTGCAGTGCTCCTCATGCGGTCTAGCTGGCTCTCCATGCGTTGGCACTCGGCCTGAGCATCAGCAAGACTTGCACGGAGCTTGTCAGCTTCCAAACGGGCGCGGTACAGCTCGGTCATCGTGTGGTCGCGGGCGCTGGCTGAATCGCGGAGCTCCGAGGCCAGCAGGGAGGCCTGCTGCCTGCACGCCTGAAGTTGCTCCTCTGCCTGACGGAGGTGCTCACGCACACGGGCCAGCTCTGCCTAAAACATGTAGAAGGAAATGATATATATAGATTCACTGATATTACTATACAGAGACATGTGGGTTCATTATGCAAGTGGATGCTCACACACAAGATAATTGACAACAATCTTATTTGTGTTTATATTTTCTAGTTTTCTTAGTTGATCCAGGCAGTAACATTTCAAACAACCACTACTACCTTGTCAGCCTTGTGTGCCAGCAGCTCTTTCTCCAGGCTGTCCCGCTGGGCAACGCAGGCCCGGAGCCTGTCCAGCTCCTCCTGGAACTGGGCAATGGTCACCTCCCTGTTCAGCTCCACCGCCTTCAGCATCTGCAGCTCTGCACTCAGCTTTGTGTTCTCCAGCTCGGTGCTGCGCAGGTGGTTCTACACGTGACGACACAGAGAAAGAGAAAAATGCAGAAGTCAGAATAAAGACAGAATCACACAGGCTTTTAGCCTTTTAGCTCCAGTATGAAGAGCTCTCTCCCACCTTGTAGAGGTCTCTCTCATCCTTCTCGTTCTTCAGCTGGCTCTCCAGGTTGTCTCTCTCTGCTGTCAGCTTCTTCAGACGGTCACGCAGACTGTGACATAAAATGTAACTTTTGTTCAGCTTTCATCTTCCCACCAATTCTCGTGCTACTGTTTAGTAACAAAGAGGACAACTTCTGAAGACCTTTCAAATAGTGTGTGTACAGGTTCCCAAATTATTAACCGCCACCCACTGAATGTCAGTTTTTGCCAAAAGGCTAGGTTGCACAGTCACACCCCATCATTCATCTACGGGGGTTGAGGAAAAAAGCGGATGAGAGGAGCATTTAATACAATGCACTAATATATTTGTGGAATAAATATCCCCCTTGTGAAGCTTAGGTTTAATTTTATGGCATCAGGGAGGTTGATTCAATCTGATCATTAGCTGTGATTTGCATTATTGCACTATTTTGTCCATTGTAATGTAGGCCAGTAGAAAAAAAAGATGAAGATAATTAAGGTTAATTAAGGAAGCAGAAGGCAGGAAGAAATCCTCCTCAAACACAGTTATTTAAACAGTCATATCCTCACAGAAAGGGCGAGTGTGGATGATTGACAGTCACATGTTCGCACTCTCCACTCACCAGTCGAGCTCTGTCTCCTTTTGCAGGCCTCTCTGGGTGACTCCCAGCAGGTCCTCCTCCAGCTGGCGGACCCGGTCTGTGGCCTCTGTCAGCCTCCTCCTAACCTCCTCCCTCTCCTCTGACAGGCCCTGAGATGAGCGCAGCAGCTCCTACGGGACAGAGAGGCAGCTGTGGATCACAGTGACAGGCGCCCCAGCCAATCACAGCCCCTGAATCAGGAGACTGTATGTGGCAGAGGAGTAAGAATGCTGGACAAAGTCAAGAGCTTCTACTTAATACTTTATACACAGATGGTTATATTTCAGGTGTGACAGTCAGGTTGTATGTATTTGACGCACTGCTGTGTTATTTGTTTTTATATGTTTTATGCACATTATATTTTTTTTACATACACTCAGTTACACTTTATTAGGTACGCCCATTTATAACTAATGCAGTCTATCACTTCAACAGCCCCGCAAAAATCCTGCTTTCATGAAGGTTACAGTGGTCTGTTTGAGATTTGCACTACTGCACTGATTTTTTTTTTTTTTTTTTTTGCACATGTGTATTGCAAAAAGATTTGCAAAAAAATCCATAAATTCATGGATACAGTCTGACATATTTGTATGCATCTTGCATTGCATGCATCTGCATCTTTTTTGTGTGTAAAGGTGTTTTCTACCTTTAAAGCCTGTTCCTGGTGCAGCTGTGACATGTGAACTTCCCCTCTGGGGATCAGTCAAGTCTTATCTTATCAATCACAAATCGCCAGTTACAAATTATGACTCATGTGAGCCTTTTGATGGACGCAAAACACACATTCAGTATCTGAAGTTAGCGAAATGTTCAGTAGCACCTAACTGAACAAACAGAAACAATATGTGGTAAATGCAATGCAGGGAAAAACCTGTACAGTATCAGTGGACTTCCTGGTAGCGCACAGCAGATCATATATATCTGTATACATATCTGTTCTCTCTATGGGGCCTTCTGAGGAAATGCCTTGTTTGAACTTGCTGCTAATCAGCAGTGAAGGACATTAACTCATCCATAGCTAATATTGCCTGTGACAGAACAACATACCTGTGCACACACCCTCCCTTCTATTTGTAGCATTCACACACACACACCTGCAGGAAGACAGAGACACAGCTACACATTAAAGTACATATGGAGAGAGACAGATAGCACAGAGCACAGCCATCAATCCAAAAAGAGACGCATGTACACACCAATGCGTACTCAGGCCTGTCTCCCTCTGGGCTTGGCTCTGCGTAGATTACTGTATGATTTTTACGGCTGGCGTTTGGGAAGCACTTTAGCAGTGCATAAAGACCTTATAAAAAGTGTAGTCGTAAAATTAGCAGCCACAAAATATGTACTTATGTTTTCATGTTAAACTCGGGATATTTTCATCAGCGTGGCATGAGCTAACACACCTACTGTAAACGCTCCACAAAAGAGAGACACACACCTACTCACACAAGTCGTATATCTACAGATGGACATGCCTGTTGAATGAAAAGCAGCACGGTAATAACAGTGTGTGCGCGTGTGCGTATTACCACGGAATTTATGGCGATTTTGTCCTTCGTAAAAAAGAGCAGCGGACTAACTCAAAGCAGCCTCCTCTTGCTCTGAGCCTACACCAGTGAGCTGCACTAGGGGGCAATAAGAGACTAGAATCTAACTCAGAAATCTCTTCGCAAGTTTCAGCTTTCACTTCTCCCTTCTGTACCCCCCCCCCCCCATTGAGATTCCTTGAGTTGACTGTTTTTTAGGTGTGAGTGCCAAGTTACTGCTTATCAACTCATTAAATGGTAAAATATGAAATATGACTCATCCTGGCGAGTGAGTGAGTGAGTGCATGGGGAGGGAAAGGAGTAAAAAGTAGATGAAATCAAAGTAAAAGTTGACATTTTAATAACTGAATGATTCTGATTAATGTTCCCAAATATACTGTTGTTTACCTTGCTTTAGCTGAATTGATAAATTCATGTGTTTTAACGCCAATAAACCAACTCCAAAAATGAAAACACTGAAAATTAAGAGAAAAAGACAAGGACAGCTAGACGGGGAGAAAATAGACAGTGAGAAAGCAGTGGCCACTGAATCGCGTGACTGAGTGGTGTTTGTCCCTGAGGCTGGGCAGGGCTCTTTTTTCAGGCAGGCGGTTTTGCGGACTACCCTCCTCTCATTCCACACACAGACTAAAAGGGTTTGCAAGCGGGTGGCATAATGAGTGTGTTTGTGTTTGTGTGTGTATGTGCGCGCACGCTTGTGCATGTGTGAATGCACATTAGAGGGGCCCTGTGGTGTGGAACCTGAATGTGAGAGTGAAGGGGGGCAGTTTATGTATGCGAATGAACGTGTGTGTGTGTGTGTGTTTGACGTCATGTTCGCTCTGTGGCTGCGATGGCATCGTCCCTGACGCCAGATGCCCGAGAAAACGTCGTCCCAATTCCGTTCTGGCCCACTGAGTCAGGTCGTTAAACAGGGAGAGAAAGACTGGTGGGTGCACACACACACACACACTCACGCACGCGCTGCGGGTCGAACAAGCACACAGATTATTCATAAATTCAGGGCCTTTGAAGTTTTCAGACCTGTGATCACTGGTGAGGAACTGGCTCCACACACACACATGTGCAAATAGAGACCGTCTGTTTATGTACACACTCAACCCTACACATGTACACACACTTGCATGTACATACACATGTGCGCAAAGACACTGACTCACCTGTCTGTTGTTGTTAGTCTTTTTTTGTTAGCTGCAAAATCACAATTTACTGAATTCTTAAAAGTATTGAATGTATTTTTTCTTTTTGACTTATGAACTAATAATACTTAATATTGTTTAAGCAATTATTTTTGGATCTTTTTCTAGTTAATTATATGACACTCATCACCTGTGGTGACAGGACAGGGTGGGACAGGGTTTAATTGAGCAAGCATGTAGAAATGTGTGTAGGACAGGGCATCGGCACATTCTTTCATGTTGTGTTTTGTTTGTCAATCAGCTGAAATGAAGGTAACATTATCTAAGACGGTGGCATTGGGAATTGGACTGTGTCACATGTGAGCCCGGCAAAGGTAGCGGCGCTTAAAAAAGTGTAAAAGAACAAGCCACCACCACCACTGTTAATCTCAACACCTTGTGATCAGTAACATTAAACCTTTATTTAATTCTATAAATATATTCACAAACTATGTCTACTCAACCTATACTAATGTGCGTTGGGTGTGCATAAAGAAAAAAGAAGCTTCCTGCCATCTCTCTCTCTAACCTGGTTGTGTGTCCGCAGCAGGCAGCACGTGTCCCTCTCCTGCTCCCTCTCCCTGGCCAGCCGCTTCTGCTCCTCCTGCAGCTGCTGTTTCTCCTCCTGGAGGAGACGCATGGCTTTCAGCAGCTCATGGCGCTCCTGCTGAGCCTCCTCCACATGCTGCCAGCCAGGAGGTGAGTAAAGGGTAAAAAAAGGAAGGAGGTGAGAATGGTGCCTGCTAAGATTGTATTTGTGATACATATATCTGTTGTTTATTCGTTATGTCTGTCTAGAAGAACAATAATTTAATAGTTTATTAATGCCAAATGGGGATTTCTCTCTTTTCACCAGATGTCAGAGGTCACGTTCAGGTATAGGACAGAACTTCTGGATCTGGTGGGGATCTAGTACCTTGCTGTAACAGCACCCTTTAATGGGGGCCTACCTCTAACAGGCCAGTCTTGGTGGTGACGACCAGTATGTCTGAGTTGCTGTCGTCCTCTGTAACAGTCAGCAGCTCTTCGGTGGGAGTGGCTGACCTGAACTGGAAGGGCGTGCTGGCTCCTCTGATGTCACCAGTGTGTGTCACATAACAAAACTGGTAGAACTCTCCGTCAGATTTAGGAACATAATAACCTGCAAAAAGATAAAAGTGGGTGTTAAAATTGTCTTTTTCATTTTATTGAATATTAATTTAGTCAGGTAGTATTTGAAGTTGGCCTGACTGAAACTTTTCAACAATATCTACTGTTTGGATACTAAATTTAAATGTATCAAAAAAAAACAACATTCAATTTACATGGGTGACACATAATTTACATGCCAATATATATTTTTAGCCCATAGCTCCACTGTGAGCTCTCACTGGAGCACTCCATTCACACGTTAGGTCTGGTTCTCTGGAACAGTACAGTAAGTACAGAACATCAAGCAGCCAACCGGTTTAACTGACTACTGACACAGCACAGCACGCTCTCATATTTTCACTGTGTAGTATCTGACCTATTCCAGGCCCAGTAAAACTAGTTTGCAGGCCCTCGACCTGTGTGTGTGTGTGTGGTTTGAGAGGTGCTCAGGTCCCAGGCCGCCATTTGCGGTTGTGTTCCCTTATTAAATAAAAGTGCTGGTTTTTATACTTGCCGTAAAATGGAGGAGTTACTTTAGAGTACCCTGGGTCTGTACAGTGGTTTACATAATGTGCATGTGCGTGAGCGTGAGTACCTTGAAACACCACAGTCCTGTGCACAGTACTTCCCGGTTCATAGTTTTCAGGCATGGGAGACCAAAGGAAAGTGTAGTAATCTCTGGCTGTGTTCCATCCCACCTGAGTACATAAACCACATTGAAAATGCTGTTCCACAACACAAAATAGCGCAGACGACATTTTATTTTTTATTTTAAAAACTGAATAAAGAAGATTACATACAATGTTCAAAGCAAGAATGGAAACATTTAAAACCATGCTCCCTCATTCTTCCACACACCTCCTCTCTCCTTCCCCTCAGTTCCTGCCCCTTCTGGGCTCGCACAAAAGAGGGGCAGTGAAGGTGTGAGAATGGGGTGGGAGCACACGGGTGTATGTTGCATTGCGTGTGCGTGTCCACATATGCACAGACTCGTGAGAAGGCAGAGAACAACCCATGTGGAAATGAGAGGAGGGGGGAGAAAGAAAACTGAACGTGTGAAGAAAAGGTGAAAATTTTACACAAAATGGCAAGGGAGATGTAATTCCATGGATTTCATGTGTTGTTAGGTGACAGATGATGAAAGGGAGTTGTGAACATCATAACTCAGGTCCTACTTCGTAAATCTGTCGCGCACAACCGCACACTCTCCATGTCTGGGCCGCTCACGCACAAACACACCATGCTCACACACACACCATGTTTCAACTGACATGTGCGATACGTGCTTGCGGCATTACATAACTGCACTTCAGCTGTGGATACCTCAACCACCTGGGGTTGCTTTGGGGATTTCTTACATTTTAAAAATGGAGGAAAAGTGGGACAAGAGAAAGTCTCTTTTGGACAGCTGCCACATATTAATCATTTCATATTACAGTATAGACATTTCGTTGACTATGCTGTAGTTAAAATTATGGGACGCACAAAACAGTGGGAGCGGTTATGCTTTTGTTGCATTTTAAATGAGCCATAACTTTTTCCAAAGATGAAAAAATAACATGCCAGTAAATGTTTACTACGTTCACATTAAAGCATTTCTGCAGTTAAATATTTAAATAAACAACTATCAAATAACAATTAAATGATTTTGAGTTAAAATACCTGACAAAGCATTGGGAAGCTTGAACTGGCAACAGTAAATCAACTGAGTTACTGAAAACATTTGTCAAAATTTCAGGTTCGCTAATGCCTCTGCATGATACCTAATTGCAGTGTATTCCTTATCAGCCCATTACACTGAGTATAATGCTATTCCCAACAAATGGTAATTGTTAGCGTGGAAACCCAGGCCAAGAACATTCTTTCCACATCCAGCGGTATCTCGGTGAGAGGCTAGGCTGTCGACGGGCTCCTGCCAACTTTGCTTGTGTGCTCACATGTATTTGCTTAAGAGAGAACAGACATAAATTAATTTTGGTAATTGCAGAGTGAAGTTGACTGACGTTTGGTTAGGTATGGTGTGGCATTCCAACACGGGAGTGAGGTTATAAAATAATCACAGGCAAAGCAGCTATCAATCATTCATTCAAGGTGTGGGGGAACAGCACGATGACACGTTAATTATACACTTACACAACGGGTTTCTCCCTGCCGACCCAACAAACATGCCACAACCAAAAACCTCCACAGGGCTGTTTAGGGGGCTATGCATGTGTATGAGTGTGTGTGTGTGTGTCAAAGATAAAATAAAATTAAACCAAGCTTTCACTGGACAAACAAAAGGAAAAGAGATATCTGCAATTTAACAGTAATGTATGGAAAATGTTGTCACCATGCTGGAAAACAAAAGAAAACTTGCCAAGCATGATTAGAGTATACTCTGTTGATGTGTACTGTATGCATTTCATGTGAGTACTGCTCAGTTATCTAGGAGGAAGTTTGTTATTCCAGGATCCCTGTTATTTTACCATTAACATTTTCAGCCACTAGGGGGTGTCTGTGCACAACTCAAAAGAGCAGGGCCTGTCTGTGCAGTCTGAGTCATCCTCACTGCAAGCCAGCTTTATTGCTCAGTGTCTGTCTCTGAAACAGGTAACGCCTATAGATGTGAAAGGTCCGAGGGGGGAGATGCTCCGTCCCTGAGTCATCTGTGCACAAAGGTGTTTTTCCCCTCTGGGAGGCAACATGACACATATGACAGAAAACTAACATTTTCATAGACGTAGATCATCGGCGATAAGTGGGAAAGTCAAATCTAATCAGTCATTCTTGACAGTCCACAAACCTGTTCCCCAAACAACCTGACGAAACTTGAAGCCAAAACAAGCGATTTCATTAGCATTTATATGGCGATGTGAGTTCATCTCCTAATATGATAAAAGTGGATGATTATTATTTGTAAAAGCGGACACAAATCATTAGCTCATTATCGACTGAATGGTTTATTCTAATAATATACATGCTCAGCCAAGATTTTGCCAGAATTAAAGAGATAAATATCTCAAAAAGACAGACACGTACATGTCAAAATGATTAAAGAAGCGTGATTTCCTTGTTCCCTGACATGAAGCACCAACCATCAAACAGGTTTCATTAGCGTGGATTACAACGATTAAATTTTCCAATTGGCTTTTTTCCATATAAACCCAGCATCTTTATTCCTTTTTAAGTGAGCTGGTGGATTTGAAGTCAAGTTCTTAAACAACAATAAAATGTTTGTCTTTTGACTTTACAAGACATTAAGTTTCCTAGTTCACATTTCCTGTTAATTACGTGTGAGATTTGATGGCCTTGATAAAAGAGTGGAGCGGAGGCTGGTTAGCAGGAAGCAGAGAAACGGTTGATGGAAAGACAGAGGGGAGCGAATGAGTGAAGGGGGGGGAGTGAGAGGTCCTAATAAGAATCAGAGTGGTTCATAAAGAGCACCAAATGTTTGCCCCCCAGCGAGACCTACTGCAACCAGCCCACCGTGTACACTCTTCCTCTTTCTGCGTGCAGGGCAACCACACCAAAGAGTGTGGTGAGGTTTTAGGCATGTAGTGAAGAGCTGAACCATTAGTGTCATGGCAGATGTATGTGTTAATGTGCCAACTGAAAACCTATGGCCAATTAATAAAACCCTTACACATTATCCATGTCACAAACACTTATGTAATAGGCTTGGGTCTCTCAATATCTCTTTTTAACATCATTTATACAGATTCATTAAAGCCTGGTCCTTAATTGATTATGTTTGACGATGTCTTTGAAGCGTGGAGACAGTAAAAGCAGCTGTGGTGTGTGTGTGATGTACCTTGAAGATGCCCACCCAGTCTTTGGGGTGGGGAGCGATGTAAGGGGTCAGGGTGTAGCGACACTCCAGGGGTGCCTGGGGCAGGAAACTCTTCCCCACATTCTGAAAGATGACGTGGGCAAAGTTGGACGTTTCCATAACGCTGACGCTGCTGCCCGGCGATGAGTCCACCACCTGGAACGATGACATTGTGTCCTGTTGGTCACTTCATTTGTCTGTAAAGGGCCAGAGAGCAGAGGACAGAGTAACTGAGCAAACAAACAGTAGAGTGAAGGGGAGGTTCAAGTATTTCTTTAAGTCAAACACACACACAAAAAAATAAAAAGACAAATTAAGCAAAAAGATAGTATGAGTTCCCACATCATCGCAGAACATAAATATGAGTCTTTTTCTTATTCCTATCTAAAATGAGGTTCAAGGATAGACGGTGTGAGTTGCTGGACAGATTGTAAAGCCCTCTGAGGCAACTTTGTTCATTTTGAGCTGTATAAATAAAATTGACTTAACTTAAAATAACCATAGGTCCATCTTGCAGAGCAAAAACCGGCAGCCAATCATGTTATAATATTTCTTGTAACTGGTGGATTTTATCCCACAAAGAAAACTTTTGTTTCATGACTTCAGCCTTTCAGATAGTGCCGTCACCAAAGCAACTGGTGCACCATCCTAAGCCTGGGAAGAAGCGCTGGGGGGGAAAATACTTCCATTGCTGACTTTCCATAACCTATGAGCTTTGTGAAGGGGTACAAAAGAGGAGTAAATGTAGGATTTTGAATTCAAGACTTTTATAGTGTGGTATTGTACTTAAACTCCATGGTTTCTACTTGTCAGAGTCAGAGATGGTGATGGCCAGTGAGCAAAGCCTCGGGCTTTAAACCAGACAGTGACAGTGAAAGTGAAAGAAAAGGTGCATTACAGGACATATTGTATCTTGTGTGTATTGAAGCCTGACACATAATAGAGACTAAAAGGAAGGATATCTCTGAACCATGAATTTTGATACTTTGTTTTGAATTTGTCTCTTGCAAGTCTCCTGGTAAAAGATACTTCTTTCACCAAATAATTGTAATAACAACTTTATTTAAGCTTTATAGCACCTTCCAAAACCAAAGTTACAAAGTGCTTTGCAAAAAAAACAAATAATAAAAGTAAATAAGATCCAAAACATAAGCTATAGAACAACATAACATGATTTTAATAATTACAACAGTTACCATCCATTTAGAAAGAGGGTAGTCATGAGTAGAGGAAGAGCAGGTGTGTAGCTGATGCAACTGCTTTGCATCACTGTCATCCATTCATCTTTTCCTGGATGAGAACAAAGCTAAAAACAACACAACCCGCCGCCCTACACTTCCATTTCACCCAACGGCTGGACTCCTCAGTATGATGAACGAATGTGAAAGTGACAACTGATGCTCATTTCAGCTAACCAGCTAACATAACATAGTATGTACATTGAGCCACAGCGACCAAAGCTTTGTAAATGTTTCACGAAACAGCTAACATACAGCTAAGCCAGATGAAACTACCTCCGTTAGCCAGAGGATAATCTTATTTACGATGGCTAAGCAGCTAACATTAGCTTGTGAACAGGCCATGTCGTGTCAAGTCACTGGCTAGCTAAACATGATCCTAGTCGGTCAAGCTAGCTTGCTGACACAAGACACGTATAATACAGGCATTCATTTAGCTTGAAATTGAAAGAGTACCCTTTTCATATGAATTCCACTTGCGAAAAAGGTGGAGTTTTCTCTGGACAAGCCGATGTTTTTGCCACTGTCCCCGTTGTTGTCAAAGCTCTGACGATGATGCGTCTCTTCCTGAAAGAGCAAAATGATGCTGAACTTCCGGGATGCTGAGCTGTACCAAGGATGCTGAGGATGCTAAGGGGGGAAAGCAGATGTCTCTGCGACTGTGGAGATCTCTATTAAATACTTAAGTTACTTAAAAGTTAAACCAGCTCACCAATTATTTTCCCTTGCTTCACAGATTTGTGTCTCTTCTGATTGAAAACAATACTACCACATAATGCTTGTGGAGATCATCTGCTGTCACTAAATATTTAACATTCATTGCAAAGCAAAACATATACTGTACAGCCACTTGTATTGTTGTTAAATATATTACTTTTATTTTTATTTTTTTGTTAATTAAGAGTGAATACTGCTCTCCCGGTTAAAGGGTATTAGGTAAAAGCATAGGATATCCCGCCTTTGCCTCGTTCCCATTGGCTGCGGAAACTCAGCGAGAGCTACAACTGGCGGAAATCCCATTCAGTCATTATAGCTCCCTTTGGCTTTTCTGGCTTGACAGCTGTCACTGTACGCCGAGGTCAAGGGGAGAGAAGCATGGCTGCGTTGTTTAGAGGGTCGCGAAATGTATTGTTAAGGTGGAATAAGCATGTCGACCTTGCCTTCGGTAACGTATTCGCTTATGTTGTCAGTGTCCGTGTGCCGCTTTTTGTCTGTTTATGAATGCGTGTTCAGAGGAAAATGCAGCCTGTGTTAGCTAGCTTACTTTCTGCCCGTGCTAGTTTAGTTAGCCTGGACACAATGTCCCCGAGTTGCCCACCTACTGGCCATTGCTTCACAGTGAAATGTGAAGCAATGGCCGGCTAATTTTAACTGGCATTGATCTCGATAGACCTGTAGCTGGCCAGCATAAGATCTGCACTGGGTTCTATGAGTGTGCTTTACGTGTTGCTATTCTCAGTACAACAATTTGTCCTACACACATTTCTGGAGTAGCCTTGGATTGCATCTCTGCCACAAAGCCTTCTCTGTCCACTCCTCCGTACAATGCCAGACACAGCTGTGTTTTCTGATTCAGCAACAATGAATGTTGTTTTGAGTGATCCTAGTGAAGATGCTGAGTGAAATTCAGGGGTTACTTACATTATATTATATTTACAGTGGCCCCTTCTTAATTGCATACTCTCAGGTGTTGCAATAGTCAGTTTGCTGTGAACCGTTATTATATTTTTCTTTAATGTATCCTGGCATTGGCTTGCAATTCCAGTTTGGCTACAGGACTCAGGACTCTTTCTGTGAAGGTTACTTACTCTAAAGGCCCCAGTACAGTGCTTTCCCTGTTTCCCTGGTAATGCCCTGCAAAGCAGACATGGTCTCCTTGGCCCAGGCCTGTACTGCCAGTTTCAAAGTTCATTTTAAGTAATGCCAACAACTGCTTGGGTTAACATACTTCTGTGAACATTAGAATATAATATTTATTTTTACAAATGGACTGAATAAAGACTTATACTTATAAGAATAAAGAAACATACAAATTACCTTATACATCATAACTTACAATTAAATCAATTTAATCTGTGCCAGTGACTAGTAATGCTTATATCACATGTTAAGAGAAGCATTACTAAAATGATAAGTTAATCTAATTAACAACAAAAAGACAAATCAATCAATCATTAAATACAAAAAGCTTCCTGGTTTCTGCTTCTCAAAATGTGAGGGTATTTAGCTTTTCTCTTATGTCATTGTTAACTGAATTCAATTTATAATTGTTTGGGATGTTTCTCAAACAAAACACAAGATTTGAAGCTTGGAGAACTGTAGAAATGAATAGAAATAATCAACATACTAATTGTTAACTGAGATAATAATCTAATTACAGCCCTAGTTAAAGTGATTGTTTATTTCAAATGCAAGGCATGCCTGAGAATGTGCCTTCCATTTAGAGTTTGTTACCACTCCATGCGAAGGAAGCAACACCTGAAAAAAGTATAAAGTATATTTCTATTCTATGCCAGTGTCTGAGAATACTGTATCCTCTTGAAGGAAATGTTAAGTATCATAACTGAAGTAATAGCAATGTAGTATACAGTATATTTAGAAGGTTTGGCTGAATTTAAAGTAAGGCTTTCTGTTTAGGCTTCACTTTCCAGACCTAATCCTGTTGCAGTCTAGTTGTCACTCTGTTTAGTATATGTTAACCTGGCTGGACCTCGGCTGAGCCAGCAGTATTTAATAGCCTAACCAGACTGCCCAAAAGCTGGTTTAAGTTACAGCATTAAGATTTGCTTGTTATTGATTCCAATTAGAGCATTTTCTTGTGGCAGTAGCAGTTTTTTTATTGTTGCTTTTCACCGCAATTTAAGCATGAGCCATAGGGACCCACATTTTTCATAGCACTACTCATGGTAGAAAGTAGTCTTGCCTTAATTTTATGTAAAGCATTTTCTCCTCTGCAATACAAATAAACTTGCCTGGGTTTGCCTTGCTTTTCTTGGGTACGCAGAATCAAGCTAATCATCTACACTGTCACAAATAAAACTGATGTCATTACAGATAGCTACTGTATGTCATTGCACAAGTTTTGTCTATAGCCTTTCTGAACTATTGGTCAAGATATTGAGGTGTTTGTATTGCTCTGGGCTTCCACTAAGCAAAATGTCTCTTTTGTTTCCTTTTGTTTTACCTTACACCTCTAATGGCGTCTTTGTTATTCTCCCTCAGTGTCATCACGATCAATGGCCTCAAAAACACCAGTGGGGTTTATTGGTCTGGGAAACATGGGCAGTCCCATGGCCAAAAACCTGTTAAAAAACGGTTATCCTGTTATTGCCACTGATGTCTTCCCTGAGTCTTGCAAGGAGCTGCAGGACACTGGTGCCCAGGTAACACTCAGTCAGTAACACATCACATATGGAAATTTGAACTTTTGATAGAATATAAGATTTAACATTTAACAGGCCGATTTAGCTAAGAATACACTCCATATTGATCCATTCATTGAAAGTCACTGCTGTCTTTCTTTAGAACAGTTACTTTGCGTCTGAGTGAGCATATTGTCATAAATACTAACATATGATACGTTGCTTTTTATTCATGAAGGTGCTTATTTTGTGTTGCCAACGTGATGATACTGTGCAATGATGACTCCAATATTCAGGTAGTAGACTCTCCAGCAGATGTGGCCGAGAAAGCAGACCGCATCATCACTATGCTGCCCTCCAGTCCCAACGTCATAGAAGTCTACATGGGCCCAAATGGCATCCTCAAGTAAGCAAACTTTAGTATCACAGGCTCGGATTTTGACATTCACACTACCCAACCCTACCTCTGTAAAGACAGCACAATTGCCAGGTGTTTAATTTACAAACAAAAATACAAAACATATTGTATGCTCTCTACATTAAGTTTTAATGCTTTTTGTCTTGCCCTCTTAAGGAAGGTGAAGAAGGGAACGCTGCTGATTGACTCCTCCACCATCGACCCCGCCGTCTCAAAAGAGATGGCAGTAGCTGCAGACAAGATGGGGGCCGTGTTCATGGATGCTCCAGTGTCAGGAGGTAATGTGTCACAAAGAAAGTCCGTCGCTCCATATTTGATTTTAATGATTCTGTGTAGCTAACTTTTGTAATTTTGCTTTTGCTGCTTTGTATAATGGCAAATATTCATCATATTCCATTTCACAGTCAGTGGTTGCTTTTCATAGAGCTGAAGATGATGTTGAAAAGAGCATATACATTTTTTTAAATGTTATTGCAGGCATTTAAAAAAATGCCTGCAATTTTTTTTTTCTTTCTTCAAGACCATTTCCATTGGTCAGGCAGTATAGAAAGGGCTTGAAAGTAGATGGCACAATCAAAAGCAGAATCGGACTGCTAGTTTGTTCATTTGACAATACCAATCATAGTGTTAGGCCTATGATCCCCTCTTAGGCTTACTTCTGAACTGTCTTAAACTCTTCTGTATATCTAAACTATGGGACCTTTTGGGTTAGTGCTAGGACATGGGTTGTAATTACTGAGCGGGCCAGTCAGTAGGTGCCCTCTTAAGTTTTATTGCTGCTTTTGACCAGGGGTCTTAAAGGCAAGGTTAAGGTTTTAAGTCCTCATTATGTTGGTGCTGTCTGCTTGTGACGGCTTCTTGACAGAGCACAGGATCACCAGTCGTCCTTAATGGGCTGAGCCGCAGCGGAGAATCCCGTGTCAGAGCTTTTCATGTTGATGGAGCCATAATGGCGGGTATCCCATGTTAGTGCCTTTCATGTCAGATAAAGAGTCATAAAGAGGAGAGAAACTGCCCTCACATGGCGTGCAGGGGAGGAGAGGAGGGAGATAAGACATGAAGGAGACACATCGCAGTAAAACTGTCCATCTCTCTTTTTCTCTCCCCCCCCCCCCCAACACACACACACACACACACACACACACACACACACACACACACACACACACACACACACACACACACACACACACACACAAAATTATTTTCATTCAGGTATGCAGCTAAGGTATGCTTCATCCTGACACTCCTGCACATTTGACTACTAACTGATCATGCTCTATTTGCTTTTAATACACAATCTTTAATTCATGCACAATACTCTCTGTAGCTCCCGCCCTCTCCCATACAAACACAGACTTGGCCCACACTGGCATGTTTACCAGCTGGCGTCTACAGAACAGACCAACTGAAGTCAGCGAGATCAGAGCCTTAAGCCTGTTACTCTCCCTTAACACACACTGTTTACATACTGTAGAAAGTGCACAGTTTGTGTGTGCAGTCCTCTGTGAAGGTTCTTCCTCTCCTGACTCTCAGCTAAGCCTCTTTTACTAGCCTGAGATAACCAATGATTTACCTGCTACCTCTGGCCTCTGCAAACAGCTCTGCAGACACTGTTCTTTCACACGCAGATATACACACATGCTGCATGCAGCCGCCCACCCAGTGCCCATCCGAGACCAACGTATGTCATATCCATAAGTGCACACAGCTCTTGTAGACTTTCTATTATTGTAAATGGAAAATCTTTGGGGTTTGGAATGTTGGCCAGATAAAACAAGTACTTTGGGTTCTTTAATGGGCATTTAGCAATATTTCCTGACATTTTGTAGACATAACAGTTAATCAATTAATTTAAGAAAGAATCAACCGATTGATTGATAAGAAAAGCAATGGTTAGGTACAGCCCTAAAGTGCACACACGGAGACATTCAGACCCAGTCTGAGAGCTAAGGAATGGAAGTTGGTGTTGATTGTGCGACTTTGATTAGCCAGGCTAAGCCTGAGGAGACGTAAAGGTCATGAAAGAGAGTGTTTCAGCATGTGGTGACCTGTACAGCCCCCCCCCAACTCACGCACACAAACACACACACACACACACACACACACACACACTTTCCACATCCCGGGGTGTGAAATGAAGCTATATGCTCTCCAGCCAGGAGATGGCACCCTGCATACTCAGCAGGAGGTTTGTTCCTGCAAGAAAGAAAAGTATGGGTGATATCAGCTCAGCTCTATGACTTAATAGTTCTCGTAATAATGCTGTGTGTCCACAAATGAAACACAGTATGGAATAAAGGTAAAATAGAAAATTATTATTCATTTTTGTTTAAAAAAACAGCTGCCGTTATTGGCATTATATTTATATTTTATTGATATAATGTATTACATCTATTGGATACACTTGATTTAATTGATTTTAAAGAAATGCATTGTCCAATCAGGATGTGTTGTTCATTGGGGGGAAAACAATACACAGACTTGCTGTGATCACCCATACTCTTAAACCTTTGTAGACACAGCCTGTTCTTTTTGTGGTTTCTGTATTTGTTTTTATTTTTCTTTTGATATAAACTGAATCCTTGCGTGTGTGTGTGAAGTGGTGTATTTTACACAGAAATGTGTGTGCATGTGCGTGCGTGTGTATGTGTATTGTGTGCGTCACTAGGGGTTTGGCAGCCACCCGTGGGATCTGAATAGCGGTGTCATAACCCTTTTTAAAAAGAGCTGTCAAAAAACAAAAAAACTTTCACTTTCTTCTCATGGGCATCCTGCTGGCTTTCATTCTTGCACATTATCCAGTGTCTTGGCTTTAGCCCTGCTTGACCCAGCTACACACACTCACATATCCATACAGAGTTGTAATCACTTTCCTGCAGAGACACAGTTATATTAACTTAGACACTGGTTCTTGAGGCATGCTAACATTTTCTTGCACACACACACACACACATCTACCACTGTCTGGTGTCATTAAAATCGTCCGCATGCAATGTTGACCCACAACAAAACAAGCTCTGATGTCACAGGCCCAGGGTGTTGGCACAGCGATGGCAAAAATAGGAGGTCTGGCTAACAAAGCGGCGGGGTCGTTAGCAGTAATTACCCAGAATGCCTGTGATTGTGTCTGTGTGCCCATGGTGGGCTGCCACATTGCTAACGGACGATGACTTTAAAAAGGCCCTAAAAAAACCTTTCATTGTGTTTTTCCCAGCGCTGGGAAAGTCAGCTATCGGTGCAAATGAAAGCAGGAAGGAGCCGAGCTGTTGTGGGACCATGCGCGCTCGGGCTAATGTTGCTTGTTTGCGAGGTCTTATAATCCTCAGCTAACTACCTATTTAGGCTGAGTCTCAACACCACTCTAATCATATCCATACCACATTAACTGAAGCCTGAGTGCTGCAGTGTGTCATTTGCTGACAGTTTGAACGTCATCCTCCAGCCTGTAGGAGCTTGTTCAAGCCAAGTCTGGCACCAGTTGGTTCGTCAGTCAACGCTGCCAATCCACTCCTTTTGCTGACTGATGATGTAGGCTCTGTTTCTCCCTCCAGGCCTGTAGGACCTATGGGTTCTTTAGCAAAAAGTAGTGTACACGGTATGGATACTTTTTCAGTCCATTTTAGGAAATTTAGGGCACTATATAGTGCATAAATAGTACATTGGAAATTCATTGTCTTAAATAAAATGGTTTAAAATAAATAAAGTGGATTTTGTAGCAAACAGGGAGTGATTTTAAGTTCGTAAACTGTTTATAAACATATCAGGAAATTCATATATATATTTTGTCTTTGTAAAACCTGCCACTGGTACATGTGGTCAGAGGAAGGAGCAGGAGAGCACTCAGGCCAGCCTAATCCAGGCTGAGAATGGGATTAATTGAGAAGATGAGTCTGGGAGCCTGAAGGCCGTTTAGTGGAGGTTAATGATGATTCCCTGACACTGAGCTAAGGAATCAGGTTGGATGGGCAGGGGGCCAAAGAGTGGTGCTGTCGCAGTCTGTCATGTTGATGGCTTACCAGTACTAGTCAGTGGTCCAAAGACGAGATTAGCATAACAAGCCTCTCACTGACAGGTTCTGGTGACATAGAGGGGGAGGTCCAGTGGGTGTAGGGCGGTAAAATGACCAGGGATGGCAGTGATGGAGGGTGGTGACAGGGGGCTCTAGCCTATGCTCCAGATGGAGGTAGACCCACAGCAGCTGGGGACTGGCTCTCATATCCCTGCCCCTATGTCATCTGCTGTGTGTGCGCACATGTGTGTGTGTGCAGGGACAAATAGTCAGCTGGTGTATGAGTCATACAAAAAGTCTCTGTCAGTTAACTGTAGCCTAAACGTCACAGTGCATGGCTCTCACATAAAAGCCAATTAGCGTTCTGTCTGTATGAAGGACAGTTTCTGCACCTCAACCACGTGAGTGTGTGTGTTTGTGTAAGTCTGTGTTCCTAACAGCCTAATTGGGGATCATTATTAACTTGCTCTATCCTAGATGAGTCTCACTGGGCCAGGGAAAGGATTGATTGTGGATCTCTCCTGTTCCCTCCAGCCCCTGTCACCTACCATTGACCAGCCTGATCATACTGATGATGATCATGATGAGGATGAGGATGAGGGCTGGCCCGGCTGTCAATGGACAGGCGTTGCAAACTAAACTTCTCTTGTCTTTTTTTCACAAAATCCAACTTTCTCCAGTCGCCTACTCGCTCAAGGTTCTCATGGAGTATTTGTGTGCAGGAGTCAGTTCTCATGGCTCTGTGCTCGTTAACTAGAGCCGATAAAGAGTCTGTTTTTAACATAACAGAGGAGCATTAGCAAAGTTGGCAGATAAACTGTTGAAAGTGCGGATTTTTCTTATGTGTGTGAGTGATTTTGGTTAACACACACCCTTGTACCGTTTCACTTATTTACTCGATATCCGTTATGCTTTTTATAGGGCCTGTTTGGGTTTTTTAATTTGTATGAGAGAAAGATCTGCCCTTGGGTGTAATTATAATGGTCGGCCACATGAGGCTGCATTGTTGGCCTGTAAACATCCCACCCCCACTGGCTACACTGCAAGCAGTCGTCTCCCATTGACTCAAGGCTGTTACACTATTAATGTGTGAAGGTGAGTTTTCAGGCTGAATAATAGAGGACGGCAGCCGGGCCAAAACTTTAACCTTACATGTGCAAATAGTTAAAAACAAGATAAAAAAACTAGCAAACAATGTAGTATATTGCCAAATCCAGAGTTTACTTACACCAACTACTTTTGGCATGACATGAAATCTGGCATATCCTTACATTTCTCCTGGCATTATCGAAGTAAGAGCAGTTACATTATCATTTTAGGAAATGAGGTGTTTGGAAGAGCTGTAATGATATTATAGGTGTTGTTTTGCCCAAAGTGTTTTTCCGTATACTCTCTGGAGAGGGGAGGGTTGTGGCATGTTGTCAAATGCGTCATTTATTACCATACTCTGGGAATATCCATTTTGTGTGTGTGTAGCCTCATATTCACAAATGTAGTTTAATTTAAACCCACCGCCAATAAAAAGTGCCTACTGGTTTACATGCGGCTCGTAACTCGGAGACACGGCCTCAGAAGCTCTAACTGACGTCTTATTGGCGGCCAGCTCTGGGATCTGCACCTGTCCCTGGTACACACACACACACATACACATACACATACACATACACATACACACACACACACACACACACGGACACACACACATATCCTGCATGCACATGTACGCAGACGTTCTCACTTACTTTGTACAAACACATACCACTTCAAAGAGAGCTCAAGTTTAAAATGTTATAAGGCTGTCATGAATTGTTTTGGTTGATTCTTTTGTGTGTAATGAAAGAAGTGCTAATGAAGTTAGTGTACGCAACAAACAGGCCAAACCAGGGTTGTTTCTCTGATCTTTCTTTGCCTTCACACAACCAGCTTCACCCTCTTATGTTCATGGTTAATGCCTGTCGTCAAAGCCTGCTGTTTAAGCATCTGTCCTAATAGTGCTTAATTGCCTGCTTATTAACTTGAATCTTGTTAATATAGGAGATCAGATGAAGGGGATGTCTATGGGTGTCTGGAAGTGAATGGAAGCTAACTAGCATCGGCCACACACATGCACACACACTCACTCACACACAGACACACTGTGCAGTGCCTCTCCATATGCCGTACAACATGCTGTAGGAGCCACTTTCATTCTCCTCTCCTCCTCCTAACCCTTGCACTCTACACAGTAAAAGCCACTGAGCTGCTCATTAATAGTCCATCCAGTTTCAGCAAGCTCTGAGAATATTTGCGTTGGTTGATTTGCGGGTGAGGAGGTGGCCGCCCACTACTCAAACTTGTCCCCTGGAGCCGGATGAGAGTAAGTGACCGACGAGAGAGGTGGGTCTTTCCCATGGGAATTATTTCACAAGAAAGGGACGCCTGCTTAATATTAGAGTGGCACAATGTCTTTATTCTGAATCTACTGAGGGGGGGTTTCTCCTGAAAGATGTGGTTGTGGCATAATTAAATTACGGTATGTAGTATTTGGTGTGGCATTTTATACATACATATTCTGTACTATACACATTCTTTTTTCTCTTATAAATGTATGAGTCTTTTCGTCCCTCCTGTACTCTTTCCTCTCCATCGCTCAATCCTATATCTTATATCATGGGTGCCCCCCCCACCATTATTTATTTATTTATTTATTTATACACACACACACACACACACACACACATACACACACACACACATACACACACACACACACACACACGCCTTGTCTCCCCCCTAGGGGGCGTTGTGTAGTTGTGCAGTGCTAACGATCCAGGACTGTCACTCCCGCTGGGATGGATGAGCCAGCAGACCCGGCGCTCAGGAAGCCTCATTAGGATTCCACTTTAATCCGTCTCTGACAGGACCAGTCCAAGAACGGGATGTCCCCTCACACACACACTCACGGTAGAGGCGTACACACTACATAGACATTGTCATAGAATTACACATCACACACACCAATACAAATGCACTTTTTCCCATGCACAATGAACAGACTCACTGATACACACACGCACACACACACACACACATTGTTATGCTAATTATGTGTTATTCTTCCCCCAACAAGGATCTTCCATCATCCCGGTGTCACTGCCTATAGAAATCCACTACAGATCATAAGAGCTTATTATGGGTGATTAGTTAATTTGAGGGAGGGAGAGTTGGGAGGTAGGAAGAGAAGGATCGTTTTCCTTCTCTGCTCTCAACACTCTCTCTCTCTCTCCTTTTCTCTCTTGCTCTCTCTCTCTTTTGCTCTCTCTTTCTCGCTCTCCTTCTTTCTCTCCTTAGTGAGATATATTGATGAGCACGTTGACTGTGTTATCAATAATCTCCTCTTTAGTTGTCGAACAGTGATCTCCACTAATGAACCAGCACAGTTGTCACACTGCTCTTTCCGTGTGTGTGTGTTTGTGATTATATCTGTGTATTTGTCTCTGATAGAGAGGAGCTATGCCTGAAGCTTGAAAACTTTTAAATATAGTGTAAAATGATACATGATACTGGGAGTTGAACTTTTACAACTACTTGTAATTAAAGAAAACTCTTGAGTTATTATTTATTCTTTTTTCTCAAAATTATAATGATTGCATTGCCAAGAAAAGTTACTTTATACTGCACATAGGTGTAGAAATGCCTTACTAAAGCTATTTGGTCAAACAGAAAATATGTCAACAATCTCTGCGCTATTCTGCCACTAAATTAAAACTATATTCTATTAAACTAAACTACACTCAAATGGATTAAGTCAGACAAATAAGTGAAATAAAAAAGATAAGATATGATAAGACAAAGTAACAAGAAGGGAACTAAAGCTATCATGGCCATGGTCTGTGGACCATATGTGTGTATGATTGTTGTGTGTGGCAGCCTTATGTTGAGCGTGTGTTTGCCGTGGTCCATAGGCAGCTGCCGCAGCGTGGGCTTTGGGCTTCATTATGTGGCCCTAATGACCTGCTGACAGCTCAACACTGACACACATACACTGTAGTGGCATCATCATACACTTGACAACAGCTCAGCCAAAGAAGGGGGAGGGGGAAAAAAAGAGATGTATATATTTATGTTTATGGATCATATAAGTACAGTACATATACACTTAGTTTCCTCTCCTCTTCTCTGCAGTGAAGCCTGATTTCAGCAGTTTTTTTTGGCCCTGGCAATTCCCTTTTAATTATTAACACGAACATTATTAGGCTTTCACTATTAAGAGGCCTTTCATTAGAGCTAGACGACACCCTGAAGAGAAATTTGAACTCACTCCCCCTCTCTCTTTTTATTTTCCTTCTTTCAAGACTTTGCATGCATGATCACAGCCTTTTGACTTCAATAGTACTTTTTGTGTGTGAGATCAGCATTATATTTTGTTCTCTGTGTATATGTGTCTCAGATTTAATTGTATTAAAGTTTGGCGCTATTCAATAAAGCATTTAAGGGACACTGCCATTGCAGAGGACTTTCAGGCAGGCTGTGTCTAACCCACTCTGAAAAGGGGTTATTTCTGCATTATGGACCCTCTGGAGAGGGTGAAGGGGGGTGAGGTTGCCTCCTACAACATGGCACGCTCCTTAAGCCATCAGGCATGGGGAGGGACGCCTAATTGAACATGATAAAGTGTAAAGTTAATTACCCCTCACGCCTGTCACTGATAACCCCATGAGGGGGGCCAGCCTCAGGCACAGCTGTTGGGGTGTGTGTGTGTGTGTGTGTGTGTGTGTGTGTGTGTGTGTGTGTGTGTGTGTGAGATACACAGAGAGAGTAAGGGTGACAGGACAAAAGGCAAGGGCTCCCACGAGGGTTGTGCAGTGGATGATGGCAACAATCGGCTTTTAAAGATACCTCTGTCCCTCTGGTGCACCACTACTTAACACGCCTGCCCCACTATGAGTCTTAACACATACACACAGAAAAGTATACAGCTGACCTTTTAGACACAGTTGGTAGTGTTGAAACAGTCCAGTGGGTGACATATTATGTTCTTTTGTGTGGCAAACCTATATATTTTAGTTTGATGCACCTGTTCACTTCTGCTCACTTACGGCATGATTCGTCTGCACTTATTCAGAGCTTTGTCAACTTTAACTTGCTATTCAACGTTCTATAAAGTTTGCAGAGTGGGTTTGCAGGTCAACAGGTCTTGGTTAGACTATTTTGGAGACTGAGGATCGATATGTCAAATGTATGTCTGTGTTCACCTCAGTTAGACTCAACACTGTCTTTGAACGTGTGTGGTGTGTTCAGGTGTGGGAGCTGCCAGCCTGGCCAAACTGACCTTCATGGTAGGTGGAGTGGAGGAGGAATACAACGCTGCGCAGGAGCTGCTCACCTGCATGGGAGCCAATGTTGTCTACTGTGGACAAGTTGGCAGTGGACAGGTAAATACCCGCACATGCAAACACACGCAGCGTACCTGCCTTCCTGCTTTGTAAACTGAGTTTATGCTCACATATACAAGATTTCACTCATTAGAGCAACTTAAATACATACTATGTGTATGTGTATATACCCACACATACTCACATACGGATATATACAGAATAATTTCTGATGAGTTGATAAGGACATATTACTAAATTATGTACAAGTTAAAATGGAATTCAGTCTCTTAATGGTGTATTCATAGAGATCATTAAACCCACCTATTCCTATAGCGTATGGTAATATACTTGAACATAGAGTGATATTTGACTTTCATTTGAATTCTGTTTCACATAAGGCTCTACGCTGTACATATTGTTTTTCATGAGACAATATTCCAAATTTAGATTTGTACCGAAGATCAATAGACCATCTTTCCTTAAACAAAGGGATGTTTTATAACACAAAATATATACATATTAAACTGTAACTTGTTTTGAAAAATAAATAAATCATACAAAACAAAGATTTCACCTCACTAATCTGGGAATGTCCATGCAAAATGGACAAAAGCTAAATCATCTTATGCTGATGGATTATGTGTTATGACCTTTTTAAAATGCTTTTACATGTTGCCTTGCAAACCTCATATACAAAAAGTAAAAAGTGGCTTTCTGGTCAATCCTCTCTAGGCAGCTAAGATCTGCAACAACATGCTCCTGGCCATCGGGATGATTGGGACTGCAGAGACCATGAACCTTGGCATCAGGTACTGTTACTAAGCCTCCACCTACCTGTTATCGTAAAGGGGATAAACAAGGATGAAACACTAGATTTACATGGGCACAGGAAGTGTAACTACATGTCCCGGTGGGGTTTTTCTTCTTGTGGGATGTGGAGCAGTGGACTTTTCCTCCTGTGTCAACAAAATGTTTTTCAGACATTTGATCATAGGAAATTTAGAGCACGATTAACTTAAAGGTGTCACGTTTAAGGGTTAGCCACACCTCAGATATAGTATAGTATAAAAGCAATTACTAAACCCCAGATATGGCCGTAACTGTGGCAGTAATTTACTTCAATACAGATTTGGAAATGTGTGTGTGTCTGTGTGTGTGTGTGTGTACGTGTACTTTATGGAAGTGCGAGGGGGATCTGCCCAGCCCCAAGTCAGAGCTGCCTCTGTTGGAGAGAGATGGATGAGGGGGTGGAGCCACAGTCTGATTTACATCTGCAGATTGAGCTCTCACTAGCATCCTGTCACAACCCTGTCACTGAACACCGCCTAGAAATCCCATCATTCATCATGCTTCGTCCTGGCATAAAGCCTCTTTGGCCAGGAGGCTGAGAATGATGGGATATGAAGTCTACTGAGTAAAAACAAAACATTTTGATATGACAGGCTCTATCTAAATATGTGGCTCACCCAAGGATTCACAAATGTTGGACGGTTGTAGAAGTATCTTAGCATCCAAGTCTCATCGTAGTACAAATTTCCTTTTTTGGAAGATGGAGTAAGGACATTTGGTTTTCTACAGTAGGCCTACACATCGGTTATTCCTCTATGAATGAACTTACCTAAGCTATCTGATTAGATTTTCACCTTTTAGAATTGTGAATTTATTATCTACTCTATTTATACATGTCCCCTGTCAATAATAGACTGTTTCCTCTGTTCACTGTGTTACTATAATGTATTTTTATTGGTTTTGGAACTTAAATGGTGTGTATGTGTGTGTGTGTGTGTGTACATGCGCGCGCGCACAAATTGCTCCTCTCACAGTGCAGCTGTGTTAGTGCAGCTGATTTATCTGTGCTGAGACAGAGGAGGAAAATTGGCATGAGCAGTCGCACATAAATCCCCCCACTAGGCCTCTGAAATATGGAGGCATTAAGGGAGCAACACAGATTTACACATTGCCACACTGTCCATGATACACACACACACACACACACAGATTTACGTCAACAGACACTGAAGACAGCATTTTTCTACCAAACTACTTCTTTTCACTGGGTACATCATTATAATACTAACTTCTGCATCTCTTCACTTTGAAAAATATATCTATCTGTCTATCTATCTATAAGTCAGTCTTGATTGTGTGTGTTCCCATGCCCCCCAACACACAAAGACGCACACACTTCTTACTAGCGCTTACAATCTCCGGGGCTTTACCATAGGTTTTGACAAAGACTGTCATCGTTTAAAGAGAGCACACACCCGTAAATCTCCCATGCTGCATTGCGGCCCAGGCTCATATGCAGAGAGAACGCTCTCTTAGGCGTATGCGTACACACACACATAAGACACAGTCCAACACAAAGGAGACTGAGCACTCACAGCCAATTTACAGAAAACGGTGATAACATTTTATCACAGTGGATTTGGGCCTGATAGAGCTGCCCTTTCTTCAACTATGTGTGTATCTCCTCACCCGTACATGCAGCCAGACACACACTCACACATGCGGTTCTGTTCGTGGAGCTAATTTGTTGATCTCAGATGGAAGCTTGGCCGTCTCCAACAGAGCGTGACGTTCTCTTAGTGCAAAGAATGGCCACGCATGACAATTATGAGCGCGCACACACACCCTGCCTTTCTGCCGTCCTTTCTTTCCCTCTCTCTTTTGGCTTTTATTTCTCCCCCATCCCTATTTGCTTTACCTCCTCATTTTATTCTTTTCTTTTAATCCCCTCACCTCTCCTCTGCCTTTTTTTCTGCCCGCCGTAATTTCTGCATGCAGCCAACCAGTCAGTGAAAGAGGGGGATGAGAAGCTGCAGAGAGTAGTGGAGAGAGGCAGCAGTGATTTTAATCATGAAGATGAAAAGGAGATGAAAAAGAGGAGCGAGGCAACTGGCCCAGGAAGGCATATGAGGCTTTTACAGCTTGCAGTTCACCTGGCACACCTATGTACCAGCACTCAGTCCTGCATACATATATTGCAGTCACTGATACACAAGTAGGAACACACACATTTGCTCCTTTATTTATTTTATGGGGAGAACAACAGACAAATTGAAAGGATATGACAAGCCGCGACCCTTTGTGTTGAGAGACTGAAATAGGTTTGCCACAGCACACATATGAACACAGACACACATCTATCCTCCTGAAATGAATTGTGAGCACATGTTCTGGTGAAGATTAAAGTTGGGTGATAAACGCTCTTGTAGCCTCCGTAAATGAGATAGTAAATGCTTGTGTGTGTATATGTGCTCGTTAGCTCTTTAATGTAATAATAAATGGGAAAGGGGTTGGGCTTCCTCTCCTGTGGCATCAGTCGAGGAGGAGAAGCTAATCGCAATGAAACAGACAGTAAATATCAGCGCCACAAATGAAGTCCACCTGCTAGAGCTCCGCCGCACATAAACACCCTCCCCTCTTATTTTCATCTGCATCCCTCTCACTCTCACATTTCTTTAATCTGCAGTGGCATCGCACAGCAACACGTTAGTTTCACTGTTCGTGTCTTTGTGTGTTTATCCATGTCAATCTTGTTAAAGCGTGACATGTCCTCTTCTCCACGCAAATTACTGCGGGCGAAGAACAACACCACTGCGTCAGCTAATAACCACGGCCGTGTGTGCATGAGCTGTGTGTGTGTGTGAGTGTGTGTGTGCGCGCGATGGGACCAGGAGGGGAACTTCATTGATTTATCGTTAACAGAGGACAACAGCTCCCCGTCAGCGTCTCTGGTCGCTATAACAAACGATCTGCGCGCTCGGACGCGCTTTATTGTAGCTCAGCCAGTAACCTTTTCAGCTGCTGACCCAGAACGCAGGGAGGGGCTGCCTGCTTGTGTGTGTGCGCAGAGATGGTGGTGGTGGGGGGTGTTGGGGGGTTGTGCGCGATGTCAAACATATGTCCCCCAGAGTCCTCAGACAGGGAGGTGTCAGCAGGGAAGACAAGGGGGAGGAAGAGGAGAGGAGAGTAAGTGGAGGCGGAGAGGAGAAGCACGATGGCGAGGGATGCTTACAGACATAAAGTCATCATCAGAGAGACTGCCATTAAAAAAAATAAGACTGCAAGTTAAAACACATGTTTACGCACATGCAGGCACGCAGGCAGCATCACTTATGCCACATTTCCAAAACAGTTTGTTAAAAAAAAAAATAAAGAGAGGGCTGAGCGGACACAAAAGAGACGAAGGGTAAGGGAGGAGGGAGAGACATGGGGAGAGTGTAAATGCAATTCCCATTCTTAATTAGTTAGTAGACAGCTAATAAAAAGTGTGGTAGTAATGGCAGAATGAGAGCCAGGTGGAGGGAGGGAGGGAGGCTGCTGGCCTTAAGGACCTATGATGGTTTAATAGTCATATTGAGAGCAGAATAGAGTTACAGGCCTGTAAGTAACAGTGAACTGAGGCAGCCAGAGCTTGATGTGGTCAGCTTTACACTGGCCTTTAAACTGTTAATATACAAAAGCTGCACTACACAGGCAGATTGAACAACCGACACAGACGCTGTAGTTACACCCACTCTACTGTAATGGTAGGCACTTTGTTTCATGCTCCTGTCTGTCTGTGCTCTCTTTGTCTCATTTCCTTTCTGCTTCTTTTCATCATTGCCTATAGAGATTTGTCCTCTTGCATATGAAAGTGGGTTGCTGCTAAATGGGGCAGCAGAAGTAAGATCGTACTTCTACACATGACAGCGAAGGTTTATGGCTCCCCTGTGCTGCTTAACCACTTCTCCTCCTTCTCCTCCTCCACTTTCTTTTTTCATGAAAGAAGGATGGTGAAGGATAGATGTGCTGGTAAACATCAATACTGCATTATCCAGTATTACAAAGCCTTCAGCCATTAACACTGAGGAATGGTCACGGCCTAGCATAAGGTTCAGCGGGGGTCACTACAGTCACCAGCCGCCCCACACCCATCTTTTGTCATGTGCCTCTTTTGGTCTGTTTTTGAAAATTAATTCCATAATCGGCTATCCCTCCCATCCCTACTGTCCTGTTTCCTTACTCCCCCGGCATAATTCCTTTTTCCTTTTCTGTCGCTACCAGCGGTTTTCACCTTTATTTCCCCACCTCATACTGAGTCACTCTGTATTAGAACAGTAGCTAAAAGCCTTAGAAGTAAAATGTAAATAACATCATTTACAGTATTCTTGTTCCACACAATGATCAGTAATATTAGTCAGTGTGGCAGTAAACACAATCCTTCAGATACACTAAACCACTACACCAGCAGAGCCCATGTGAAAGAAAGTCACAGAGCCACAGAATGTTGCAGGGTTTATGTACCCAATTTGACAGTTTCACACTAATGTTTGACCCATGAATGTGCCTGTTTCCAAGTCTGAAGGAGATACTGACCTCAGTGTTTTCCTCCTCTTCCCAGACTGGGTTTGGACCCAAAGCTGCTGGCAAAGATCCTCAACATGTCCTCAGGTCGTTGCTGGTCCAGCGACACATATAATCCAGTCCCCGGCGTCATGGAGGGAGTCCCCTCTGCCAACAACTACCAGGGCGGCTTTGGAACCACACTAATGGCCAAGGTACAACCTGCTCCCTGTGTATGGGAGATATATATATATATATAAATATATAATATAATATAATATAAATGTGTGTGTGTTTCTTTCTTAGGGCTGTAACTTATAATTATTTTCATTATTTTAATCTCTTGATGTCTGTTTTTTATTAGCTGATTGTCAAGTTTTTTCTTCCTGTTTAGTCTATAAAATGTCAGAAAATAGTGAAAATTGCCCATACAAGTTTCCAGAGCCCAAGAGGACTTCAAATTACTCGTTTAGTCCATCCAACAATCCAAAATCTAAAAATATTCACAATGAAATAAAAAAGAGAAAAGCAGCAAATCCTCACATTTGAGAAGCTGGAAGCAGCGAATATTTGTTTTTTTCCTTCAAGATACATTACTTAAATGACTAATCATTTATCAACATTGTTGCCATTTAATTTTCTGCTGATTGACTAATGGAATAATCAAATCATTGTTCAGTTACTACTACTTTTTCTCTTCTTTTTTTATTTTAGTCCTTTTGTCAGTCTCTTGACAAAAACTGATTTGCTTTGACTCACTTTTAACTGTTCTTTTGTCTCTGCGTGGTACTCCAACTCTCCTCTTCACCATTCCATCTGTGCCACTTCATTTTACTGTCACTGCATTAGCTCTTCCTTATGGGTCAGTCTGTGTCTGTGTATTATTTAGTGCATCTGGGTGTCTATTAATACACTTGAAGTGTGTGCTCTGCATACATCAGCCTAATCAGCTCCATCACACACACACCAGACTCAAGAAATCTCATAGAAATGCCAGCAGTTAGATAAACAAAAACACATTATTATGTTATCTGACACTCAGCCTCTCTTTCTCTCTGTTTCTAGGATCTTGGTTTGGCTCAGAACACTGCCACCAACACTAAGACACCCATCCCTCTGGGTTCCCTCGCCCACCAGATCTACCGAGTCATGTGCTCCCGCGGTTACGCTAACAAGGACTTCTCATCTATCTTCCAATTCCTACGCGAGGAGGAAGGACAGTGAATGGAGGGGGATGTTAACACCACAACCACACACCCCAGTGCCCGTTATCCCACTATGCTCAGGAGAGACTAAGGCCTTGCCCTCAGGCACAGATCTGCGATCCAATTAACATACTGTATGTCGACAAATGTCTCCTCATAGCATTAGCGGAATCATATTTCCAATTCATGGCTCTCCCTTTGCAAGGGGCGAAATGCTAAAACTGACCTTAGATCAGTATCTAGAGACAAAGTTTAAGGCTGAGAGGCCAGAGTGGAAAATGGAAGGTAGGATGAGGCAGTGCAGGTACACGTGTAACAATGCAAATAATGTGTTTTTTCAGGATGATTCATGAGTAATGACTGCATAATTGTTCAAAATATGTTTTTGTGGGGTTTGTGCTTTTTGCCTGTTACCTAAATTACTCTGACCTGCCCGTGTTAAAAGAAAGAGCACAAAAAAGGATTCACACAGTGATGGAAATTTCACTCAAGAGAGTACAAGAGATTGCAGAGTTTAGGGTACGATTTTCTCTACTAGAAAACAATCCCATATTCACAGCACTACATGTTAGGTAACCAAAACTGGCCACCCTGTGGGCTCATAGTTTACTCGTTTTGTTACGTTTCACTGTTTTTTGCAGGAAGTCGGTGTCAGTCAGTCACTTATGTGTCACCTGAGTCATCCTGCCAGCATATATACTTTCATTTGTTGATTTCATTGTTCATCACCCAATTTATTTTTACATTGTGAATACACTAGTTACAGTAGTTTGATCTCTTTGGTACATTTAACAGCATTTAACTTGACACTTACTGGTTCTGCTCGTTTATTTACTGTGAGATATATCTGGTTATTTTTGCACTGTGTGCATCGCAGTGCGATGTGCCGGCTATTTTGATATTGTTACAGAATATCTTTGAACTCACCTCTCTTCTCTACTGTCTACATCTGCTTATCGAGCCACTGGAGTATTATTTTGTGACCAACACTGTTAAAATTTTATACTGTTCTCTACAAAATATTGTTCTCTGTGTCAGTAAAGTCTATCGTCACATAGTCTCTCTCTCTCTCTCTCTCTCTCTCTCTCTCTCTCTCTCTCTCTCTCTCTCTCTCTCTCTCTCTCTCTCTCTCTCTCTCTCTCTCTCTCTCTCTCTCTCTCTCTCTCTCTCACACAGCTAGTATGAAATCAATGTAAAATGTGAGGAAGGGTTCCTCTCTGATGTACATAATGTATATTTCATACTGTTGTGTAGTATTGAAGAGGAATCTATATGCACGTCATTTTTTTTTTGTAAAATTCATTAACGGTGTCTACAGTTTGTCTTTGCTCTGTGAAACAGATGTTCGGTCACATTGTAACCTTCAATAAAAGATGTTTTGTGTATTTGGTGTTCATGATGCTGAAGACATGCAACTTGTCAATCAGTATATAATTCATTATAGCTCATGGAATTATCTCTCAGTTTTGAAGTTACTGATATGGGTAATAGCATTTGATAGCAATTATTTTAGGAAGTACAGAGCTTTTGTCAGTGAGAGTTTCTCTGTGGCCATTTTACCTGTTAAATAGTGAGAATATAGACATCAAAAGTGATTATAGTCCCACTATACTTAAAATACAACATGTTACATCTATTGTGTCCATGTCCAAAGTAATTGTAAATATGTATGTGCACATTAACAAGTCAAGATGGCTGATGTAGCCATGTTTATTTTAAAATGAACCCACATGACGAAACACGTTTATGCACCCACTTTATTCACTACCTACAGAATTAATGTCTCTGGCAATCCATCCACTAGATGCTGAGATACGTCTGGAACCGTGAAAACTTTGACCTGCTGGAGCACTGTAAAACATCATACAGGAATTTAGTGGAATCAACTCATCTTTTGTTATTAACTTAACAAATATGGTCATTTTTTTTATTGAAAGTGACAGTGGAGAGAGACATGAAAGGCAAGGGTGACATGCAGCAAAGGGCGAGACTCAAATGTCTGTAGAAGGAATTTCAGACCAAACTTTAAAACATTAGTAAAGACAGTATATCATTTACTATACATACTTTAAAAAAAAATAAAATGTATGTTTTTGTGAATAGCATAAATGGAATTACAACTTAATCTGGATATCCAACCCTGCTGTAAATTATAAATAAAGCTGTTTTGTTCCTTGAATGAATGTACTGCTGAGAGTTCACTAAACTCAAATTGCATTGTTTGAGGGTTAAAACTCTCTTTTTACAGTTTTAACAACACATGATGGAAATGTACTGTGTCTTGAACACATGTTAAGACAAGTCAGGGTTATTTCTTTTCATAATAATGAAAGCAATGCTCACCACAGTGAAGGTCAGCATCAAATTAAGTCCTTACCCCCAGACACAATTCAATGAAGAAACTGAGAAATGTCAATGAAAAGCAAATCTGCAGTGTATGTCAGAATGATGTAATATTTTAAGTCTATTTCACAAATTTCTTCAAGTTCAACGAGCTTACTTTGGCTGGTTTTACATTTTGCGCAGCTCGTGAGATGACTTTGAACTAATTATTCAACTTCAGTTCAATCACATTTTTAAGGGAGCAGGGAAACTTAGATTTTAAAGTTGAACCAGTATGAAACTTTTGACAGTGTGGAGCAAGAGTGAAAGCCATGGGGATCATCAAAGTCATTGGAATATCTAAAATTAATATTATTTCATGGCAATCCATCCCACTGACATGTCAGTAACAAACAAAATATTAATTTGCTAGTGGAGCTCAAGGAAAAGTCTGGTGATCATTAAAGTCGGTAGGATTTATTCTCTGCTGACCATGAATGTATGGACAACATTTCAAGGCAATATATCCAATAGTTGATGATATACTTCACTGACAGATCAACATTGCCAGCCAGTCATTAATTAGCAGCCTCTATTTTAATCTGTGTGTCTTATTTTCTTACTTTCAAGATCATTCAAGCCATCTTATGTTATTGGACTATGTAGAAAAGTTAACATTTGTTATATACGGAATGTGCCCATTCAACCCGTAAGAGGGATCCCTTCAAGTTTTTTCTGTTTTTTTTCTGATAAGGTTTTCTTTGTGAAGTTTTTCCAAAATTCAAAAAGGAAACAGATCCGGTCATATTCCGTACAGATTGTGATGCCCGTCAGGGCCAAACTTGTGTTTTGGCCTATTTAAACAAACTTGACTTGATTACTTAACAAGTTAAGGTGACTAACAGGACAATAACACAAAATTACTTAGCAGTCCTTTGGTTTTTCAACATTATATTTCTATCCATGTGCCATCACTGTCTTCTGGTTCCATTTTTCAGAGGCTGTTACACAAGTCTTATTTAACTTGTGTGTTTGCTCTGATCTAGCCATCCTGATGTTTAGTTGTTCCATTATTTCTCCAGAGCTCTTCAGCAGGCGCTCATATAATGCTTAACGTCAGTCGGGGAGAAATAGCAGCACTAATCTCAGAATGATGCCCTTATTTCCATCATTACAATGAAATGAGAGGAAAAAAACAAATGCGGTTTTGTTTTATTTTACTGTCTTTTTTTCTGAGGGCTGGTGTTTCTTCGCGACTTTTTATGGAGCTGCTGTCGTCTAAGTGGCAGCCATAGTTGTAGCAGACTGCGGCAAGCCGTTGGTGGTGGGAGTCGTGTCGTGGGCTTGTGACTCACTCTGTTATTGTTCTTTGGGAAGTACTTGCCCCGGCTGTGTTCTTTGAAGATTATCTCCATCTGATTTAAAAGAAGAGAACTTCTAGGTTTAGATAAAGAAGCCATTGCTATCACATCTCTTCCCATGAAAAAGCTGGGGTCACATGTCAGGCAGGATTTGGTATCCTTTAGCCTCCAACACCATCTTGGCCTTTGCAGACAACAGACTGTGGTCTTCCTGAGGTCTCACTAAAGAAGAGTTACGCCTCTGTCCTGGCCTGCTGAATTAGACAGTGTAGCTGATTCATATTTGGGTGTTTTCATTTGCCTGTGTTTAATAGCAGGCTGCTGAGCCGGCGGTTTCCTCATTAAAGGACACATGAAAGCAGGCTGTAAAGGAGCCTTGGTGAGACCGGCCTGCGCTGACGTCTGAAAGGGACGCAAGTGACTGAAGGACCAACCAAGTCCCAAGCCAGCCAGTCTGAGCCAGAGGGCCTCACCCTCTCACCCAGGCAGCCAGTGGCGGGACACCAGACACACCACAGTCAATTGTGTCCACACCAGGATACAAAACCAGTCTGATGTGTCAGCAGGAGTTCACTATTGACTTGTGTCTGTTTTGTGGGATTCAAACAATAGTCTAATCTGACAGTACTGAGCTGAGAGGTATCATAGTCTTGCACATGCACATTAACCTGAGCTACATTAGTCTTGTAATTAAATGTATGTACGTTAAACACAGATGATCAAGTTTTTTATCTTCATGTTTCTGCTGGTTTTTCAGACTTTGAAGTTAATTGTCCACCTGGTAAACCCCTTCTCTGCCATTTAGAGAATAAAACAGCATCCGCTCTGAGAGTTGCTGCTGTGATAAATACCTGAGACAACAGCATTCATTATTTTACCATTATAACGGATGGTGGATCCTCTCTGCTGTTTAACGACTCACTCTTTAAGGAAGTAAGAGAGGTGGGTTCACACGGGGGAGAGGGGGTGCCTCTAAACACCCTGTGATCCATATCAAACGCATGTTAAGTGGCATGTGGCTAAATTAGTGGCTGGAATCTAGCAGGTATAATAGCTCGCCCAGCGGTGCGTAACGAGCCACTGTCTCCCTGGGTAGTAATGTTGCCATGATATCTTTTCCATGGACCCACCATTAATAGTCAGGCTATTTAGCCCTAGCCCATATCCACACCCACAGCATCTGCACATCCGCCCAACACCCACACAAGTCTTCTTCCTGTTTTGTAGACAACATTCCCCCATCCTGAGTCATTGACTCCGCTTAGGTTCATTAGAGAAGATAATTCTATTGCAGACAGCAGGTTAGCACATAACATGTCATGACGACAGCGAGGCACGTAACAGCAGCTAATTATAACTATGAAGGCCTCATTAGAATATCTATGGGGGTGTGGTAAGTTGATGTGAAATACAAAGCCACTACCTGGTTAAAAGGTTATGTCTCAACAATATTAGTAAACATCTGAGGGAGAAAGGGCCCCGTATAACCTGCCCAGGCTTGTCTTGGCACACTATCCTGTTTTCACTCACTTTCACTCTCACTTTTCCTGCCTATGTAACTTTCTGCATGGATGCTAGACATGAGGTGTTTAATGTTGTGCAAATAATTTAATCAATGTGTCCCCTGATATCTAAGATGTTATCATCCCTGCTATCATCCAACGTTATGTTGATTCATTCATACTTTCCTATGCTGCTCTGGCTTTCTCTTACGGCCCTTTCCTCCTCTTTTACATTACCCCCCACACACCCTATGTCACCTGTGAGTAATGACAATATGTGCACTCTATTCATCATAGACTACTGCACATGCTCAGTAGCTCTTCATTATATTAATTACTCTCATTGGAAGAGTGATCATCAGCCCCGTCAGAATCCACCACCGCCCGGTTCCCACAAAGACCCAAGCCCGGTAAATAATCACCGGTGTCGGTAACAGGGCTTCGGCCCACCGTTCCCGACGGGCCCACCAGGGTGGGCCCTAAGTACCCAAGGGGGTGCAGCTCCCGCTGAGCCACATTCATCTCTGCCATGGAGAAGGTAGCTGTAGGGCTGGTTCCAGAGGCTGCTGGTGCTGCTTCAGACCTGTAATGGGTGAGAGCAGAGTAAAGGTAGTCTGAGCCCTGCTCAGCAGTCAGAAGGGAATAACACATTCTGTTTTACAGCAAACTCTGGAAAAGTGTATGAGGTTATGTGGATTAATCTATGTGGGGTAATAATGGTTCAAATGAAAAATTAGATCTGGACTCCAAACAAATATATGAACTGTACAAAATCAACCACAGGACCATGAGGGAGACCAAAGGGTAGAGTGCACACCAAGCATGCACGTTGTGGTTTATCAAACTGTGGAATGTTAACTTGATTTGATTTCAGGTTTTTGTCAGGTGAAAAAATTTCACTGAAGCGACCTTGCACATCGCCTTAATATTAGGGATGCACCAGTGCAACTTTTTATCCTAATAGAGATACCCACACATCCACTCAGTATCTGTTGATACGCAGTAACAATCCAATACCATTGCCCTTCCCAAATTTAAAATCTGTGAACTTTACTGCACTGACTTCAACTGAATCATTTTGACGAGAGGTAACATGAGGCCAGGGACTGCTGTGGCATAGCCAGCCATGATAGAATGCAAGCAATTGTTGTATTTAGCGTAACTTGCTAATCATCTTTCTTTGAAAAACAAAATTAGTCTCTGAAGGACATACAAGGCAGTGCCACGTAAACAATTCATGGTTCCTGACTGTCTTTTGTCACACATCATTCAGGAAAGCCATACAGATAAAATGGTAGTACGTTTCATAAATAGAGTTGAAACTATCCTCTTACCAGAGGAAGCCAGTCAACCAACCAGTTGGCCGTGATCGTATAGTTGTTAATACTCTGTGTTGTGGCTGCAACAACCCTGGTTCAAATCCAGCTCATGACAGCAGTGGAGAGCCATGTTTCTATTATTTTGTTGCTTAAACATACTCCAGGCTCTGCTTCATTTTAAATAGTTTAAAACTGGCTAATTTTCCTGTGTGACGCCCCATATTTCCCAACCTGACCACTCGTTTCACCTGCTTTCCCAACACATAAACAAAGTACAACACCACTGGCTGTTTGTATTCAGTACTGTGAGAACCAAGCTGTTCCCAAAGAAAGAGGCAGGCAGGGCTAGTGGTGCAAGGGATAGTCCATCTGATTACAGATCAGAAGATTCTAGGTTTGACTCCTGGCTGGCTTGTTGTGACCTTTAGTTTGTAAATCAATTGCAACATTCTGTCTCTATACACCAGGCTATACTTTGTATCAAATTACATTGGCATGTCAATGTAGCCAAATCATAGATGCTGAAAGATGTCTGAACCCTTCACTTTCACTCACTAACAGCAATCGTGAGGCTACTGTTGTATTTAACATAAACTTGCTAATCATCTTTCATAAACCGTTCATGTATCGTGACTGTCTTTTGTCACACATCATTCAGGAAAGCCATACAGATAAAACAGTTGTACTTTTGATATATAGAATTGAAACTATCCTCTGACAAGTACAAGGCCCTCAACTAATCAGGTGGCTGTGATCGTATAGTGGTTAGTACTCTGCGTTGTGACCGCAGCAACCCCAGTTCAAATCTGGGTCACTGCTGCAGTGTTAATTTTTTTTTTAAATTCTTTAACCTCCTTAAGGCTCTGCTTCATTTGAAATAGTTTTAAACTGAAGCTAAAGCTAATCATTTCGTGCATGAGGCTCCATATTTTCTTACGTGAATGAACAGTCGTGTATACTGATTCATTGTATTTTCATTCGTTATCATGATAAGAACATGCACAATAAACACATTGCATATACAATTTTGCTGAGAGAATACCTTTTTGGAACACAGATCAGGACAACAGCACCATTTAAAATGCTAATCTGATACTTCAGGACTCCAAAATATACCAAACTCCAGCCTTGTGTTGTCCTGAGCATAGCACTTTGTAATGACCTCATCTTACTCTGTTTATAGCTCTCTTCATGGCCAATTGACCTGATACCTCACTCTTGTCTCTTGCTAATTGAACAGAAAAGAAAAAGAGTGAGGGGAAGAGGGAGATAGAGAACATGAGTGGGATTGAGGAGGAAGGAATGATGTGATAAGAGGACGAGTGAGAGGAGAGAAGCGAGGGGTGGTGTAGCATGCAAAGCCTCATTGATTAGGTGGTGAGCGGTGCAATGTTTCTCTCCTGACGCTTACACGCATTAAAGCTACATAAACACCCATAATTGGTTCGTTTAAAGTAGAGTGGATGGAAACTGCACACACACACACACACACACACACACACACACACACACACACACACACACACACACACACACACACACACACACACACACATACAGCCATCATCTTCTGTACGTTTATGAGGAATATATAGAGAGGGAAAAAAGTAGCAAAATTAAATGCTGATAAAATAGCTTGCAGAGTGGTTGGTGTGGGTGGAAAGATAAAGTGTGTGTGTGTGTGTGTGTTTTGTGTCAAATGTGCCAGTGCTGTACTAAGCAGGAATGATAAAACCATCCTCAGAGACTTGGGATGACAATAACACTCACTTCAGGGAGAGGAAGAAATGGGAGGGACGCTGCTGACTGTGACAAATTAGCTCTCAAATATCGAGGTTGCCGATTGGCTGTAGGCGTCAGGAGGGAGAGATACGGTTGGCTGGCTGAGTTGATGAATAGTTATTATGCCATTCTATTAAAAGAAGATGCAACTTTGGGGCTTCGCAGTTCAATGATAGTTGTCGAGAGCTGCTCAGATTTGTCACATGGGATCCTACAAAGTGTGGGTGCTCATCTATGCATTTGTGCAGTTCTGTCTGTGCATGGAACATACAATCAAACACAAATGTGGTAAAGCAAAAAGACACTATGAGAGCCTACCACCGTTCTTGGAAGTGTGTGAGAGAGGCAATATTCAGGGTGTTCCCTGCATCCTGTAGCATCACATCCATCTGGTCCTATGACCACCTGACAGAGCATAACTGGCACCCCCACCTCCTGCCCCACCCCAGAGGGCTGTGTCACTGGCTGAATGGAGCGCTCCCTGGACATGGAATGATCGGATTCCTCGGTCGTGGCTGTCATCTCTAATCTGACACTCTCACCCACACAGCTGAATCTTCATCTCTCTCCCTCTCATGCTGTGCACCGCATGCACACACACACACACACACACACACACACACACACACACACACACACAGCTTCTCCCAACACTCTGGGCCACAAATGCATTTGCATTCACTGCCAATTCAGATGCTGCATCAACATCGCTGAATCTACATATTGTTGACGTGTCCAGGTGCTAAGTCACCATTATGTCTCTCTGCAACACACACACACACACACACACACACACACACACACACACACACACACACACACACACACACACACACACACAAAGGGGCAGGCAGGTCACAGTGGCCCCAGAGCACTGGACTGTGCTAAGCAGGTAAATATAGCGCGGACAGGCTTTATTAGAATAGAAAAAGCTCTGTTACTGTCACGGGTAAGCATGACCGATTGGGACCTCCACGCCCAGAGTCCAACAGTCGTCCTCAGCTATTCAGAGAAGCCTCCACACTCTGGGTTGTGCATATTCTGTTTTACCATTCCTAAAAGAAGAAATGTCTCATAAGGCCATGTTTGCTCCCACGTTAACTATTTAACAGTTTAAAAAAGAAAATATCTGGGCTTTGGTGTGTGTGTGCAACTATAATTTACTACTAATATCCTTGGTCTATAAAAAATGAGAAGGTGTGTGTATGTCATGTCTTCCTAATGTAACTGCCCAACAGATTACTGCCTTATTGCCTCCAAATCAATACCCCAGAGTGGGTGAAAAATAAGACTCATTTAATCTCAAGTCACCTCAGCATCCGCCCTCCCACATACACTCACACACACTGTCAATACATGCGTTTCCACATGCATGTCCATTGTAGTGTTCAAATGTAAAAATATCATTGGCAAATGAGGTAGAAATAGAGAGATGAGAGAGATGTGGAGCCCAGGTCGTGTAATCTCTCTGGCCTTGTTGCTGCCACTGAGCCTACACACAAAGAGCCATCCATTCTCAATCCTCTAAAGCTCATTGATCCGATCAGCATCCAGACAGAGTAAGGCGCCCCCCCCCCATCTCATTGCCCCACACTCACTCTGTAACTGGGATCAATATTGATCATCGTCTTTAAACTGCCTGTCTTTGACCATGTGTTTCAGGGGCTTAAATACCCTAAAAAATGGGTTGTGGAGCTTTGAGGAAACAATAAAAAACGGTAATGACTTTAGTTTTGGGCTTATCATTTTTGGGTTTTGTGACTCAAAGGGGTAGCGGTAATGGAGCATGAGAAATCACATGAAGAGAAGAATGTTAACGATATGGAAACATATGGATATGAGAGGCAAAGTCAGTCTTGTAAATTAGTTTTCTAGTTTGTGGGATGAGCCCTGAATCACTATGTTTGTGTACTTTCTCTCCGTATTGCTCTGAGTTCATCAGTAGCTGGCTGCTGTACCCTTTTGCCACCAAAGGCACGTACATGTCAGCAGCAGTGTCCAGCTCCCTTCTGTCCTCCTTTATCCCACTTTCCCACCCCACAGATCTGACTCTATCCCGTCAATCATGCCTCTCAGATAGCCCCATGATCGCAATCGACACTCAAATGATGGAAGTGAATAAAACTCATTACTGACAGTCAGTGTGAGTCATAGCCGGACATTAAAAGTTGCGTCTGGCCTGCAGCCGCTCATCTCTCAGCCATGCTTTATGATAGGGGAGACCTGGTCGGGTTCCCATCGCCTTTCTGAGCCAATCTCCATCAATCCACCACACCTACAGACATCCCCACCTCCTCTATCCTTAATGCACCTTGTGTTGTCAGACATCTTTGCCCTTTTATCCAAGTGGTGGGAGAGTTTTTAGTTGTGGGGTTTGGGCGAATGGTGTCATAGAAGTCTTGGTGTCTGGGGTTGCAAATGTGGTTCTTGCAATAAACCAAATGAGCTACTACTTTTTATTTTTAATTAAACACCCATTGCCACTCTCTAGAACTTGGGACCAATTATTGCTCATGCTGGTGAAGGCAATGGTTGGACAAAAAAAGACCTCTGTGCAGCCATTATACTGCTGTTGTCCATAGTCTCCACCTGACTATGCTAACCACTGCTTAAACAAGTCTTTACCTTATGTAAACTAAGCCGGACCAGCGAGTCCCCCACAGTCTTAAACCTCCTCCTAACTGGTCCTGTCCTCATAAACCCAATGCAGTGAGACAGAGCAGTGTTTACAGAAACACAGGAGCGGCTCACCTCTGATCTTCCCTGCGATAGGGGGAAATGAAAAAAAAAAGAGAGAGAAAGACAGAGAGAGAGAAAGAAACAGAGAGGCAAGAAGACGCCATGGGTTACATGATTGCAGGACAAACTCATAAAAGTTCCATTAACCCACGAGGAGTTAAAGAGGCCCTGTTTTCATCCAGCAGACAGCCATCACAAACAGAGCATCACCATAAACCGTATCCTCCTTCCTTACGTCCATCTTTCTCTTGATCTCTGCCGCCCTCGCTCCACTGTCTCTTTGTCTGGTTCTCTGTCACCCCTCTTTTCATTTTCTTTTCCTCTGCTTTCCTGGTGTTTGATTTTTGACTAATTTCTTTCTTCCTAAGCACAATGTACAAGCACAGACATAACAAACACAGATCTATAAAACAAGGATTCCCTATTACCTCTCCTCTTTCAGCTCTTTGACACTCTCTCTCCCTCCCCCAGTCCAATCTGGGTTCCTGGTCTGTGAGTCACAACCTGAAGACGCCACAGGTCTGTCAGCGTCAGTCTGTCTGTCTTATTAAACCAGCTCACCATTCTTCCATGTTTATTTGCTAACTACTTTGCAGTTGATCTGACTGCTTTAAAGAGAAATTTGCATCATAATGTGATTATAGTCTTTTATAAAGGGTATATATGTGATCCGCAGATAGCACGCATTATTTAAAATTTTGTTGCAATCTTTGGTATTGAGCTCAGCATCTGCTCTACTCAACTCTGCACTTTTCAGAAAGTTCCCTGTAAATCCAGTCTCTGGCAATTTCATTCCTGCTGTCTCTTGTTCAATATGCTAACTAAGCAGCTCTTCTTTGATTGATTCTCAGTGAACCACTGTGGCTTCTGCCAGAAACAAAAACACATCACTTGCTTCATCTTCACTAGGGTAATTAATTGTAAAGGTTTTCCTGAACAGGGTGTGAGCTGAAACATAACAGTTTTATCAATCAGTGATTAGTAAGAGTAATAACTGATGTAATATAAGTAAAGGTCTTACTTCAAATTCAGCCATAAAATTCTAACAGTTATATTTAATCTTAGTCTTCACTACATTATGAATTGAAATCACTGCAATTAATTTCACAAGCAAAAAATATATATTTCCCAATTTAAGCTTTACTTATTTAGGAAGTCTCATTATGAACTCTTTTGCAACAGATACGTGAGAAAAAATTGCATGCAAGAACAAATCACACAACAATCACACACATACTACCTAATAACAATGAAATATCATTAACACTGGGTCTAACAATTTAATAAGTAATAACTGCAGAATAACTACAAATAAATGACTAAATGGGTTATATCTGCATATCAGGATTAATAATCATGCATCTAGGGAGCCATACATGGATAGTAATCAGATACTTTGATCCTACAGATAAATGTTTTTTCTGTTGAATATTCCCGGCAAATTTGTTTGTGGAGATACTGTGAGCACTGGATACAGACACAGCCCCCCCCGACCCCACATTTACCTTGTCTATCACAACAGTTTTATGGCGGTTTTGGAGGCCTGCTCCCAGCCAAACAGTATGAGTGTTCTTTTAAATTATCCATTAAGACACTAAGTACAGGCTCTTTGCTCCTCTTTTGATGCCCTCAGTATCTGGTACCACTATCTCCCTTTCCCATGGTGTAACCTTACCTCCCAAAGTTTGCCTCAACACATACACTCATACACGCCACATTGGTCCTGCTTGATTCGTACTAGTATGAGCTGCTTCATTGGGAATTAACCGTTTGTTACTGCTGCTATACCTATGCATACAGTTAACAATCATAACAGGGGCAGATTTACTACACAAATGTCTTTGTAATTTTTTAAACACTGGCTCTTTGATTTCAAACAAAGGAAGACAAAACAGGCCTCTCATTTCTAGCTGGATGTTTTGATGTTTCTGGCAAACTTAAAAAAGGCTACAGGTCCCAGGCAAAACAAAAATTATCCTCACCAGTCAATGATCCATGTAAAAGCCATGGAAATAAAAAACAGTGTCAAAGTAGGCTATAATAAGAAAACGGGAAAAAGGACACACTTGTTAGTATTTTCAAACTGTATCTCCAAATACAATTGACAACAGGACAGACAAGCTAATGTCAGCCTAAACTCTGATAAACACACCACCCTCAAAACTCTTTAAATGCAGAGTATCCTATGTCCATATGAGGTCACTACACATGACCCTCAATTCAGCTGTGAATAATTTCCCAATGTAAGCTTTTTATGTTCATTAACATTACCAAACCGTAGCAGTGAAGAGGTCAGCAGGACGACTCAGCACTTCACCCTGAATGACGGTTGGGGGATGGTGGGGTTGGAGTCCGAAGGGCAGGGGGTTTGGGAGATGGAGGAAAGAGAGAAGGGGAAGCCCAGACATCCCGTTCCCCCAGGAGAGGACCAGTAGGCTGGGTGTGACGGTCATGGGACAGGGGCATAATGAGGATACATCACTGCAGCAATGAGGTGCTCTATCACAGGCACACCAACAGGCAGACAAACCTCTGAGCTGATCATGGCAGAAGATGTCAAATAAGCCTCAATCTCAGCTCATTCCCACTGTAAAAGTCAACGTGCTGCATTTTGAGTGATGGAAGTTCAGTACGACTGTGGGAACAGGCTTTTCCTTATACTCTGCTCTGGAGTCTGGTGATTCTCTGGGAAAGAAGGGGTACAACTTTTCCTGTCGCTTTCAGCCACCGCTATTGCCGAGTAGTAAAGCAGCCAGCGTGCAGTAAAATAAAATGAGGTGCGGAGAGAATTGGACTGATCTGCAAAGCCATTGGCTGCCGAGAGGGTCATAAAATAATAACACTCTGTCGTAAAACAAAGTGCTTATTAAATCATTTTGAACAATATCGCACAATGTGGTGTACTCCGTGAGTGGTTCCACAAAACAAAAAAAGATCTCATGGGGAAAGCAGCTGAACAATCAAATGAAATTTAATAAGTTGATCATCATCACAACGCTGAGTAAGACTTTTGGGAGACCTTGGTGGCTGAGCTCCTCCCACCCCTATCAATAAAGTGACACTTGGCCATTATTTGGCCATTATTTGGCCATTATTTGGCCTTTAAGTGACAATTATACATCAGAGGAGCACAGCCTCCCTTGTATTATTAAACTTAGAAGCATTGAAGGGCTGATAAAGGACCTTGTGACGATTGTCACTCTAACAGGAGGTGCCGTATGGATTTGTGCATTAGTACAAGTAAGAAGAGGATGTAGAATCAGTTCAGGAGGACAGAAAACATGAGCTGCACTATTGTTAGGATATTAACATGCTCAGCTACAGTGGTGGACTCGGTTTCCCCATGTTAGGAAAAAAACAAAGTGCCCTCTTGAAAGCCCCTTTCATAGATAAAACAAGATAATATACCCTCTATGGTGGCCCAGTGTGCAAGAAAACAGGATGTGGTGCCCTCTAGAGTGCCCAATCGTGTGAGAAATTGTGATGCAGTGCCCTAACAGGAGCCCTTTAAATAGAGAAATTGTAATGCATTGCCCTCCAAGGTGCCCCTTTGTGCAAACAATGTGATGGAGGCTGTAATGGGAATTCCAAACATATTGCATGTAACCCTGGACTCAGGGTCTGTGATGTGGCACTGAATCTGTGTAAACGTAACAGTCAAAATATCTCTGTTCTCTGTGTTATCCAGACTTCAGGGACAATGTGTCTCTGTGGGATGATATGATTGACTCCACCACAAGGCCCAGAATCCCAAAGCAGCCCATAGAACTTTATCAATAATTGCCAAAGTTACGCTGCGCAGAAGTTTGGTTCCAGGGGCACTCTGGAATGATGATCGTCTACGCTAGCTTTTTGACGCTTGAAAGTCATGAATTTCCAATGATTATGCATCAACATGCGTTGTTCACTTTCTGTCTGCTACTGTTCAGCTATGGAAGTTGGATAGACTAAGTCACTTTGCACAGAAGAATCTGCGAAATTAATGTGATGTAATATAGCTACAGTGTACAAGTTACAAGTGTACAGTTTTCGGTTATCTCATGACAGGACAGCATCATCACCACAGAGTTAAAACTTTCCCCGTCCTCTTACTTTGGTCAATTCACCAGTTCTTTACTTGCAGACCTGTATTAATCAATGTATTGGGCACTTCCAATTCAAAAGCTTTTGTTTTAATAAAGATCCCTCATGTATAATATAAGCCTCAGAATACCAAGCTGTATTTATCACTGCAAATTGTTGTATATGTCTGAAAAATAAACTGATTCAAATGTTTGATGCAAGTAGTGAAATCACTACCAGAAAGGAATAACACAACACAATTACTTAAGTACTTTGAGTTTTCGAAGAGGGATGACTATAATAACAGGGACAACTGCATCACCAGAAATGAAGACCAAACAAAAGGCAGCAAGTACTCATATGTTAGGTTGAAGTGCAGCTGCTCTGATCATGACTGCTACTCATTTTAAAAATCAGCTTTGTATTGTGTTCTTTGAATTTGCTGATGAAACTTATCCCTCTCTGTCTCTATGCTTCCTGTTTGTGTTCTGGCCAGTATAGGTAAAACACCAAAATCTTACCTTTGAAATAAAGTAACCATACGTCACACTTGCTCACTCTACATTTGATGATTTTTCTACAGGAAAATTCAGTTTCCTCACCTGTGAATTTCAGTGTGAATGATTACAGCAACGTGTAATGTTTTTACCATTTCCTGCACTATAAATCACGGCAGAAAAAATGCTTCCACCTGGACAAAGCATAATTCCTTATTGTAGCACAGAGTGCCTGCAAATTGAAGTATGATGATGACTAATTTGTGAAAATTAGAAAAAAAATTTATTGTGCTGGCATACACACTCATTTACACATGTAAATCAACATTTTGCTTAAGGTTCATAATCCATAGATCATGATGCAAAACACCTGCATGGTATTTGCCACTGTACATTGCCTTGGTTGTTTTCATGTGTACAGTACTTCTGACATGGATTGCACATTATCTTTTCATGTGTAATCCATAACCAGCTAATGTCCAGCTTCACAACATTTTAGAAAATTGCACTAACTTGGTACCTTCCTGTGATGGCCCCCTTTTCTAACAACTGTATAACTGAATGTTGAGTCTTGGTCATCCTCCAGTATAGACATATTAACACCCACCAGGTTCCCTATCACCAACATACAAAAGAAATCATTTGAAATTATGCTCTTTCTGTTGAAAAAGTCTGATCCTTGTGAGTCAAATCAATAATCAAATCATGCTATCCTTTCCCAGTCTGAAATGGCTCAAAGTCCAAGAACACTAATGATGGCAAAGAGGCTAGAAATGAGTAAGGATCAATACAAACAAAATAAACACCAAATAAAAGTTCCCCCAGGAGACTGTTCTGATTCACCACCCATCAACCCAAAAGATGTGACACTAACCAACCCTGTCCATGCCCTTTACTTTCACTATAATCAATGAATAATCAAACTGTTCTCTATGATATATTCATATTTTTTTGTTATCTCATCTCATATCATTGTACTCCGTATTCTGTGTTTTTTTGTTACACAACTTTAGTGCCCAACATAACACTTTGCATCTTTGTTAACTAAACACAAAACCATAATCTGGAATATGTCATTCAAAGCTTTACTTCGAGGGAGAATAAAAGGTGACTGGGACACTGAAATCCTGTCTCAGCTCTTTTTAAATTGTTAAAATATTAGAAATTATTGTGAGGGGTCAGTGTACATGACTTCAGTATATTCTAAACCATCCATCAACCTTGTCCTGATTTACTTACACTAATTATTAAATGTGTATCATAATAATAGCCTTAAAAAGCCACAGCTCATTGTACAAATTTTAGTCAAAACTCAAGACTGCTTTTGTAAAGGAAAATAACTTGTGTTCAAATATGGGCGTCGGTGCAGAATTCATTTGAATGGATTGTGAACGTCCAAATGGTTGAAAGAAACATGCCAAAATCATCTCAGACAAAGTGCAGACAAATGATTAATTGTCAACAATGGTGCTGCTGCCCAACATCCTTTAATATGTACAACAACACTGTAATTTTCACCATTCCCAAGCAGCACGTATGCTACTACATTAAACCTCATATATTTCCTTATTGGAAATAAATATAAAAGCAGTGATTATTTGACACAACATCCTTAAAGTTGACAAAGAACAATCAGTAATGAATTAAAAGTGTTCCTGCAAGGGATGGGCTGAGACAGAAGGTTCTCAACTTCATTTGTTCCTAGCTGAATTTCTCCATCTTGAAAAAATGTCCTAAAACTTTAATATACACTAGATTCCATGCTAAGCTAGGCTATATGTTTTCTTATGCTGTATTGTATCTTTATAATTGGAGGCTCTATTACCTTAAAAAAAAATCATTGCCCAAGCCCACTGATTGAATTAGCAAGCATATGTTCTATACCTAAAGGATTAATTGTACAAAAGATGTTGATTTTCAATTTTTATTGAACACTGACACGTTCGTTTCTTTAGTGCTAGGAAGGAGGCAGATGGTGACTGGCCATTTCTTCATTTTAAATATAAAGCGTAGGCCTATCCCTTTATTTTCGAAAAAGAGTGAGCTTATAAAGAAAGAAAAACAAATGGTTATTCAAATTGGTTATAAATACTCACCTCTTCTGTGTTCCCATCAGCATAGTTTTAAAGGGCCACACACCTGCTTAAAAGCTCCAGGAGCAGACCATTAGTAAAGAGGGGAGTCTAGTGCAGACACAGCATGGATTTGTGTTATTATATTTTATACTGTGTGTCACTGTATCAGTTACGTGAATTTGCACTTGGGCAAATATTTATTTTGATGTAAAACATTAATATTTGGTGCGTTTTTGTAAATATGTATTCTCTTAGTGTCTATGTCCCACCTACGTGGTATTTTCCAACGTCTTACCTGCGGATCTATAAAAAGCATCGAGTTGCTCCACTTTTTCCTTTCTGTTTGAATTCCCACTTAACATCAATAGACTTACACTGAAATAAGTTAATGGTTCATCTGGTGGCCAAAATATTGTTCTGACGCGCGCGAGATTATGTGGTGGGCCTGTCAAATAAATCTCAGAGTTGCCATATTCTAAAGTTTACATATATGTAAACTTTAGAATATATTCTAAAGTTTAGAATATATTCTAAAGTTTACATATGTGTAAACTTCACATATATGTAAACTTTAGAGGGATGTATATGCTTTTGGGTATAGTTCACACTGTGACAATTAACCACTTTGTGCGGATGGGAAAGATAACTGTGAAGCAAAACAGGCATTATAGGCTGTATCTGCTCTCTTATTGAATGTTTTAAACACAGTGAAGGAACCCCAACATAAACTACATTTGTTGACACAACACAAATAGGCCTATGCATATATTTTGAATGTGCAATGTGTTTTGTTAGTCCTGCCCTCCGTTCAACGACCTGTGTCTTTTGCAGAAATATACAGCAAGGAACTCAAAACCCCAACAATGTGAGTTTATTTGGATTAAAGATGTTAATTTTCAGTCCAAATTTTAGCATGAATGCGCACAGAAACGCTGAAAACATCTTCGTCTCCACTTGATTTAAACAACTAGCCTAAATAATAGGATTTAAGAGGAGCTTTTTATATCCTGAATCCATCCTGCTCCGTTTTTCTTGTTCTTGTATGTCACATAAGCACGTAGCAGCCGGCCCATTTTCCAGCTGCATATAGCCTAGCTGTCTCCGGTGCACCGTAAATAAGGTTGATAAAGACGCCGCCGAAAACGACTTTCACGCGTCCCCCGATTGATTTAACGTGACCCCCGTTTCCAAATGATATTGGAAGCCTATTTAAACAGATGAAGGCTTAAATTGTCTTGCTTGTATGCGCATTAATCTCCCATTCATCATCATTACTGTGTGATTGGTCCGTCCACGCCTCCGCCAGCCCCTTGCGTTACGACAAGGGCCTGTAAATTAGGATGTAATCCAATTTAAACAGCGGTAGCAGCAGCCACAGATCCATTTGGTGTCTTTTTTTTGAATTGGCTGTCGGTGGACAGCTGCACTGCACCGCCCCTATCAAAATGCTTTGTGCTAGTTGTGGGAGCTGGGGAGCCCTGAGCCAATTCTCACAAATAGGATCTTATAAGGCTGATGTAATTGGTGTTATGCGCGCAATCTATGAGCCCATCATATCTTGAAGCTCAGTCATAGGCAATCTTTCAGCGATTAAATGGCATGTTGATGCTGGATTAGGCCACTGAGGATTCAGCAGTGTGGTTTACCAGTGAAGAGAGATAGAGATCCATATGCGTGGCTGGCTAAATGTGGCTGTAATTTGCCTCACTTTAATGTGTCATTTTGGCACAGTGTGACGCGGGTTTAGAAGATGATCGCATAGTGTTGCTGCTCCTGTGCATCCAAATAAAAATCAGCTCCAAGCTTTCCAGGCTGATAAAAATAACCAGACTTTTCGAGAGACTGCGCCTTTTGAATATTCAGCTAGTCTGACCGTTTCGTCTTTATTTTATGGCACCATTTTATTATGCACAAACCAAAGCCATTTTCCCGCATGACCCGTGTCCCTATCAGGCTTAAAGACACCGTCTGATAGTTTACATAAATCTGTCTTGTGGTTTCGCTCCGACTCGGGCGGCTTAAACGGTGTATTATTCCAAACATATGCATTTTAATCAGCTCGGTCACACTTACAAGAACTCCAGTTAATAAGGCCATCAATCAAATGCATGTGCGGGAGGGAGTAGGGGGAGAGAGGGGGCTCATCGGTGTGGTGTGTAGGCTATGTGTGGGTGGGTGCAGTACTGTCTGATGAACCTTTTACCTCAGAAAGCATATGTGGAGGAAGAAGAAAGTCGGACTTTAGAAGACATTTTGGTGTTAGGTTTTCCCATTTTGGGCTCAGAATTCGTGTTCACAATAAAGATCACTTGGAAATAATAATAGAATAATTTGTTAGTTCGTTAAATCCTGTAGGATTATGCTTCATCTAAAAAAAAGAGCATTTTGAATTGCAATCTTACTTGTTAAATTATAGCTGCAGTGACTCAATTGGCCAGTATTTTTGCCTGTTGGACTTGAAGGCCCACGCTAAACGCCAGCCTTTTCTTTGCACATTACTGCAGTAACGTCTGATCTCTCTCCCATCTACGGCATAGAAACACCTTTTAAAATGTGATTTGTGGGTGTCTCTGCGGGGCCAAAACGCCTCGCAGATCCTATTACGCTCAGAAAACTCTCTTAATTTGCGCAGCCCCGGTCAAACGCAGCCAATTAAGAGCCCGCTGATTGGTGGCGTGCCTCTCTGAATCATCGATCTCTTTGCATTCCCAATATCTCCAGACAACTAATTCTGTCGTGTTTTATTAAGTGGTCGGAGAGAAAAGATGAGAACCGTTAACGGAGCCCGGGGACCACTTAACTGTCACGGTCAATCTAGCGCTCCCATCAGGAGATATGGGGGCACACTGGTGTTTTTGACACCGACCGCTTGAGAACAAAATTATTGTTATTATTGGAAGGGGGGTGGGGGTGGTAGACCAATTGTGAGCATAGAAAATCCTTAACAGCCTAGAAACGAAATACAAGTAGCCTACCTGAATGGAGGAAAATTGTTTGTAGGCCTATCTGATTTTTATTCGGTTATATGGATTAAAGTATCATTTATGTAGATAGAATAATTCTCATTTATCCTGGTTCTGCGTTCTACATAGGTTCTATATAAAGGTGTTTAAACACTTACACACTTTACACACACTTCGTTGCTCCATTGATTCGTTGACAGTGTTTATTGCAAATTAGAAGTTGAGGACAACCCAGCCAAAAAAAACCTAGATCAAAACAACAAACAAACAAACAAACAAACAAAAACAACATAAAGACAAAATCAGTCACTTGTCTACTTTCTCCACAAAATGCCACTAAACTGGTGCCATTGTAGAAGTGCAAAGCCAGAGAAATATTTTAAAGGCCTAGGATATATTAATCACATTTTCATAATAAGAACTGACTCTCGTATCATTAAGGGAGAAAACAAAGTGTTTGATGGCCTTTAAAAATTTTCACTTTTATTATTATTATTATTTTTCATTTTGATTGTCCTCCCTCTCTCTCTCCATCCTCTTCTGGGACCCCCCCCCCCCCTCCTCCTCCGTCAAACCGTGCTGGCTGTAGTAATCCGTTCCCTTGGCGCCTTGTTACCTTTTGGCAGTAACGATCCCTTTCTGGTATTATCATTAATTCAGCACTCAAAATTCACCGGGTCGTACATATACATCACTTACTAATTTTACTAGCATCTGCACATTTCGGCCGGGGCCGCCTTGGAGGGCCCCGGTGTGGAGAACTGCTTTATAATGAGACGGCCACAGTCTCAACTAACAAATCCCCTTGTTAAAAAGAGAGATGGAAAACATCATTCTCGCGTAACTAACAATAGGCCTACATGTAGGTTTGGACGCGTAAAGAACAGGACAAGTAATGATAAAAAAACATAACGCTATCCATCACGTAGATTTAAACGTTATCTGGATCCCCCGCCCCCTCACACATCAAATGAATCTTCTAAAAATCAAATGTGGTTTTGTGTCCATGCCGTCATATTTCAGCCCGCTGTCCCGGCTCTGCAATGGGATTAGCTATTATTTTTCAGTAGTGGGAGATCCACTGTGCTGAAGATCTGGCTAATTATCTTGCCCCAAGTTTAAGCTGGCGTTCACTGCTTACAGGCTACCTCTTCATGCTGTTTCAGTCCTGATCATATAATATGTTAGGTTAAAAAGCTTATGGTAAAGGCTTATATAGGACACGTTTTGGTTTTATCTGGTCAGAGGCACTTCTTCCCTCTGATCTAATGTCACAGATGAGGATTTGCTGAGCACTGAAGGCGTGAAAGTGACAAAAGCGTCAGTCCTGCTAGTTGGGGAGCAAGCGAAGTCCGAGCCGGAGGGCCTGGTTGAGATACCGTTGGATTGACTGGAGTGACAGGCCAGGCAGGAACAGGGGCTTCCCCCGGGACCGAGGCCGTGGGTCGGACCCGGGTACAGGGAGGGGTGTCTGAAGGCGCACAGGAGCTCCGGCCTCTGGTAGGGGTGAGACAGCATCCGGAAACTGTCGAGGGAGCGCAGAGGGTTGGAGAAAGGGGTGGCGGCCGGAGCCGCGCCAGCTCCTACACCCAGGTGGGAGTAGTAAGGCAGCGGCAGGTGGGATGGGAAGGGGTAGGGCAGGTTCCCCGTGGCCGCCGCGTGGCTCATCATGTAGGTGTAGAAGGCCGGGTCGGCGGGGTGAGGCCACGTCATGGCCAGACGCTGGCGCTTGTCTTTCATCCTGCGGTTCTGAAACCACACCTGTGAAAGAGACACACAGAGTCAAATATTAACCACAACTACCGGTGATCCAAAGACAATAATAAAAGCATAGTTTCGCTTTTCCGCACCTGGATGGGTTACAGCGAGTTTATGCTTTTTTTTATTTTTGTTTTGGGTTTTATGTGGGATTTTACTGTAAACAAGCAATTGCAATTTGTACTTCTTATGCCAGTTGAAAATAATAATATCCTACAAACAATACAATACAAATAGCCTAATTTAAAAATCCAGGCCTCTGCTCTCAGCAAACACTTATTCTGTAGGTTTTAGTCTCTTCTCAACATTTGGTTATAAGCTATTCTTGGTGTTCGGCTGATTTTATGGGGGTTTTTTTGGGGACATTTCCTGCATATATAAAATGACCTTTCGGCATCAGTTATTTAAACACGAAACCGTTGTGCAACACTAGTTTTGATAGACCTTTATAAATACAAGCTCACAAAATGTGAGCTCGTATTCCCAGCCCGAGGCCTGATGCAGCTCTGCTCCTCTGAGACAAAGTCGTCTTACCTTGATTGTAGTTTCAGGTAGATTTAAAGCAGCCGCCAGTTCGCATCTCCGCGGCCTGGACACGTAGTTCTCCCGGTAAAATTCCTTCTCCAGCCGTGCGATCTGCTCTCTAGTGAACGCTGTCCGGTACCGGCGAATCTGATCCGCTGAATAGGACAGAGAGCCCTGACCCGGGACAATGTTACCCGGATCTGCACCAGTCTCACTCGGGTGACTCGGAGAATCCCCATTTCGACCTGAATTCGTATGCAGAATAACGAATCAGATATAATTAGCATAAACTTTAAAACACACTCATCGGAATAATTGCATTGCAATAAAATCACATTGAAACGTTTTATTTCTTTCATTCGTTTATTATTAATAAGCTGGTTTCCTAAGAGGAGGCATTCAAAGACTAGGCTAATTTTATTATTTTAGCTGCACTGTGTTTCACTTTTATTAGGGGCCCTCCTGACATAGTTCAGGTACAACTAGGCCTACCTGCTAATATTTCTGTTGTAAATATTATTTTCCAGATGTAGGCTATTGGACGGTCATTTTACTTGACAAAATTGCTGAATAATAAAGTTGTATTCTTGTCATTCGTTTGTATTCTTGCTATCCTTTTGGTTTGAGGCAAGTACAAATTATAGGCTACCTATATTTTTATATTAAGTTTAATATTTGTTCACATAATTTCGGTAGCCTGTAGGATGGGACACATTTGCAGCAAGTATTAGAGTATTAAGTATGTGCACCTAAGAAGATACCAGATAGACACTCCAGAAATTCCCATGTCTGCGGCCTCCACTTCATGTTTTTGCTTGTGGTTTACATAAAATCTTGCATTCTTCCTCATTCCGTAAATATGCGTAGACCTATAGGCTGATTTGCCGAGTGACTCATTGTCAAACTCAGAGGGGAAAATGCATCGTTAGATTGTGGGTGTCACCACAGCGTGTTTCCAGCCACAGTGGTCACTTGACAGCACAGCTGTGCAGCACCGACTGCAGTTACATTCTGTTACTGAGCCTAAACTGTATTTCATAGAGGATCTATTTCTAAATTTCGATTTAATTATGCATGTTCATATAGACAAATGATAATAACAATTTTTGTCCGAGTGTATACGGACATTTTTGAGTGGCATCAACCACGTTGGCATTCAATCAACTTCATTAGTACAGCCACAGAATATCCGCAGTGGCATGCAGCTCGTAAACATCGCCTACCTTTAGCTGTCGGGTAGTCCATGCTTTCAGGCGTGCAGCTGACATCAATTTCCTCGTAGAAGTCCGACTCCGTGTCTGAGCTGCTGCCGTCTTTGTGGAGATGATCAGTCCGGTGCCTCTCTCCGGAGGAAGATGTGCCAACTGGCCTCATTTCGGCGCACATATTCCTCCGTGCGCTTTCCTCCATCACCACCTCCGTTCTGTCCCGAGAGTAAGGCGCACCGCCGGGGCTCAAACAGCTTCTGTGACCAGGCTTTCCCTGCGGTTCTCGCACTGGGCTCCCGATGGCTCCAGACAAATTAGAGCCGCTCTTGCCAAGCTGACCTCCCTCCGCCAGCATCACCATCTCCTCTCTGCTTTCCATCACAAGTACGACTTAAAAACCTCGACTTCGCGGGAGAGTGCAAGCAGTCAAAACCAAAGGCGATGATTTTCAGGTCGGAGGGGTGTGTGTGTAGTGGTGGTGGTGGGTGGGGGGGTTGAGTCCCAAGGAGAAGGAGGAGAGGCTTCTGGAAAAGAGGGGATGCAATCCGGTCTGACCCCGAGAGAAGAGCGCTCCAGAGTGCGCAGAGGGAGCTCTGGGAGGGATCACCATTTACCCTCTCTCTCTCTCGTCCTCCAGAGCTGTCATTCTTAATAGGCCAGTCGTCATGATGGTCCCCCCTCTGATGACGACACGCATTGATTGGATATGGGTAAACAGACGGAGAAATGGCAGCGTCGAGATGGAGGTGGGGGGTGTCGTGTGGGGGGGGGGGGGGGGGTTCTCTCACTCTTGCATTTTGAACTGAGTTAAGAAAACATAGCCTATACAGATATTTAATTATTATTTAGGGTTTCAAAAAATGTACAAATAAATTTTCTAAATAAATAAATATAATTACTATGAAATTTAAACGAAAAAAAAAACAAGTTAACAATTTTATATGAACTTATATGCATTTTATCCTTAGTGATTACAACTAAGTGCAGTGCAGTTTTATTAAAGTTATAATTTAAAAAAATCTCTTTTATGAATCAAAGTGAATTCTTTACTTGCATTTTAGTGTACCATCACCCCTCCATTCTCCCCCTTTTCTCTGTCTTTAGTGCCTCTCTCATCTCCAAGTGGAGTCAAGTCAAGTCCTCAAAGGTCAAGTCTTGCAGTCAAAGTTTAGATAAGAGGCCATTTGGCAGGAAGGTTAAAGTCAACAGCACGGATTAGAACAACAGCCAGGCAGAGAACCTCAATTAATTTTCTGTGTCTCTTAAACGAGTTATGATGGCTATCATTAGCTTGCTGTTTAACTGTGGAAGATGCAGTGCACAGAATGTCCACTGAATGTTTTCTGAGGTTAATGCTTCTTCAGGCTGTGATCCAACTTGCAACATTATACCAAAAATATGGGTGCCATTTGACTGTGACAAATGTTCACTTCTTTGAGCCTAAGTAACTCTAGATTGTATCCTTAATAAACATAATTGGAAGCAAATATTGTAAGTGTATGGGAGTCATAATGGGTTGTGGTGGTGGGGCATCAGAAAGACCAGCACTCACTCACTCACTCACTCACTCACTCACTCACATTAATGTACTGAGTAGTAATATTTCCAAGAACTGCATCAGATAACTGCCTTAACTTGTGATTTATGATAATATGTTGTCAGACATATTGTTCCACTCTGTCCTCCTGATATTTAATCTCTTTAATCAGAGCTTCAAGCTGTGGTGATAAATTACATTATAAGGCCCTAACTATACTGGATTTTTAATCAGATTCGAGATCTGCAGCTGTAGGGCATGCTGGCATACTTGGACGGCCATGATGTTGTGTAGAGAGGTGGAGTCATGCGGTCTCAAAGAGAGGAGAGGGAGGCAGACTGTGGAGCTCCAGCAGCCTCCGCTGTCCTTGTGCGCCCTCGCCTGTCCGAATGAGGGAAAAGGCCGCCCCCTCCCCCAGCCCGGCAGCTGAGGAGTGAGGGAAATTCCTTTGGCTTTCTCCCCTGACTCTTTCATCTGGCCAGCAAAGGAAAAAAAGTAACCCCCTCCCTTCTCCTCACTCTCTGACAATTTGATGTAGCTGCCTTTAAGAGTTTGTAAAGCAGACTCGGATAGTTTTTTTTATCAGAAAAGTAGTAGGTTATATCAGAAAAAGTTATCACTGTTATCTACTACTATCTAGCTCTCATGTAATCTATTACTTGTGTAAATGTGCTTTAAGTAGCCTAATGAATGTGTTTTAGTGGCGTAAACTCCGGTGGTATTTCAATATAATATGAGTAATAGTTTTGGAGACAGAACCAAGAGCACTATAGATGAGACTTAAAGATCAGTCTGCAAATTGTTAATGAAGAACCAGAAACTAATAGAAATGTACTGAAGGAACGTATCAGTTTAACCATATTTATCTTTTTGAGTCAGAAGAGAGGAAAATTGAATTTGTTTATTTTCGGTCATTTTGGCAAAAGTTTGCTTCTGTAATGTATGGACCTGATTTACATTGCCTATACTGGGTTAGTTAACTGGCATACAAGTGAAATTATAAATTATGATTAGTCTTGTAGTTTCTTTCATATTAATATGCTTTGTGCTGCCAAGATTTAGTCTAGTCTCTGTGTTAAAATGTACTAAAGTATATACTTTCATTTAGGCAGATTCTTTGGCAGACTCTAAACTTCCCTTGCTTTTAGAGACGAGATTGTTCTATTTCTCCTCTCAAAATCATAAATGTGGGGTTACCATGAAGCCTTTTAGTGAAGCGTCCAAAGATGGCAAAGGTCTCTTGTTTTGCTGCTTACCAGGAGTTATGCAATGGGTCTTGGCTAGGGCAGATGGATCTTGTGATCATCCGGAGATAACACTTGGAAAAGGGTTTACGCAACAAATGAATGACCTTGCAGGTTTACAGTAGTGTCACTTATATTGTGTGTGTTTTAGATAGGGAAGTACAGCAGATGGGTTTGGAGAGTTGGCTGATTGTGGAAAATGTTCTCCCTATTTCCACGAAGAAATTAATATACTTATGCAACATAGTTCTTTTAAAACACGTAGTTGGTCCAAATCGCGCACATTTGTGGTTGCAGAAGTGCAGAAAACTGGACTGCAGTTTTGCAGGAGGAGATCAAAGAGGGGGAGCGCCCCCCGCGGCAGACGCTGCAGAATGCGCCCCTCAGTTTTACTAGCCAGCCCAACTTGAACTTGACCATGGAGCTTGCGCAGTGCGCATGTAATCTAATCCATGGCCCTAGCAGCACAGACCTGCCAGAATATTTGCTTTTAGCACAAAAAAGTGTTTCAGTGTGATAGAAAAATGCATGAATGCGTTTGGTAGATGTTCAGCATGCCGCTGGCTGAGGTGCACCGTGTTTCAGACGAGGAGTCAGAACCTGGAAGAAAATAACAAATCCTCTCCTTCATTATCGTGGCCCCTCCCGTCTCCATTGCTTCAACTTGGCCTTGAAACAGGATGACGCAGCTACCAGAGAGTTAACTCGATGACCTTGGAGCGAAACATGTCCTGATGACTATACAGCTGGAAATCTCTGCGCTGTAAGACCCGCTTTTATCGCTCTTCCCTGCACCATCCTGCAAACCCCGCGCTATTCAACGTAGGGCTTAGCAAGCCACTGAGATCAGGCCTGTGTTACACCATTAAAGGGGGAAACATCATGGGGTATGGCTTACCACCAATTCAGCAGTAGCAAGGCAACACACCAGGTGCAAAGCCCTGACGTTTCACAAGACTGCATGTAATTCTTTAGACTGGTCGGTGCGTCCCTGGCATCTTTGAGAAAGGTGATATTTACAAGTCTGTGTGGTTGCAAATGGCTTTTTATTTTTAGAGAGTGTTGCTGTCATCAGTTCCATTGCAAGTATATCCCACTGTTCTTTAAATCTGGTCTAACAATTTGTAGCTGTTAATAATCTATATTGGACCAGGGGGTAGATTTCGTTGTTACTATACTTCTACTGATTTTTAAACTGTACTCGAATTTAAGGTGTTTTGCGAGTTCAGGTGCTGATGTTGTGTGGGTGGAATGTAACGCTCAGACTGGCATTTGCATGATCTGTCATGCCGGCCTGTAAGTTACATTATTTGTCACAGCTCAGTTGACTAATGTAAAGAGCATACAGGAAATGAAAATAATGCTGTTTTTGGATAAGTTTAATGGTGAACACGGCGTTGCTTGTAATCAATTTTATTATGAATGAATGAATCCATCCGTAATTTAAAACGAAACAGTTCATTAGAATGATCGATCACAAAACATAGCCTCTATGGACATGAATGAACTAATGTGAGGATGAATGAATGTGTGTTTTGGCACCTCACAGTAGTAGCACTCCAAATTTTGTTGTATGGTTTTTAACGATGCAGTAAGAATAAAGGCTATTCTCTTCACTTTATTCTTTATTCTATCAACTTATGAAAACAATAAGATGCATTTCCAAGAAATGGATTATGCTTTAAAAGTAATTAGATGAAACAAATCACGCAAAAGAAATGTTAATATAATAAAGGCGCTAATTTAAAATCTTGTTTTATTCTGCCTTAAAAATCTTTAACGGAATCAAAATAAATACAAATGTTTCCAGTTCAATTGTTTTCACTGATCAGAGCTGTCTTTTTCATTTGGATATTTTGACAATTGGTTGATCTTTCAGGGCTGGACAGGCTTTTGCATTATTTTCGTTTTGTTTTATCTGGTTCTGTAAAAAGTTTAAAGAAAGCTAAATTAAACCCAGTGCAGCATCTTCATATATAGACCTTTAGCATACAAGCGGCGCCGTTACTTCACTGTCTATGCATATTTTTCTTTTCAATGAGGAAACGGCAAAACATCTTGAATATAACCGCTGTATGCTTTAACCTCAGTGCACTGGGTTATTTGATGCATGAAGTTGTGTGTTACATAGGTTACATTAAGTTTCTATTGAATGTAACTTATTTGTAGCTTATATTTGCGATGCACGTGGTTTCTAAAGCTGGACAGAAATATGTTCTTTCATTTCGGCCTTTGTGCTGCCTGCACAAAACAAGAGGCCAAAATGGCCGATTCTGTAGATCACACCGCATCCTGATGATGATGATGATGATTAATAATAAGGCTTATCGCAAGTCCACTTTCTCCAGTGAATACATTTTAGTACTAAGTACTTAAATTATGTCTCTTTTTTACAGTCTGGTTATCTGTAGCCTAGAGGGGCAGGGGCAGAAAGGCACCCCGCCAGAATGATGAAATTTATAAAGCAGCTATTTTCCCCACTCCTCCATCACAGCTTATACCTATTCAGTTGCAAGCCGGTGGCCCCTAAAGTCAAGAATAAACATATGTGGAACTGAGTACCGGCTGAACTTTCAATAAAACAAACTACAGACCTTTAGTATTTGGTGAGATTCCTGTATGCCAATAAATGATTCCCCATGCAGCTTACAGGCTGTAGCTTTAGCAGGCTGTTAACGCACATGTAAGACTTCTGCTGGAGAAATTGAAACAGACTGAGATGAACAGCGAGCGCGTCAGTCAAAAGCACACGTTAAGAAAACCTTGAGAGTGAAACTTTACAGTTAACCATAGACTTTTTAGGCGCTTCCTGTGTGTGTGCGCGTGTGTGTCCGAAAATGAAGTAACTTTTCCTTGTTATTTTTATGCAATCCTTCGTAATCACACCGCAGGCGACCGTCCAGAAATATGGCAAAGTCAAGTGTGTGACCGCCCTGTGGTTCACTGCTTTGACCACAAAAACATATTGGTTGTTATGTTTTGACAACTTTTTGACAGCCGTCCACTTTAAACACGTGTTGTCCACAAGGCTGAAATTTGACTGCATGTAGTTCGTCTTAGCAGCCCGTTTTATAACACAATTTATGCTATTAACGATAGAAATTTATTGCTGAGCATAACTTTATATAGACCTTTCCCTATTTTACCCATGCAGGCTTCAGGCGCTGAGGCCGTGGAATAAATGTGCTCTTTCTCTCCGGTACTGCGTAATTTGGATGCCAGTATAAACATGGGGCTGAACCTTGATAATGACCTCAGAGAAAAGCCTTTAGGCTGTGCTGCCAAGTCCCAAAGTGGAGTCCTGGGAATCCCCAGGGGTCCATCAAATTGAAGTGAATTTAAACTATTACTGATATCAAAATCATGAATGGTTTAAACCACTCTTATTTTGGTTATTTAGCTACCTCACTTGAAACATGTATGAAAATACAATTTTAACCACCATTCAGTCTGATCACTGCTATCTTCCAAACGTTTTCTGCAGACAACTGAATAAGAACTAAGTGCCAAGTTAACAATAGATACGTGTTTCCAACGAAGATCCCTGCGACACAGTGTTTAGTGTTAACTCCATGGTGAAATGTGCGTGTATTTGGCGGGACAATGCGTTGGCAGCTCCTGTAGAGGGTGTGTGTTGTGTGTGTGTTCATTTTACTCTGGGATGTCTCACGTCTGGACTGACCACATGTGCGCGCCAAAGGCCACCTTGGCGATGGCGCAGGGTTGCTGTGACTGCAGGACTGTAGCACGAAGAATAAAATGATCTACTCCTTTATAAAACATCCCATATTTCGTCCATGAATGAAAACACCTCCTGGCAGCATATTTAAAAAACAAACGAACAAGCAAAAAGCCGGATATGGCGGCTTAAGTACTGATGGAGGATGATTAACGCATTTGTGTTTATTTTGAATCTTGATTTGCCTAAGAAAACGCCACAGGGCAGCACACAACAGGCCAGGCCTTGTAGAGTTACTCAATGACTCAGTTGTTGCTCCACGTTGTTGCTGAATGATTTCATTATCTAGCCTTTCTTGTATGATAACGTCAAGACACATCATTATATCATTGTCCCATTATATTTTAGCTGGGATTTTGAATCTGGAAATTGTGAAGTCAAAACAAATATTCAAATTTAGTTTATTAGGACTACTGCAGATAATCACACATGATTTGGCTAATGGTAAACTAGAGAAATAGTCCATGTAAAATTGTTTAATACCTTAAATACTTTTATTTATGTATTATTTGTATTATATTATTTATTTATTATTACTTTAAGAGTCATTGCAAATGCAAGAAGGATGGTACCGCATGCAACACGCACGTGTTTAGTGGCTGTTATTTCATAAGGCCTTGTATTAAAAGGATCTTCTTTTAAATTTTAAATCAAACACATGACAATCATTTGAATTGAAGTTGACTTGATCAAATGACTTAAATACCAAAAAAATAAATATCGTAGCTCCATTATATTCCACAGAAATGATGCACCTTTCCCAGAGACAAAACAAAGCACATTTCAGCATTTGTGTTGCTATAACACAAACCACCTTTCAATTTTAGGTCTTGCAAAGTGAAACAATCTTAGTCCATAATTGTTTGCTGTGTTTGGCACTTTTTTGTTTAAAGTTCCACAGTATTGTTGTTGTTTTTTCAGTGCCAGTAGGCTCACAACACAAATCACCTAATTGAATTAGAAAATTCCCATATAACACTGTGAATAGCATCAATCAGCGCTTACAGTTAATACTTTAGGGTTTTAAATAGGCTTTAAAACGTAAAATCTGGGTAATTCAAAAATGATTTGACGTGTTAATGAAGTTTATTTAAAAGTGCAGCTTTTGATATATCAAATGAAGCAGACGAGAGAAAGAAGCTTTTTATAATTTACATATACATTACACGTCTATAGGCTGGAAACCAAACGTCTGTATCCGATTTTTACACCCTTGAGTGGCAGCTTGTGTTATAGCAGATAACACAGCAGTACAATTACACTCCATTAGTTCAGAAGGCATGCAGGATTTGAAACAAATTCAGTTAAAAACTCCATCAGGTCCATTTCCTCCACAACACAGAATAGACGGAGAGCCACTAGTCGTAAACCAGCAGACCAGACACACACACACACACACACACACACACACACACACACACACACACACACACACACACACACACACACACACACACACTAGACACGACACGTCTATCCTGTAACCTCTTCTCGGAGATCAACATCATTTTCACACGTATCCGCCAACAACACCTCCAAAAAGATCTGCAAATAAAAATACAGCAACCTTTTTATATTTCCAACGTTGGGATACAAAAGTACGCACCACCCAAGTGAAGCGGGTACAGACTAGTTCGTGAGAATAAACGGTGGAGAAAACAAAATGATAGTAAAAGTTAATGTCCTCCAATAGCTTTCATTGGGACAGGAATTCTCACCCCTCTTCCGCTCTTTTCAAGAGCTCAGACGGTCCCTTCAAAGCCTGAATAGCCCGACAGGCTGGATGGCTAGACAGCAACTTTCAACTTGACCTTGGCCTCCAGCCGCATCTACCTCCTATGTAAAAACACGCATGCACTGTCAAGTGGAGAGCTTTTTTCTGTCTTTGCATATTGCAAACATGTCGGAAGTCTAGTGTCTTTAATATTTACCTAAAACCATGACGTTACATCCGATTTTCTTTTATTTCTAACTGAATTTGGCATGGAGATATTTAAAGGAGACCGTGTCTCTGACTGTTTTCTAGAAATATTTGCATAGGCTACATGAATGAAATTCCTTGAAATATGTCGACTCTCATACTTTTCTGTACCATTTCTACATCCTATACTGAACGCTGTTTGAGGTCGGACTGAGGGGTATAGCATACTGCTTAGTGGATCTATGCATCAACGGGCGGCAGAAGTAGTCTACGATTATTTCCTTGTATATCCCGTGGAATAAATATCTTTTAACATTGTGTTTTTCTAAATGGGAATCTCATGTGGTAAATGTCTGTGTAATTACACCCAGTAAGTATAGCGTCGCAGACAAAGGCTAGGCTAGTCAATGTGCGTGCGTATAGGCCATAAAGAAATGCATAGTCATATGTAGATGGATGAGTCATAGCTGTTTTGACCACTTTTCAATAATCGAGTCTTATTTGAACTTCACACATAAAGCGAATCATTTTCATACCAATAATATCTAATTCGGGCATTTGGGATTCTGGAATAAAAAGTAATATGAAAAAGAAGAGGCCACTGTATGTGTATCTGCCGTAATTTTTAAATAAAGGGACAACATCCATCTCAATTGAAGCAGACACGATCAAAACCAAGTCCCTTTATAGGTACGGTCACCTTACTTCGCCGCATTTTTCTCCATTTAATTATCTGTACTGGGTGATGTTTACCGTCCTCTTTGCATAGCCTGGTCACGTGATAACATCTGGACCAATGACGGAGCAACCTCTGCGCTCTTGTGCGCGTCAGAGTGGCATTACTCTCTGGGAACCAGTATCTCCTTTTTTCAGTCTCTGGGCTTTTTAAAAAAGAGCCAGAAGCCTCAATGTTGGATGCCGTGCTATGACAACGTCACTGCTCCTCCGTCCTCGCTGGGTCGACCCGTCGGTGATGTTCCTCTACGACAACGGCGGCGGTTCCGATGAAGTGAGCAAGAACATGGAGGGTTTTGCTGGTGGCAACTTTGCTGCGAACCAGTGTAGGAATCTGATGGCGCACCCCGCGTCCCTGGCACCCAGCACGGCTTACTCGTCCAGCGACGTGCCCACCTCCGGTATGGGCGAGCCAGTGAAACAGTGCAGCCCTTGCTCTGCAGCTCAGAATTCATCCAGCGCGTCCCTGCCATATGGGTACTTCGGTAGTGGCTATTACCCGTGCAGAATGTCGCATCACAGCAGCATAAAGTCGTGCGGAGCGCAGCCCCCCTCCGTGTACGGAGAGAAATACATGGACACGTCCGCCTCGGGCGACGACTTCACTTCTCGAGCAAAGGAATTCGCTTTTTATCCGACATACCCTTCAGGTCCATACCAACCTGTTCCCAGTTACCTGGACGTTCCTGTGGTGCCAACTATCGGTGCGCCGTCAGACGCCAGACATGAGTCCCTGCTGCCTATGGAGAGCTACCAACCGTGGACTCTCGCCGCCAACGGCTGGAATGGCCAGGTTTACTGCGCCAAGGAGCAGCCCCAGCCTGGACACATGTGGAAGTCCTCCATACCAGGTAGGCTCTATCCCTCAGAGTCCAGCCTTCACAGGACAGAGCTGTTTGACAAACAGAAAGCACATTGTACAGAATGGCAGTTGCTGTGTCAACTTGCAGAAGAAAGTACAGTATGATAAATAGGTCACAACAAAATGACTGAAATTTAATTAATGCACGGAATGGAAAAATCTTTAGTTTACATGAAAGAAGTGAAATCACTATGCGCTGAGATTATTTTTTAAATTTCCTTTCCAAAAAAAAAGTAAACATTTTTTTTTATTAATAAACTGTTATTATCACGAAGTTGTTATTTTTCCTTGATTTATGGATATATTATCCTACATAATCCTACAGGAAATCTTCAAATATGTGATATTACTTGAAAGCATGTGGAAATGTGCTGAGATTTTTATTTGTTTGAAGAAAAATATCATTTTGAGAGTGAGGTTGAACCACTTGTTGAGAAGCAGCTTTTAACACCTTCTTTTGTCTCTTTTCTCTCAGACGCGGTGTCCCACGCCGGAGGAGATTCTGTCTCTTATCGACGTGGAAGAAAGAAGCGCGTGCCATACACCAAGGTGCAACTGAAGGAACTCGAGCGCGAGTACGGCGCCAATAAATTTATCACGAAGGACAAAAGGAGGAGGATATCTGCCCAGACGAACCTGTCCGAGAGACAGGTCACGATATGGTTTCAGAACAGACGCGTGAAGGAGAAGAAAGTTGTCAACAAATTGAAAACCATCAGCTAGTTTTGTATTACGGACACTATCTGTGGGAGATAAACTGCCAGGCCTACACACACACACACACACACACACACACATGCTCACGCGCTAGGACTTATGGATTGGAACAACGAAACTCCTTCCTGACTGAACATGATTTATTTGAATGTCTCCAAATGATTTCCCGGAGCTTCTGGAACAAAATTTTCCTCCATTTCCTGCCACTTGTTAAATGTTCCTTACGGAATCAAGCGGGTCGGGGGGGGGGGGGGGGGGTATAAAATATAGCCTATAGCTGCAGAATGTGTGACTTTCTTTTTCTTTTGGCATGCTCACTCTCAACACAACTGACCCCAGCTCAGAAAGACGTGCGCCACCGAGCTACGCCTTTATCTGCAAGTTTAACGAGAGTGATAAATGCGAAGATTCACAGGAAGTGACGGTGATTCGGATTTGGACCTTGGGAATGTTAAATATTAATCTTTCCTGGTTTCTTTTAAAAACCTACTCACATGCTTAGCTTGTATGAAGTTTAGTCTTATCATATGAACCCGTGCTCTCATTCGTATCACATCCATGGTGCAATTCTTATTATTATAATGCTTAGATAATCGTTCGGGATATGTCTTCATATCAATTATAGCTTTTATAATGTCTGCGTATTCATGTGGTTGTATATAAAGTAAATTTCGGCATGATATCCAGGTTGTTTGTGTTCGTGAGTCCAGTATGTCGGTATTAAAGTCCGTCCCAATAAAATATGGACTTGGTTTTTTATCCATATTATGTTGAAAATGGATCAGATTCATCGCACGAGACCCTGATGATAGCTCAGTTTATATATATATATATTACATTCAACCTCTTGTCAAAAAAAATGCTCTTCTATGATCCCAACACTTTAAAAAACAATTTAAGGCCCATTTTCCTGCTGCATGTTACACATTAGTTTTCAATGGAGAAGAATTTCTTGTAGTGGCTTTGCAAACAGCTTTCTTTATCCACTAATACAAATATGCTATACAAATTCTGTTTTGAAATCCAAATATTTGCAATGTGTAGTATTGCCCTGTTTGGCTCTGGAAAAAGAGGAAATAAGTCAGATGGGCCTTGTCTGTTCTGGAAAATAGTCTGGCATCGCCATCTAGCGACGACTTTGTGACATACTCAAGTGGATTATCAGGATTATCACTGGTCCTATACAGAGTTTGAAGGCCTACTTCTTCTTCTTCTTCTACTACTACTAGTACTACTGCTACTACTAATAATAGCAGTAAATTATTGTTATTATTATTCATTTCATTCTATAGCCTAATAGATAGTTGCCTTAATATTTTGACCGAGACAGCAGCCCTAATAGTCTAAACAAATGCAGGTGGAAAGCGCTGGAAAACTTTTAATAATTAAGATGTATAAACCACTGCAAAGGAAAAAAGACTATTACTCACTATTTTGTGTGTGTGACTGTAAAATTAAAACAATCGCTGAAGTAACAAAATTATAGCAAGGGCATTTAAAGTTGAAGGGCATTGAGGTAAACGTGTCATTTTCTCCCCAAGTGTGTTTCTTAGTGCTTTTGTTTTATTCATAAATATGTTAAAGGTAAAATCCATACGTTCAAGGTTACTTTTCAACTGCGTGTCACACTTTTGATAAATTCAAATATTAACGTTGCCTTTATGCGTTGTGTTTACTGATATGCAGCTACTTTACTCGTACAACTTTGCATATGCATACATATATATATATATATATATATATACATATACACACACACAAATTTATGAACATTCAACCGCGTTATTTATTTGTCTCCTCTAAGCTTTTTAAATACATAGGCCTATGTGTATGTAGGCTATACAAAGGAGTCCCTTTGTCTCTTTGATTCTAGTTTGACCATTTCTGTAGGCTTCCCGTGATTGCTGCATTAATCAGAAATAAGAAAATTACTCTGGGTCACTGTATTTAACATTTTTCTATATGGTTTGAATTTAATTGATTGATTAAATTTGGTGCATTTTCTAAAGGATACATGGACATGTTTTGCTTGAAAATGCGTCACTTTCTTAAATAAAATATAGGAAAATATTGGTAGGCCACTAAATGAGGTGAACTGCAGTTTTCATTTAAGGGAATTCAATTCAATTGAATTGATTTTAACGTTCGCTGTTAGCAGTTTGGTGGTGTGGAAAAGACGGCACGTACTGAACGTATTTGGGCCACTTCGTCCCCGGTCACGCGCTTATCGTCCGTCGTTCACTGTCGATAATAACGTGGTAGCGTATAGAATGTGAATATTTACTTTTTGTTCTAAAATAATTTATTTTTGATTGACTAGGTTGTAATGCAGCAGCAGCAAAAATAACAAAAAAAACAACAACCCAACATCCCAGTGTGCTTGGTTTGGCTGCATTAATGACTATGATTCAATCTTACTGGCAGTCAAATGTCAGGCATGAAACCAAATCCCTCCTTATTCACAGCTCCAGCTCCTCCGGCTGTCTTTCCCACCTGTTTGGCAGATTTACGTGGTGATATAACTGTTTTAGCCCGTTTAGTGAAATGTAATGGCTTTATGCATTAGATGTTCTCACAATAATTTCAAGCACAACGGCCTGTTGGTTTCTGTCGTAAATTGGGTTAGGCCTAGATATTTTAATAATACTATTTTTAAAACTTCTACCAATAATTATATCTATATAAACATAGGCATACGTGTTACACTCATACATAAGGTGTGTGTGTGCGGAAAAAAAAAGAAAAATAAAATAAAGGCTATATATTATAGGATATCTAAAATTGTTTTTATTCTGAGAGTCCTTATCCGGAACCTGGGTGCTAAATTATTCTGTTATAAGTATTATTGTTAAATGTTAGTATTATTAGCAGGCCTTTAAGTAGTAGTCATATCAATAGTAGCTGTGTTATTGGTCGTAGAGGTGGTGATAATTAATGATGCTGTTGTCAGTTGTAGATATAGGCCTACATTGTCTATTATTTCCCACTACACTTAAGTTTTTATTAATTGTATATTTATTTTTGACGTCTAATATCTCATCTTAATGGGTTAACATTTCGAAGCACATTCTTAATGAGAGTTTCATGCAGGCCTCATAATTTATAGAACTGAAGAAGCCCCTTGAATAAGAGGCGAAACGTCTTCATGTGTCTTCAGCGAAGTCCAGTTGCCCTTGTTTTAACTTCCCCTGAATAATTATGACCTGATGAATATTCACAAACATATTCATGGTTTGTTTCACGGTTTTGTGAAAAAAACTTCAAATACTCAGTAGCCTAAACAAACACTGATTCTGGGTTATTTACAGTCAACCTAAGGCTGGCCCTGCAGAGTATTTTTTAAATAGTAGCCTAGTAGTCTGATATCTTGTGCTGATTTGCGCATGACCAGCAGGCTGGGAGAAACAAACAGCAGACAAATGTGAGAGACTATACTGTCTCACATTTGTCTGGTGTTTATACGTCCACGACCACAGAATGCACCGTTGCCATTCTCCCAAGTCCTCTGACGCGTTATAAATACAATAAGCTCAGAGATGGGAGAAATGAGCGACGTCTGACTGCGCCGTGCATCCTGTAGTCCAAAAATACAGAAGAGCGGAAGTGGACTGCAGTGACGTCACTGGCGCGGCAGCTCATTGGCTGCGAGGGAGCACGTCCGCGTCTTATTGGCTTGCAGAGAACCACAACAAAGCCCACAAGTCCCGCCTCCAAGCAGGGGCATAACGTGACAGTCCAAAGCTCACAGCACAACGCTCCGCCTCCCTCCCTTCTCGCAGGAGCCCTCTTTAATGGGACAGCCCAAGGACTGTGGCAGGAAAACAGAGGAGGCTGGACTGCATCCTTGTGCAATACTTGAGTTCTGCTGCCACACTAAGGCAAAAGAGTGAATCACAGTTAATTTCAGATAGACATGGAGTCCCATGTTTCATTCACAAATAAGTGAAGAAAGTGAAGTAAGAATGAAATTATTGTCTGTTAAGTGCACTCTCAAACAACACATCGACTATTTTAAAGCCTGTGACGTTTTAGTATTCAGTGCCATGTTACACGAACAGTGAAAAATAGCCTCTTTCAAGATATTTTTTTTTAGTCAAATTATTCGAAACGGCTATTTTGCATCATCAGAGATAATCTGTAGGATATAATTAAGGCAGAAACTCTGTATTATGGAACAAACACATAACTTATGAGGTTTTCTGATCAGTGCATTGGTCTAATTCACCACATATCCCATAAGCAGCACGGTCTGTCTCTCGCCTGCCTGTCCGACCTGGTTGAACACAGACGGGGCCAACACTAGGCAATGCTCTTTACATTGACCTTCGCTGCCTCTGTCTATAATGGAGGCGAGGTCAGCAATATAGCTCTGGTCAAGCTTGAAAGCACGAGTTTGGAAGGTAATCTCGTAATACACCACAGAGACCTGAACAGGCATAAGATTATCCAAGGCCGTGACAGCGGTCAAATGGAAGCACTTGACCGAGATTATGTGAAAGCCATGTCCCAGTCGGCGCCTTATTCCTCCACAGACAGGCTTTTCCCGTCCTGATGCCTGCGTAGATCATCTTCTTTAGTTTGAAATATAAATGCCAAATAATTTACTGTGCTCCTTCATGTAGGTTGTATGGCCCAAGTGTTTTTTTGTTTTTTTTTAAATGACGATAGCGAGCATCAACGGATTACATTGAATCTATTCAGTGTGTTTGCTTCGCTTGGCTTCTGTTTGCGAAACACATTAAGTGAATTCCCTCAAAACAAAATACATATTTCACGTTAATTATAATCAAAGAATAGGCCTACACTTAGCTTGCAAATGATAATAGATAATAAGGCCGATTTCTGCAGCACTCTTTTATTTATCTTTATCTTTAATTGGTTATGGAAAAGTGCTTACAAAAAGCGATTAGGCTACTGAAATCTGTCTCTTTTAAAAATGTAAAGCATGAACCGATGCTTCATATTCGCAGGTACTTCAGACAGTATTCAGAGTTCTTGTTTTAATCCTAAATAAATTAATGTAAGAGCCAATGGTAAGAGTTTTACATAGTTTAGTCTTCTTACCAAGTAAAATAGACTTTTTGATTGAACTACACGATTTAAAAAAGAGAGATAGTAGAAGCAGTTATTGTATGATAATTTGGTGGCCACGATCATTAACAGCCAGGATCCGCAGGCTACATAAAAGGCAAGTGTAGTCATTTAATCCAGCGGCAACGTTTTCTTGATGTCAACTGAATAAACCTGACTACCATGAGATAGAATATGCCTAGAACCTATTTGATATAAATACTAGTTGAGACAGACTATATCTGCTGTCTGTGGCCGTTAACTGAAAATTTCACATTTGGAACAAACAAACAAAAAACGCAATGGCATCTAAATGTCAGATTAAACTAGACTGTGAGGGTTGGGTTAGTTTGACTTGCACATTTCAAAACGGCACGTTAGCATCGACGACTTTTAAATATTCTAATTCATTGTGGGAGATCACGTCCAAAGGCAGATGCAAATGCTGAAATACAACCAAACATATAATATAGGCTATTTTACGCCTAAGTCAAAGCATCCAAGGGAATAAAAAAGAAAAGAAAAAATGTCTACTGATCACCAGACTCAATCCGACTTTATTAAATGTATTAGATGTTTCAATTTTTGAGCATGCGCACACATTTTGAAGACTGAAATGAAAGTGGAAATTAATTTTCTAAACTTCTGACTGTTGTTTTGTGCTACGATCCCCCAGGCCACAAATAGCAAGTGCGCAATTAAGATAAGAGGCTAAGCCTGTTGCAAAAGCCTAGTTTGTATCCCTGCATCACAAATTGCGACTTATTTCTGTCTTTCACATTCTATCTCTATTTTTACTTTACAAAAGGTAATTTATTTCCTCCAAAGAAGTCCAGTTTATGTCCTTTTGTCCTGCTCCTGCTGACGCCTCGTTTCCCAGGATAAACTCTGCAGGCTAATCCAGCATCGTGAGTCTCCGCCGGTTTGCCAGAGGTGCTCCAGTTGACCATGGAGTTGGTCAGTTTCCCTGCATGGTCCCTGTGTGGTCCACCCGGCACCTCTGTCGTCGCCATCGCTGTCGGCCGACATTTCTGTCACCTGTGGATAAATCAACAGTTGTTCGCCGAATCAGGTTCTAATTTACTCACATATTCCTGCTCGTTCATTTGTAGGCAACTAAGTGCAAGTCCGATTGTTTCATGTTTTAGTCTGACGGTTTTATAATCCCCCCATGCAACCCCAGGCTCGTATCAGTGTAGCCAGCAACATAACAGCTGAGCCAAGACCATGCGCCACTCAAGTTCAAAAACACGTTTGTGGAGAAAGTCAATGTTTAAACATACAAAGGAGAAGAAAGTGAACACGTATATTTATATTTTTAATGAATGTTTTGTCTGAAAAATATAAATGCATTGATTAGCTCAGCCTAGTTTTGGCTATGAGACCACTGATTTGTCTTACTTTTCGCAAACCTCCATGTTTCGTTAAGTTGTATTTTGGGACCTTTAAATGCATCTATAAGACTGTGAATTAAAAGGCCGCAGTTGGCACCAGTCTTCTTTTTGTATAATCACACTGTACCTTTTCGGCCTCCTGCTCAGCACACTTCACTAGAGATGGTGTTTTCATTTAGAGCTTATAGAATATAGTCAATGGATGCTTTGAGGCGCAGGTGGGGTGGCCCTTCTTTCTACCACAAAATGAAGACAACAAAACAGCCTGTACTAAAGCTCTGGGGCTTTTCATTTCTCTGCAAGACTTAAACTACAGGAGGTTTCTTTGCAAGACACTGAGGGCGCCAAACTGTACTGTCAGTTCCACCCCAGACTTGATTGTTTACTTGTTGTCTAACAAGGTTTTATGGCATGTGGATTGGGCTATCTGTACGTTGCTTTCTTTTCCCGACAAAACCACTGCGGTTCTATCACTCCAGGAAGGGATTTACACTTCATTTAAAGTTAAATAGGTTGCGTCGATATCTGTGAAATCATATTATAGTGAGCTTTTAGTGTCTGAATTAATCTAAACATCATAAGCCAATTGTTTGTGTGCGTGCATGTGTGTGTGCGTGTGTGCGTGCGTGCGTGTGTGTGCGCGCACTTAGGTAGAAAGACAGTGCGAAGGACTTAAAGGCCAAGAAAACACTATCCCTGAGTAAATACACTGATTCTGTCTATCTCCATATCAAATCTCTTTCACAGTAATGCATGGCCTGTAATTATGATTATATTTCTATTTGTCCAAAGTCTGCAACAAACTGAATGTTTTCTTTGCATAAGGCGCATTAGGGGAAGTTATTATCAACCAAAGGGGTTTTGATGAGAACAATTCTCCCAAGTACGGTCATGAGTTAGTAACTATTAAGAGATCTGGAGTCAAAATCAAACTTACACCAGATAGTGTATTAGAGGCCTACATCTCATTAAACTCTATTAATGCAAGGTGAAGTTAATTTGACTTTTTCTCGACTTAGCGTTACAGGCTCACATTATCGACCAATCTTGTAACCTTAAGCCTTCCTAAATGCAAAAGCAATTAAAGGAACTCCATCCGGGGCACGGTGGGCCCTTTGCTCTCTGCAGAGGACCCTCTCCCTCCCCCGAACTTGAAGTCGACCGTACAGACAAAGCTTTGGCTTTGAGAGCTTTAACGCAGCGCCAGGCTCTAGTTTTGATGGCCAAATACCGCACAAGGATGGTGAGACGATCAGCAGAACGACCTACTTTAATACAATTGACATTTGACAGAAATGTGGCGTTTAATTTTTAATTATTTTCTCTTTTTTTGGGTAATTGTTTAAATTAATTTAGTCAAATGGTTAACGATACTTGTCTATTGTAAGTAGAAATCTTACCGTAGTTATGTACAGAAATGATATGTTTCTATGTCTTTGAAAATCCTCAGCTGCTGACTTTGAGTCCGTGTAGGTGGCGACTTCCTATCACGCTTGACCAGTTTTGTGGTGTCTGTCTGTCAGGGGGAAAAAAAGGCGCAGCAGAATACTATAGCAGCTATAAAAACGCAGGTCTGTGTAGAGCTGGCTTTGGTTTTCCTGTGCATCCTGTGCTCAATTACAGCGTAAAAGCTTCAGCACAACTCGTAGAATTTGTCTGGATTGACTAAGAGGCGGAGCGTGTGGTCTCAAAGACACTCCAGTTGTTTGTGCCCCTGCAATTTATCCATATAAAACGGCCTGCAAGCAGGACGGTGGATAGCACAGATTGCATGTTTTTTGAGTGTTTTGGTACACTCACGGGGCATTACTTGTTGCTTGCACCGTCTTAAGTGTGTGATATTTTAAGGTTGTGTTTCACATGTAGGCCTTCCATCAGGAGCCCCTTGGATCCCCAATGTGCACATCGGGCTGTGGGTCCAGGCAAGCCGCGGCGGTCTTAATCCGAGCTCAGGTCTCTTATTCACAGCACATTAGAGTCAGGTTGCAGCCTGTCCAAAACAAGCTCCACGGTGGCCTCAGAGCAGAGAGCAAGGGAATGTGCACAGGGACATATTTACCAAATTCCTGCATTTCAAAAGATACTGAGAACTATCTTCATTGGAAAATAAACCTTTAAACTAAAAATATTTGCGTAGTCTTGTATGGCAATTTATAGACCGTGGATATTTTAATTATTCACAATTAGAATTTTAAATTAAATTTAAAAATGTTGCTTGTATATTTCGGACTATCACTGTATTTTTGATTTTTTAAATCCTGCGCAACATGAACCCTTTAGAAACAATGCTTGCCCCTCTGGTTTTGCGTGCATGTTGATGGGTTTTACGCAATGTATGCATATACCCGTCATGGGAATAAATAGAACAAAATAGGCATCTGATGGAAATTATTATTCATCAGCACATAAACGTGTCTTGTGAAATTTTGGAAGCTGTCTTCTTACCGAACGACGCACAGTTGAATAAGTATTTGCACCAACACATTAAGAAATAGCCGTGCGTAAAAGTGCAGCAGGCTTGAATGTTGAGCCATTTGGAGCTGTTAGTGGATCTATTGCATGTAAATATGAATCAAAACAGAGCAGAAAGACGAGGATCATTCAAAAATGTAGTTTTATAATAATAAAGAGCTTTTAGCGTTTCACTGTTGAAGAAGCAAGAATATGTTCATGATTGTAGGCGAGCCTCCGGTCTTTTCTGAGACGTACATGTCGGCTTCGTCTATTGTTAGTCACAAATAAATACCATATTACAATAATAAAATGTATTTATTATTATGTATTATCTCAACACAATTAAAAATACCTGTTCATTTTTTGCACGATTTCACAGAACAAAGTTCATTTTTTGCCTTAAATGTGTATTCTATGACACCATATCCTTTATTTATTTCTTCAACATTTCAGTCTGGTCTTTGTTATACTGGTGCTAACACAAGGCTGTAGCCAGCTGAAACATTAGCCGCTACTTTGAACATGACCCTGATAACCAAATGCCCACTGGGCCAAATGCTACGTTGTAAAACCACCAAATGATGATGACTAAGACATTTCTAAAAGCAGACTTTAGAGATAAGCTGGTGGTGTCCTTCCTCCAATTCAGGTCCATGTTATCTATGCACAGTAATACTGGTTTAGTTAATGTTGGTGTCAGGTATGGCTCTGGAAAATTGGCTGGGAGAAACCTGTTTATTTTTTTTACTCATTTTACATGTAACTTCAGAACGTGGAGAATCAGAAAAGCTTAAAACACGCGCACATATTGTTTTCAGGGCAATCTGAGGGTGGAAAAGCACAGAACATCTGGGAAATTGATAACTATATTTTGGTTAAAGCTTCGATGGAAATCTCTCTTCTAACAGCCAGCATCAGAGAATAGTTATCTCTTCATCTGCCTTCGTTGCATGCTAAAGAATTAAATTTTATGCCAACATGGCGATAAACAACCAATGTCAAGACTTAGGACACATAGCAGTCATGTATCTTACACTCTTACACACACTCTTTCTCTTTCCCACACACAGACACACGCGCGCGCGCACGCAGGCACGCACACACATATACGCAGCCTGAAAATCTGTCAATTTCTGCGGTGTAGTCACGTGACCTCCTCCTCCGTGGAGTGGACGGAGATGGCTCTCCACGTCAGCTTACGTCTCCAAATTTCTGCTTAGCGAACCTGCTTCAAAGAGGCAGGAGGCACGGCGCTTCAGAGCCATGTTCAGGGCGGTTATAGACGAATCAAACCCCAACATAGAGTTATAGTAGAGGGTGAACTACGATGATGGATTTTGACGAAAGGGTCCCCGTCGGATCGAACATGTATTTACCCAGTTGCACTTATTACGTATCGGCGGGGGCTGATTTCTCCGGTCTACCCTCGTTTTTATCCCAGACCCCGTCCACCCGCCCCATGACATACTCCTACTCCTCTAACCTGCCGCAAGTCCAACCCGTCAGAGAGGTGACGTTCAGGGACTATGCAGCCATTGACGCGTCCGGTAAATGGCCGCACAGGGGCAACTTGCCCCAGTGCTACCCCAGCGCGGAGGACATGGTGCACCGGGACTGTCTGTCGGCGCAAACTGCCGTCGTAGGGGACATGTTCGGTAAAAACAGCCCCGCAGCCGCAGCCGCCGCGTACCACCACCACCACCACCACCACCATACGGGCACAGGCTCCGCTGCCACCAATTTCTACGGGAACGTGGGCAGAAATGGCGTCCTGCCACAAGCCTTCGATCAGTTTTACGAGACGGCGTACGGGAATGCGTCGGAGAGCTCCTCGACAAATGGCTACTCAGGGGACAAAACACCGACCAAACAGCCCAGCTCTGCGCCGGAGGACGCGCCGTCGTGCAGGGATACCGAGGCGAAGGAGCAGCGGGATGAGAGGAGCAGCCCGGAGTTATCTTCCGGCAACAATGAGGAGAAATCCAGCAGCAGCAGTACGTATTAAAGTCAGCGCCTAGGTTATGAGAGAAAGTTTGCAATCTTGCGCGCTGCTGTTAAAATTTTTATATGCTGTTTTATAAGCATATAAGGTTTATAGAGGGCCTGTAGACCCCCCCACCCCCCAACAAAACTTTGTTATAAACTGCAGGATCACGTGTTTGGAATTGAAATTGGCCGTGAAAGACATCAGGCCAGTGATTTTTCTATCACACTCCCTGACGTTTCCAAAAAACACCCAGATATGAATGTGAATTCCAAAGACAGACCTGCATTAATTCCATGTTATAAACATGCCTGTTTCACGGGTTCTTAGCGTTAAAAGAGCACTTGCATGTAATTAGGGTGGTTTAAGGTTTAGCACACACGAGCTCTTGTGTTAAAGCTATCATGGACTTTGTACATTTCCCCTTTTGTGTTCTATAAAACCAAACCAATATGTTCATATAAACTGTCTCATGCAGTACGGTCTCCTTTTTCTTTAGCTATTATTATTAATTATTGCGCATATTTAAAAGTGAGCTTGTTGTTTTCATTTGCTAGGAAAGGTCAAAGCCCAAGTGTATTATTATCCAGCGAACCTATGGTTTAGTAATCTTGTCAGTGTGATATAATATCACTACACTTGAAATGTTGAAATGGGGAATATGTTATTAATGCAGAGGAAATCCGCCCATACCTAATCTGGGCAACGTCCAGGGCTTATAAATCTTTTTTTTGTAACATAGTCATGGCTAATTTGAAATGTTTATATTATTCTGTGACCGGTGTACTTGTCTTTTTGTGCCTTCCAGATGGACAGAGGACCCGCAAGAAAAGGTGCCCTTATTCCAAATATCAGATCAGAGAACTTGAAAGAGAATTCTTTTTCAGTGTATACATTAACAAGGAGAAACGCCTGCAACTGTCTCGGATGCTCAACCTCACCGACCGACAAGTGAAGATTTGGTTTCAAAACCGTCGCATGAAGGAGAAGAAACTGAACAGAGATAGATTACAATATTATACGTCTAACCCCCTACTTTAGGGGTCAAAATCAGCACCGTCACAGCCTCCAAGGTCCTCTGCTGTGGGGCTGACTGCGTTTACAGACAGACTGACTCTCCGGCTGTGACTTTCCAAGTGTACATTGTGTACCACAATGGCCGCGACTGCAGCAGCTACACTGCTCAATGGTTAATTTCAAGTTCGAGGACAACAGTCTCCTGTGATCAGAGTTGCCTCAAGAGTGAGCATGAATTAACAGTCTGTGGACTTTGATCCCGCTCTTCAAACTCTTTATTGGGAAAAATGTAGAAAAGGATTTTTGTCCTAGCCAGGACTGTGTGCTTGCGAGGGCCCATGTTGATATCATTGTGACTCACAGACGCCTTGTTTATTTTTCCTTTCTCTTGGGCAAAAATTAGGAGTCACCAATTGACTGACCCCATGTATTCTTTAATCAACGATTTTATTTTATTCGCGTTTTTCTGTTTTTAAAATCAGAAAAGTGGTGGATTTAGGATGATGGCGACTTTAAAAACTGAATCTATATTGGTGTGACCAAATATTGAGTCCGAACGGATGAGAATGTAATGTGTTTCTGTTTTGTGTGCTTATTTATTTTGTAGCCACTCGTTCACTATCTCGTTTTCATGTCACGGCTAACCAAGTCAAAGTCCATTATTACAGGCGGGCTTTTGGGATTCCGTGTTCAGTCTGGGCTGACCTCAAAACGAGCTCTTGGCGTCTTTTCCTGTAGCCTGCAGAATGAGGGCTATAAGTATTTATATTTTGCGTATCTTTCAATACCTTAACCCATGTTGTCCCTTTCGATTTTTGGAGACTATCAGTCCAGTATTGATGATGCAGGCCAAACCAGAAAGATAAGCTTATCTACTGGATCCGTGTGGAGTTGCACTGAGGTACACGCCCAACATATTCACACAGGTATATATGCAGCGGGCCTCCTCGGTCTCATATTGATACGCATAACAGAATATTTTTCTCATGACTCTCTTTTGGTGCTTGCTGTCTAAAGAACATATAAAGCAACATTTTCAAGTGTGCTGTCAGGGCAAGGCTGGTCAGGGTCATTGCATTGAATCAATTGCTTGGTATGCCCAAACTATTGTGTATTATACTATATTTCCAAATAAAAAAAAACAACAAAAACAAATGACAAGATTATTGAAAAAAATAATCTATTTCTGCGTGGTCATTCTGTCTTTTCACAAGCTCTTCTTTTTAAAATTATAGCTATGGAACACATTTGGTGAATACAAATAGGCACAAGTGAAACATTTTAAGCACGCAAAATCAACACAGTACGCTCACACTGATTGCAGTAGAATTATCACAATGGGAGCAATGGTATAGCAAACATTGGTGTAGTGTGTAAAAAAATACACACAGAGTGCAGCAGACCTGAGGGCTCTCATGCAAATTTTGAACCGTCCAACCTTATGGAGAGACACACAGACACACTACCTGATGCAAATAGAACCTGTTTAGTAACAAATAAAGTAATGAAATTACCGATTCTTGTTGGATGTTATCAAATTATCTTAAATCTTTAATTATGGGTTTCCATGGATCAAATTTAGATATAAACTGATAAGGAATGTCATTATTGTTAGATATACACTGATAAGGTATGTCATTATTGTGATCTTAAATTATGTTTGTGCTGTTTTGCAATTGTTTTGAACCATTTCTCGATATTTTTTTTAGCAACATACGATATTTTACAACTTTTGCATTCCATCTCAAGGAAAATATTTGTTATTGAACCACTGTGGATAGGTTGTAGGTCCACCTCCTTAAAATTTACTGTTGCCAAACACTCGCCATTTCACCGTGCACACATTCGTTTCTCACTATGTCTCCCTCTCACTGAAGTCTGTTTGTGCGTAAGCTGTCATTTCGCTGATTGGCTTTGGAAACACTGTTCCAACAGCAGTCTCCTTTGGCGAGGGTCGCCATATTTGCTGTTGTTATCACTGTGTTTATGGGAGCTAGCCGCAGCGCATTGGCGTTCATATATGACAGTCAAAAGGGCCATAAACGCGGGGAGAGAGGCTGAAGTTTATGGTTGCCTCTCTCTGCCATAGTCCGGCCTTGCCTTGCGCATCCTTTACTGCGCGCTGGAATTCCGTCCCTAATTACGGGACATCCTCCCCGTTGCCGAGGCAACGCGGCCATAAAAGCTGTCTGAGAGTCTGGAGCATTTGTACAATTGGAGTGCAGTGTAATAAACCGTCTGAGACCCAAGGTTATTAACTGTGTTACCAAGGAGGCGAGAGCAACGACAGGGAGAGGACGGATAGGAGAAGCCTCTGCTTGCATCGACTTCATTTGAGAGGCTTTTCCCCCTCGTGTGGTTTATCCACCTCGAAACAGTTTAGTGGCAACGGCTGCACTGAGGATAAGACGCTCCTCTACCACCGAGCGGCGCTGTTGGGACCAATGTCACGGCCGTGGATCTTTTCTGCAAGCTCACCTCGAATGCGCGCAGGTAAAAGTTGTCGTCAACACAGTCTGGAGCTCGAATAGTTTCCTTTGTCACAAGAACAGACTCTTTGTATGTTCAGCCCTTGGATTCCTCTCTTGCATGCGAGGCCTGCTAGTCTGAGATAGGAGCCGTTTTGAGTTTTACTTTCCACATTTCTCTCTGGTGCTCACTGGGCGTTCGGTAGAGAAAGTCTTCCTGGGGGCCCTAATAAGGCAACACATCTGTGCCAAGCCTTCATGCTGCATGTGCTACTCATTTTGCTGAGCTTCAGCTTTTTAATGGTTGAAGTATAGCATGGCCGGCTTGTACCTGGAGAGATCTGCAGTCCCGTCTAGTCTAACCACAAATGTTTTGGATTTGGGAAAGGTCTGCTTTAATTATGATACAGCAGTAAGCAATGGGTGCTTGGATACAAAACAAATGATTTAATTTTTCAGATGGTTCTCGTGCTAATGCGGCTCATCTTAAATCACAGCAGCTGGCTTGTATCTCATTCTTCTTCTTCGTCTTCCTCTTCAAATAATCCTCTAACAACATTTGACGTCCTTCCAAATCGCATTATTCTCTGTACGTGCCAAGTGTACAAACAGCGCTATTAGAAGAGTCGATTCAGTGGTGATAGGGCAGCAATCGCGTCTCCCTTTCCTTCCTGTCATGGACACGGAGCTACACTTTCAGGCTATCAGTGTCAGTCCAAGTGGCGAGTGGCTATTCTGGACCTGAATGCGTGTGGACTCTTTCTCCTTTGTCTCTCGTGAAAAATAAATGCTTCCGCTGGATGTAATAAAACGCCGCATTATTGTCCATAACTGCACTCGGGATGAACATGATACGACTCAAACGGCCTCTTCGGCCACGATTATATGGGCCGGATCAAAGCCAGTGGGCAGAGTAAACTGTTTTGAGGATATAATAGCCGGGCAGCTGTGAAAATGAAGATTTAATAGCTACAATTAATAACTGTAACACAAAGATATCGATAGGCCCCCATGCCAGTACAACACCACGAAGTGTGCAGGCCAAAACAATTTAATACTGGGCACACATAATTAATTGATGTATTTAGTTTCCTTACTGGCTCATGTGTCCCGTAAGGAACAGGCTGTGGGGAAGAGTACACATGCTTTGGACCTAGTGCTGTTAGTGTGTTTCTATTTAGAAGTTTTCATGTTTTAGGGAATTATTTTGTTTTTTGGGGAAGCTAGGCGTACCGCCACCGTCTTTAAAAATCCCGCACTACAGAAAATTCTTTTTGCTTATATTGCTATATTTTTATAATACATATTTTTCTTTTGGAATATAATATTGTATTATATTAACATGCACATAAATAACCTTCAACCAACTTCCAGTCATTTAAGTCATTTGAAATATGTACGTTTTGAGCAGGAGGGAGTGACAAATGTCCGCCGTCGACGCGCTAAAAAAATCTAAGCCAGTGTACATAAATGAGCTGTCAATGACATAGCGTTTGAAAACATAAATGGGCTCAATTTATGAAATTCTCCTAAATGTCCACATTTCAGTACAACAGGCTGCAAACAAACCCGGGGGGCTAGAGCCCACCTGGGCCTGGTAATGGCAAAGCTGGCCGAGATTAACTTCAACCTGGGGAGAGCAATAGAGTGCACAGGGCCAAGGACACTACGAGATGGAAGGAGAGTTTTATTGTGGCCCTTATTGCCCCAAATTGGACCGACAGGATGACTTGTATGTGCAACCTTTATGTCTGCTTTACTGTAGCACATTGTGCCTGTTACCTCACAACGCTGTGATCAATATTTTGGCAGTTTAACAAATTTGAATTTTTACACTGATATACACAGTTTGGATTTGTTGATGTTTATAACAAGGGCAACAACAAAACTATATTTGGGTTCTCATAGCTTTTGAACGAATGTTTAATCTTTTTTGTGTGTTGTGCGTAATAACTACTTAGGTACAGATGATCCTAAATTAGTGATTCGTATTATTAATATAAATCTGAATTTCAAATAGATATATGAAAATAGTTTTATGTTTTAATGTGAAATGTAAAATTATATGCGCCTAAGCTTCATTAAGAAAAACCAGCGCTTTATCCAGGCTCCAGTAAAGGAAGCTATTGTATATCCTGTTACAAATGATATTTTAAGAATTGAATGTTTAAAGGCAGCAGTAAGTGGTCAAGTACTGAGCGCATTTGTTGTATAAAACCTTTTTTGTTACTATAATTTAAAATGCTTTGAATTGTTGGTGGCAGGGAATTGGTTCGCCGTCATTTATGCACCGGGAATTTTTTTTACAAGTCAATATTAGTCCAACATCACTGGCAAAAAAGGCTTTTGTTTGATGTAATATATCATTTTAGGAGTACACCAAAACAGTTATAGATGTAAAGTACTTCAGAGACCTTCCCTGTGGAAAAATAAATAAACGAACCCCCCCCCCCCCCCCCCCCCCCAAAGTAGTAGGCTATATTTGATATTATTCTCTCTATCTCCAGGCAACATTTGTCTTAACAGCGCTTGCTTTTAGTGCGATCGAGTTCAGACTGTGTTTAGGATAAAGGATGTACAAAATGAAAGGGCTTCTTGCCAAGTCATTTCGCCAAAGGCAAATTCTCCCTACAATTAAACATTTTATTACCACTAAGTTCCTATGGGTTTGTTATTGTATGTCTTTGTTGGTGGGGTTCTGCAGCCCGACACCCTTTAACTTAAAGCACCACACTACCTTACAGCAACCTTAATGTTTTCTACCATAATGTAGACCAGTATTTAGAAAAGGAGTTTGGCTTTTTGTTGTTTTATTTTCCCTCCCGCCATTATTACTTCAGCTATAGGTAACTGCAGGGGTTTGAGCTTTTATAAATCGGATGCTCCTTCTGTTTCACTTATTGTTGAGGTTTGTGGTAACTTTTGATTTGCATGTAGTAGCAATCAGTGCTTCTGACATCATTTTGTGGTTTGTACAGTTGAGAAGTGATTTCAAAGCTCGTTTAATTATTAATTTACGAAATTCTGATTTTTAAATATGTGTTGTTAAACTTTGTATCGTGCTGGACCTCGCCCCTTAAACGGGGTGATGGTGGTGCATTAAGGCGAGGTGAGGGAACACACTGATTGCTGTGCCTGTCTCCTTTCTCTGCCTCAGCTCCATGATGGATATCGCTCTAGCTGCTACGTAGCCGCGGAGTGGGAGGGACTGCCCAGCCATTCCAGCATTTCCATTGGTTTTACAGTCCGCTCGGCGGAGAGGGGGGTGCCTCTAATCATATCCAGCATGTTTTGCACAAGAAATGTCAGCCAGAAAGGGCTATCTTCTCCCCTCGCCAAAATACACCACAATGTCATGTTCGGACACTCCGTCAGGAAATGCGTTTTTAGTGGATTCTCTGATCAGTGGCCGCAGCGACAGCGGCGGAGGTCACTACACTGGGAGCGCGGTGTGTGTGCCCCATAGCACCGCTACAGACGTGCCTTACGGACTACACAACTATGGATACTTCCCAGGTATGGGTAAGCGCAGCGAGGTGCCCCCCCAAAACATGGTTTCCGCCTCAGGCGCGTACATGTCCAGCATGGAAATGTGGATGGACGCGCAGAGGTCATGTCGAATGGACCAAGAGCACCCGGTGGGTCCCCAGGTCGCGCCCTGCTCGTTCCCGCAAAACATTAAGGAAGAGAGCACCTACTGCTTGTATGAGCAGCCGAAGTGCCCTAAAGCCTCCACTGCTGAAGATCTTACATATTCGAGGTTAACAGCAGCCGGCCTCGGCTCGAGTTCTTGTACAGTTACCGATGGCGGTGGTGTGGGCTCTGTGCCTGTGCCGGGCTACTTCCGCTTGTCTCAGACGCACGCACATTCTCATAAACTTTACAACACCAACGGCCCCCAGCCGAACCCTTCCCATTCTCATTTTGGCCTACACCCCACTGCTCCAGCTCGCTTCCACACGCCACCAGCCTCGACTTCTGCTCCAGCCACGGCGCAGGAAGGCAGGAACACCGAGGAGCCCGTGCCCTCTGGAAACGCAGACCTGCAGCCTCACGCTGCTCCGGGTACAGAGGAGGCACCCGAGTCCTCGGATGCAGAACCCTCATCAGCTGACGAGACAGAAGATCACGATAAAGAGAGACCAGCAAAGTCCACTAAAGGTAATCACAGTTCGCCATAGGTGTGGTTCTGCACTGTTTCTTTGCATGCAGCGCAGGTAGAGCAAGGCTTTTTTATTGGCACCTGTCAAGTTGTATTTTACTGGTTAGACTGCAGTGACAAGTCAAGACACGGATATGGAAACTTTGCATTTACATATTGTCTCTAATAATACAAGTTTAAATGCATTAAATGATGTATATGTGCATGAATACGCCCGGCAAGATTATGCGTAAAATTAAACTAAAGATTATAAAACTAAGCTAGATTTGGTTTAATTAAACAATACTATAGTGATATAGAAAATAAGGAATCATTTTTAAATGCACGCAGTAACATACATCCTAAATACTTACAGGCTTAGCTAGTATTTCTTTGAGCGCTGCGTAATAGTAGTTATAGTAAATAGGCCTGCATTAGGGTATGTCTAAATATTTTTCTGTGCCACGATGTCTTCGTTTTTGTCATGAAGAGTAAAAGAATACACTTTACTAACGTATTTACTGGACTGTTGGTGGAAAATGTTACATGCAATGTTATGTAATAATGTCTATTACTGGCATTCCAATCCAAGTCTAACAAAGAAGCTATACTTTATACATAAGACTCTCTCTATAACTGTATATTTGTAATATTTGTGTATAATACAACTATATACGCAAATACACTCCTAGTTACACTCTCTCTCTTTCTAACACACACACACACACACACACACACACACACACACACACACACCACACCACACACACACACACACACCACACACACACACACACACACACACACACACACACACCTCATCATGTTGTAGTGCGTAAAACCATGTATCTGCCATTTTCTTTAGGAGACAAAAAAAGTGAAAACACGGCCAACTGGCTGACAGCAAAAAGCGGCCGGAAGAAACGCTGTCCATACACCAAGCACCAGACACTGGAACTGGAGAAGGAGTTCCTCTTCAACATGTACCTGACCCGAGAGCGCCGCCTAGAGATCAGTAAAAGCGTCCACCTGACGGACAGACAGGTTAAAATCTGGTTCCAGAACCGCAGGATGAAACTGAAGAAAATGACGCGGGAAAACAGGATCCGGGAGCTCACCTCCAACTACGGATTTTCATGATGAACGAGGTGATCACATTGAAATAGAAGAGAATTGGTGAAATAAATGACAACCACCCTTTCTCCAGCACCCCCCCCCCCCCCCCATCTACTCATCTCCTTCCCCCCAGCCCCACAACCACTGCCCCCCCCCCCCCTTCTTCACGTTCTCCACATAATGACTCATTTCACTGTGGGGTTCAACTTTCTTTTATTTGCAGACAGGATCAAAGTCAAAGCATCGTACTCTGTGAGCCATTGAGAAAACACAAGGAAATAACTTGGGTTATATCTGATTGTTTTCCGATGTCGTGTTTTTGTATTGTCGACATGTTTCTGTCACTTCTGTCGTGTGGTTGCATAGTGTCAGTGGAGTTAAATTACCGCAATTAAGAAAACAACAAACCCAAACAGATTGTGCCCTGGAAGGTGGCTTAAATTGTTCACCACTCCACCCCACTGCTGGCAATTAATCTATTTCTAAATTTATTCAAACAAACATGAATTTATTTTATATTAATTGGAATTGCATGGTATATGGTTCCCCTACATTTCTAAAATTAAATTTAACCCACCTGGAATATAATGCCCATGTATCACCAAGGGAAGAAAAATTCCCCTATGATCATTAGATGTAGTCTACCATGATATAGGCCTAATCTACGTATGAGCTAAATGTATAAATTGAATCTTTATTCACATTGAGGACGTTTACACGAAAACGGTGTGCAGAGTGAAGGAGGAATGTTTTTATTGTATATTTCTCTGTACATATGACATTGTGTTTTTGTGTAATGCTTAATAAATTATCAGCTGGCGTTGAGGAGTAGCTGCTTGTATTTTTGTGCCGTGGTTTTATACGATTTTATTGTCGGTTAGATAATTCTACAGACAGCTTTGTTTTGAAATTTAAAATTCAAACTAACATGTGCTCCTCTACGCTACTGGAGATTCCCTATTTATTTATTTTTTGTGAACCAGCTAAGCAACGTTTCTAGCGGCCAATGTAACGACCATCGGAAATAATTAAGATATTAGGCTATAAGCCGTCTAGCTGCATGCCCAGCCGGCTATTGTAGAGTTTTATGACTGGCTGGTATATGAGGTTTCTCCCTCTACTCTAAGAGCTGCTTCAGTCGTGGGAGAGCCTTTCAGACGGAGAGGAGGCCCGGCTCTCAGCTAGAAATCTGAAGTGTACAGATACACTGTGGATAAAACATTACCTTCTGCTTTAGTTTGGGAATAATGGTATTCGTGTATCCAGGATCGGGTAAGTCCATTTATCATTCCGAATTTGTCCATTTTGCGCCTTGTTGCTGCGGCTTCACTACAGAGTGTACACTACAGTTGTACTTTCTCAATGCGGGGGATTTTTGGACACTTGATGAAGGGACCGGCGACCACGGTGTATTATGAATTGGCTGATTGTGTTTCACTTGAGGCCCGGATCGACTGTCGAGTGGTTTAGGTAGTTTCATGTTGTTGGGGTCCATTTCTAACTCTGCAACATGAAACTGTCTTAATTGCCCCAGTTACACACTTCGAAACCAAAAGGAGAGCAAATCAGATACACAAAGATGGTGGGATTTGTTGAAAATTGTAGATAGGTGTTTTTGAAGCATGTTCTAAACCTCTCCGGCTTATAAATTGGGGAGCCGTGACTGGCTGCTGTGTAGCCTATATTCTTAACCTGTCTCCTGTAATGTTTTCTTTAGACTTCTCCACTTGTTTTTACGTCGCTAAAACAGGCCCGAGCTGGCAAGCGTGCTGAATTTAAACGTGATCAAAGATGAACTGCAGTATGCATCGTGGACTTGGGATTAAGGGTAAAGCCGCGAGTGTTTTCCGTGAGTAGTAGTGACGCAGACACGCCAGACAAGGCCTCGGTTACGACCACTGCAGTGGAGGGGAAGGGGAAGGTGAATGGGGCAACAGCGACCTCCGTGGGCGATGAGACCGGATGCTTCCGCTGCGCAATAGTGGCTCAGACAAAAGGAGGGGAAGGGCTTTATGGCGATATTTAGATCCGCCAGACAGGCTGTTATCTGCAGAGGCAAAAGAAGTGAATAGCCCCTGCGGTAAACTGGGTGAAAAAACACCCTGATTTAGGTTTACAGCCTGAGAGCCATTGGCGTGGTGGCGTCTTTTCCTGCTCTAAAGGTGTTTGTCTATTCTAACTTTTAGTGCACAAATAGGCGCACAGACGCTGCCCCCCTCCCTCGGCTTGTTTGATGTCTGTTGGCCAAATAATATGCAAGTTCCAGCGAGGTAATAGCTTGCAATTACAATACACATTATGGGCAGCTTGTGAATTCTATTTTTCTGTGCTTCTCATCTAAATGCAATAGTACTAGCAGAGTGGAGAGAATTCCTGCGTGTTGAGATTTGCCTGTGGCCTTGTGGGGTGTTGGCCAAGCTCTCCGTTTATTTGCTGGTAATAAATAAAACACGCAGCGTAGAGTGTGAGAACTCAAGGTTGCTGCTTTGGGGACGTGATCTGCAATGTGGGGTTTGGTACAGGGGATTATGGACATTGATACACACACAGCCACCACATTTAGTGAAATCCACAATGTGTTTAAGCTATTGAATATTGTCCCACATAAATTCTCAATGTACTGTGATTATTGTGTTGCAGCAATATATTTTCAGCTAAATGCATGTTGTGATTGATTAATTTCAACAAATACACTGTTTACATTTCTGTATGTATTAATTTCTTGTATTGTAGAACACTTCCAGGGCAATTTTCTGAATATTCAGTCCTTTATTTATTTTATTTATTTGTTGAATTGTATAATCTTAATTTACACTATACATACAGTATTTCTGTTATGGTGTTTTCGCCACTCCTCGCAATATTTAATCTCAAAAGGAGGAAACCACAAAAGCCACATGAGGTATATTTTTGGCTCCGTTTAAAGTGTAACGTTATACCGAGGCACTGGCTGCGGTCGGGCATTAGAGTCAATTTGTTGATGGCGGTGATGATGGCAACATGTAGGCCCGTACAAGTGATAACGGCGGTGTAAATAATAAACGGGTCAAACGGCAGGTTAAGCAAGGAGAAGCCGGGGATCCACCACCAGTGTTATTGTGAAAATGTTTAATAAATAATCGGCTATCTTGCTTCAATTCAGTGGGTCAATAAATGCAATATGCACCACGTTTATTCAGTTGTCTTTTTCTCGTTTTTTAATCATGATCTATTATTTATGTTTTCAATTTTGTAACACACACAATTACTTCATATTTTCTAACATCCAGTCACGGGCTATCCATTAGGCTAAATGTTATTTTATTTGTTATATAGACCAACGGTTTTACAACGTAATATAACCAAAAAAGTACTAGTCTTTAATGGCAAATAACAAGACAAACTTGGAAATAAAATAGTCTCCATTCTTTTTTCTTTTTATTAATCTGATTAATCTTTTCCAAATTTTTTCAGAAATATTCTCATGTTTATTTATTACTTTTTCAACTGCAACAAATGTACTAAATTGTGCATTATCTTCGCTAAATTATATAAATGATGTAACGTGGATCATTAGATGTTAGAGATGTAGCCCTAACATATGTACGGTGATGTGTATCCTCGTCCAAACCACGAAATATAATATATAATGTATAAGCGTCATGCTAATGTCTTTAAATCAGTACAGCAACTATTTAAACTAGCTACATGTTAAAGTGATAATAACTGAATTAGTCTAATATTAGCTATGACCCACATACCTTTGGGTGTCTTTGTCAGTTTTGTCTGTAAAATATGTTTGTTGTTTAAAGCTGAAAAGAAGAAAACATGGGGACACTGGAAGATGTCTGACAGCCGAAAAAGAATAAACTAAAAAATAATGTAATTCGTGTGGTTGTTATTTGAGATCCAGTCGTTGTTTCAGCTTTGAGCTACTAAATTTCTTTAATATAATGGTGGTTAAAATGTGTTTTGGTGAGCAGCAATGGGTGCTTACGTGTCCTATAAAGTACCTCGTAAAATAAGGTTTCCAAAAACATATTGTATCGTTTTGGATAACCAAGAAGGGATTTTAACAGCAGCAGTAGGGTAAGATACTGTAAAGGATTTGTTTTTCATCAGTCATTCATATTTTCCATCTCACAGATAACAGATCTAACTCATATCTTGATCATTCTTAGCTTTAAAACTAGAAGTTGTTATGGGAGAGCGGGCGAGTATTTAATGACCAAAGGGATTGATTTATCCTTTATTGTTCAGCCTTTATGATCACGTGTGTCTCTTACCCAATGGCGTGGCACCCTGTCTCCCCGTTACTAGCCCACTGTAGTTCTCTGTGGGGCCAAGTTGCTACTTGATTTCTCCACATTGTTATTTTGTGAGGCTGGGTTTACTGCGTGTGTGTGTGGTGTGTGTGTGTGCGCGTTTTACTGTTTTGCATGTATCTGTTTGTATGACTGCGTACATGTGAACGTCTAATTTTTCTGCCATGTCGACATCCGGAACACTGACTAGTTACTACGTCGATTCCCTCATTCTGCCCGAGAGCGAGGAGCTCTCTGTGCCGAGATATCCCCCCGGCCCAGGGCTCCAACACGGCAGACAGTCCGCCTCCATCAGCGACCACAGCGAGCTTGGTACCTGCACCTTCCCGTCTAAACCTCCGGTGTTCGGGCCGTCATGGAGCCACGTTCCTGCTCAGTTCCCTGGCACAGTTTCCTCTGTGTATCACCACTATGGGCATCCTCAGGGCCCGATCGGTGCAGATACAGATGGCCGCTATCAGTCGTGGTTGCTGGAGCCCATGTCCGGTTCCCTGCCCATGGCCGGATTACCGACGACCCATCACTACGGAATCAAACCGGAGGGTCTGGGGACGCGAGCTGACGGCGCGCTGCCCGGCTCACACACGGCGCTGCTGCTCTCTGATTACGCCAACGGGACGGTGGCGACGGCATCACCGGTGGAAAAGGACGCACTCTCGGGCCAAGCAGGGGACATGAGCGGGGAAGCTGAAGAGAAACCGGGCCTTGATCCAAGTAAGTCGCTGCACGCTCCTTTTATGTTTATAGCCTACTATTTATACTGCATGAAGCTGTGAGGATTGGGGTGCGTGATGGAAGTTTGCGCCTGAACAGATGCCATTCTGAACGTGCCATTTCCTTATGGGAACTGTTAATGGCCCAGCTCCCATTGCTATATTAGATAACCTTTTGCAGCTTTTAAAGTGAATGTGAGCAGAGAGCCGTGAGGTAGAGTTGTTTTTGGTTGTAGCTGCGTGTATTTACATGTGTAGCCATTTCCTTCTCACCAGAATTTCTTTTGGTCTAAGCCAAATTATGAGTGATGTTTTTGTTTTTTTTTACAATTGGTCGCTCGGTACCGGGCCCTTCACACCAGTGTCGCACCCCACTCTTTCCAGATAACCCAGTGTCCAACTGGCTCCACGCGAGTGCCACGAGAAAAAAGCGCTGTCCGTACACCAAGCACCAGATCCTGGAGCTGGAGAAAGAGTTCCTCTTTAACACCTACCTGACCAGGGACCGTAGGTACGAGGTGGCGAGGCTGTTAAACCTCACCGAGAGACAGGTTAAAATCTGGTTCCAGAACCGCAGGATGAAGATGAAGAAGTTTAATAAAGACGGCGCACCGAAAGACGAGTGACTGAACCGAAAAACAGTATTTAGGCTGTTAGCGAGCTTTGTGTGTGGAAGCTCTTTGCTGGACCTTGTTTTTAAACTTCCTTGTCTTATTGTTCTATATAACAGAAGCTATTAAGCTTATGTGTCTTGTAAAAAAAGCATGTTGGGCTTCAGTTTGATGCGACTACCTTTATATTGCACAATTTTAACAGTGCCCACTCGTTCTTTTATTTGTTCTTATGTTGATTTTAAATAATACCTCGTTAAAGTGTATTAGTTGGCCTGGTCCATGTGCTTGTTTGTGTATGGATGTTTCTAGCTGTGTGTGTTCTGGTTTGTAGCTATATTTGTTGTCTATCTCACAGTCACCTGAGCGTATAGTTTGTAAAAACGTATTAATTTTATTGCTGTTTCTCCCTTACTGCTAGAACTATGACTGATGACCATGAGTTTGAATCTAACATCGGAACCGTAGAAAAACAGACTGAACGCATTTCGAAGTATAGGTGCAGAAACCTCAGACACCTCTTGAAAATACTAAATTAAAAGATGTTATATTATATGTTATATATTACGTGACACGGTTGACTACCTATGTCTTTCAACTACCTACAATAACCTATTTTTTTCGATGGCGGATTATAGTTGCTTTGCTTGCATTAGATGCTGAACTATGAATTTCAGGGAGTAACATTTTGAAAGATAATAATGTTAGTGAGAGAAAATAAATAAAACACTGTAGGCTACTTATTGAATACCTCACGGTCTGTTGACCGTCTGACCTTTGGTTCACAAATGTAATTTGTACTTTATTTATTAAATAAAACAAATTATATCTGCGAATGCATGCACGTTAGATTCTTATTTAATGTTGGCCTCGCATCGAAATACATGATTTTATAATAGCTTTTTTTGTTTTTTGTTTATTGGTGCTTCATGGCACTGCCAGAAAATATGGTTACTGTTGTCAACTTGATATCCACACAAACAACATCACACAAGGTACATATACAAACATTTTGGATACTTGATTAAAATATTCTTTACACACACACACACACACACACACACACACACACACACACACACACACACACACATTCTCTCTAATTAAAACGCACACACCTATAGGTGAAAGTCTGTGTGTGTGTGTGTGTGTGTGTGTGTGTGTGTGCGGATTGGGGACAGAGCTGTGTCTTGGCAGAGGATGTTGTTAGCTGTATACATGCCATAAAAGACAATTACCGCTATAACCTTTTATGGGGTGCAAAGCGCTGCGAGGCGAGAGGATACAAAACAAAAAAAAGACATCGGGGCTTCGACAGCTGAAGCTCAAAATAATGCAGCCGATGTATTCAGCTCAGATATGACACGGCCGCTCAGCCTAAAGCCCCATTAGAGCTATCTTGACAGTACCAATTTACATGAATATTTATTTGATAATGTATAATAATGTGAACTCTAACAGAATTTAAAACGCAAAGTGACCTCAGTCAAAACGGTCTAGGTCTTGTGTTAAAATATGGCCCCTGCGTTTGTAAGGCCGGTTCAAGTCTCTGCACGTTGGCGAAAATATTTGACACAAAGACATAGAAAATACGCAGAAGAAGCTAATCCACTGTGATCTTTAGATGCAGAGCTGCTATATCTGATGGTCGACCAGGGTCTAGGCGCGCCTCTGTCACATAACCAGCTCCTTTAGTTCTCATTAAGGGCCGTGCAGAAACTGATTTTTTAGTTAGCAGGCAAGTCGGACTGGAGTGCTGTTGTGACGCGTTAGGGGACGCAGATGGACCCAAACTTCAAAGACTCGACCAGAGACAGTGCAATAAAACGCCTGGTCTGCTATACTGTCTGGCATTCCAGTTTTAATGGCTTTATGGCCGTCCAGACACAATTAGGCCGTTTCCAGAATGGCACCCATTTGTTTTTCCTTCCCTTTCTGTGGGACTGCGCTCTGGACAAAAGGCCTAGCGGAAATGATCAGCTTTATTGGATTCTCCCCGACGGAGACGCGCAGGACTCACGGTCATTTGGAGTGATCCTTTGTTTCTACCTGGGAACCTTCCGCCCTCTGCTCCTTTACTGGGCCCGTCCTAAAGGAGAAGGAGCAATAAACCCAGCAGCTAGTTTCAGACACAGTAGTAGGCCTTTAGCTAGATGATTCTTTTTCAAAATCCATCTGGTCTGCAAAAAGACACCAGCGCTTTGATTAAAATTACAACCGAGGAGACATAACGTTACCTTTTAAGCGTCATTTCTCTTACGTTTGTATTTATTCCCGGATTGCAGCAGAAAGAGAACACGCCTGCGCACTGCTGCCTCCACACACTGCAAACCTTGCATGTCACCAGAGGATGGCGACACTGTTCCACAACATCACCCTAACACTTCTCCCTAATGAACCTGCAATGGGGAACTGAAGTAATGTCCAGCAAAAAATATTTCACACCTTTTTTACAGTCTCAGTGCAAAAGCTGCTTCTACAGCCTGCGGCTCTGCGGGGAAGAATGAAACAGCCAGCAAGGCAGCCAGCAAGGCTGTTTCATTCTTCCCCGTGACTGCTATAGATTACTGCTTTTGGCCACATGTAGCCTTCTGTTCAGGGTTTTTTTCTTCTCAGATGTTTCTATTTAATCATTTTAAATGTATTTAAACTTGTTAAATTGTATTGTTATTAAGGCTAACATGACATCTTAACAGTTTTCCTTTTTGCATTTATGAACCTAGATTATAGCCTAGATTTAAATGTCCAATCTAAGATGTTTTAATTGAAGTTACAATACACAAAACACAATCGGCTGGCTGTGTAGCGCAATTATAAACAACAGTTTTCCATTTTCAATATTGGTTATAGTAATAATTGTTTTGTTTTCCTTCTTCCTCCTATTTTCAGTTTAATTTGCTTTCTTTTATCTTTGTGTGTCTATGCTCAATGCTAAAGTATTGCTATGGTCCATTTAGGTAACATTGTAATATCAGTAAGAAATGTAGGATTATTATTATTATTATTATTATTAGTAGTAGTAGTAGTAGTACTAGTAGTAGTAGTGGTATTATACTTTTGCAAATTAAAAAGGTTTCATTTATTTCCCTGCCAAATTATCACCACAAAAATCACATAGTAAGTGCATAGTATTCAAAACTATCATGTTCAAACATACATGGAAATAAACAGTTTGTTTCTGTACAGCGTGGGTTTTTTGCACTATTGATACTTATATAGAATATACATATATAATCAAAATATTGTCATATATTTACTCGAGATTGTATAGAAGTAACTATATAGACATAGTATTTTTTAAGCAACAAAATCATTTTTAAATAATAGTTCTTATAACCAGTTATCATGCATATTAATGTAGACAATTTTTGAAGAGTGTAGATTATCATTACAAGTATTTCCACGAAGATACATGAAATAATAAGAAACAAAGCTTTTAAATATTTGATTATTTGTATAATATATACTAAGTATATAAGTGATGTAAAACATGATCTTAAATTACCTAAATTACCTCCAGATCTCTGGGAATTTGTGAGTTTCTGTGTTTCTGTGTGTGAGGTGTTAATCCCACTCTGCAGTCCTGCGCCATAATGAAATTCATGTCTGCGTACTGATTGGATAAGAGCGGCCAGGCCAGAGTCACGTGGGTGAGTTCTTTGGTCCAGAGTAAAAATGGAGTTTGGTGTAAATCTAGGGTGTATTGCTGTCATATATCACACTACCTCGTAAAAACGACACAGAGGATTCTGGGCCAACAAATCAGAGAGAAAAAAATATGAGTTCTTATTATGTGGACGGTCTTCTTAGCAAATATACGGCGGGCAGTTCTCTCTTCCCAAACGTAGAGCGGGCGTCTTGCAGCATTGGACCCAGTGGAGAGGACTACGGCTCGGCTCGGACTGCTGCGGCTATCGCTTTTCCACCGTCGTTGTCTGGAGTTTACAGCGTCAATAATGCAGTGTACCAGAGCCGCCCCATGTTTACCTCGGGATATGGCCAGGGGCAGGACGCACACACACTGCACTGCAGCCTGTTTGACCAGAGCCGCCTGTTCTCCGACAGCTGCTGCCACCCGGAGCCGGGACCTCTCACCTCACCTCCGGACAAACAGCACGGGATGTACCCCTGGATGAGAGCATCAGGTATGTGCTGATTCTGTCTCTTATGTGCTATTTCAAAGCCCTCAGGTTAGTGCTTTTACAAAACATTGGGATACTTACACTGGCCGTTAGTGGTTCAATTAATTTCGTGAAGCCATTGGTGTTGCGTGGAAAGAATCGTAAAACTTTTATTGCGCAACTAATGAGTTCTGCAGCCATAAATTCATTTGGCCAGCGCTCCTGTGTGTTCAGTACGCAGAGACCTTGCCGCTGGGGGTTTTCTCTGCACTCCTATTACTCTTATAGCCTCTTCTCCCCTTTGTGGTTGTAAAAAAGACCGGCCTGTTGTGTAAATCTGTTCTCTTGCACTCTGCTGCTCCTTTCTAATTGGGTCTGCACTGCACAGGCTCTGTCATTTTCTGAAACCCGTTCGTTCACATTGCTGGATCAATATGCACCAGGACTGTCGACTACACATAGGAGTCAAGTGGATTTAGAATCATTTTGAAGGAGAAGGTGTTGTGGCTGTATAATCTAATTACTTATGGCCCCTTCGGTGCTCAGAACATCGCTGGCTTTTAATTGGAAAAGCATGTAGAGTATCAAAGGAGACCTGTTCCAAACATCCCAGCAGGACTACTTAAAAAAGCGATTTGAGTGTGTTCTGGAAGTGTGTGTCTGTGTAGGAGTGAGCATGTGTGTGTGAGGGAGTGTGTGTGTGGGGGGTAATGTAATAATATGAGCCACAATTAATAGCGCAATCAGAAATAAATGAATGAGTCCCAAGATGAATCCAACTACAAGTTTTTATTGTTAGCAACAGATTCAACACCACTTTAATGAATGTTTTATGCTGTATCATATTTCATACATTTAGGGCAAAAAAAATCTATTTTCTGCCAGTTACACTGAACTTGGGCATCCCATCTTCCACAGATCCAACTCGAAAGCGGGGGCGGCAGACATACTCGCGGTACCAGACCCTGGAGCTGGAGAAGGAGTTCCACTTCAACCGGTACCTGACGCGCAGGAGGAGGATCGAGATAGCCCATGCCCTCTGCCTCTCAGAGAGACAGATCAAAATCTGGTTTCAGAACCGCAGGATGAAGTGGAAGAAAGACCACAAGGAGGAACCGGCGTCGACCCCCGGGGATAAGGACGGTGAAATCCAAGGCGTGTCAGAGATCGCAGAGCCCGAAGATGGAGACACCCGGAGCGCCGGGTTGGAGTCAGAAACGGCTGCAAAGTAACGAAATAGACGGACAAAGCATTAAATGAAAGAAACACACTTTACCATAAGTGTGGTATAGAAATATCTGAGATGTTTCTCACGTACCATTCATGCACTGAAAGCTTTTTAGGCTGATTAAGTTAATGACAGCTGAAGGCAGTTAGCCTATGTATTAAGCATTTATGCTGTATTTCAGATTTGAACCGAAAATGCGTAAAATGGCTTCGCATGAAACATTAACTACCTATCCAAACTATATTTTTTATATGCAATACGGTATGTAATTTAACCTTACTGTACTACTGAATTTACATTCCTTAACGAAAAAACTACCTAATAATTACCTGATAATATTAAAACACTAACACTAAATGTATGTGAGTTGAAATTGACTGTAAATGGAAATATGATTAGAATGTTCTTTTTCTCCACCAACCCGAGACGGTTGTATTTTCTGAAGCGTAACAAACACTCTATTTTGCGCAAATGTGCCTTATTGTGAATAAAGGCTAATTTAAAGTGAATGTTTTGTTAGTTAAATGCCTCCAAATGTGATTTAGTTGCTTCTGTAGATTTGAGTAAGTGTACCACTGTATCATTTTAAAAAAAATGATCACTGCTTATCACTTAGGATGTTGAGATGCTAGTTTTCGACCCTTATTTACCCTCCATACATCCCAGGGTTAACAGAACTATATGTTTAGTTTCAGATGAACTCATGTAAGCTACCTCAGATTCTCATAAAGTGAACTTGCTTATTATACTGTAAACAGGAATACCCTGACGTAAATGTTTAGCCGTGTACTGTAAAATGTTTTATTTCATTTAGGAAAATTTCCAGACTCAGCATTTCACACGTGTTTTTGAACGCCAACAACAAACGCACGCCCTTTTAATTAGGCGACATTAGATTTCCGAATCGTCACACTTTTTTTGAGTTTAAAATGAATAGGTTATTGTACTCCAACATGTGCAAATACTGTGATAGGCTCGGTGACGACGTTTTCAATGTGACGTATAAGTATTGTGAACAAATAAAAATAAAAAGTCTTAAACCTCTGGGAATGTCTTATATCTGTAAATGAAAATATAATTATTGAATAAACTAGCTTTCACCTGTCTATTTGTTTGCATGTACTATTTACATTCAATATTAGCGAACTAATATTGTGTAACCACAACAAGCATAATAATAATCACAGCAGTTACACGCCGTTTGAGTGATAATATGTCGCTGACTGTCACCAGTAAGTGTGTAAGTCACTGTGGCCAATATTAGGTTGCATGTAATGAGACATGTTGCAGTCCATTATGAGGGTTAGGTAAACACTGGAGCTGGGGAATGTGAACTATGAGGATGCGAGATGGGGCAGGCTACAGATGAAGGGAAATTACTGTTGAACTCTGCATTCCCTCTTCCTTCTGTAAGATGGCGCCTGACGGTGACCTGCCCCCCTTCCTTCGCTGTCTCTCCCCCCTACCGCCCTCCCACCTTTTCTCCCCGTCTCTCCCTCCAGCGCTGGGTCATAAATCCGTTGTTGTTTATGAAAATTTACAACATAGCAATACAACTTTACGACCCTTCCCGTCTTCCTATTGGCCACAGCTTGTCACGTGGCAGGGAGCCGTGAACATGAACTTTTTATATATAATTTCCAATAGAGGAATAGAGCAGCCTTTCATTTAACGGTTTTGGCATCCACACGGCAGTTTTCACTCGCGACCTTCTATATTTTTATCCCTCTCACATCTCCACCCCCTTTTTTGGGGGGAGTTTGGACTTTTCTCTCGGTCATGCAGAGGCTCCACACACAGGAGCTTACCGCGGAACGTGACTGGATCGTTTTGGTGCTCTGCTGTCGGTTTCCCGACACGTTTTGGCGAGAAGGGTGGAAGGAGCCCCAGTGCGTCACTCACCCCCGGGAGCCCCAGTTTCCGTCCGGGCACTCAGCTGGATACTTCCCTCCGTCACTACCCGTCTGCACCTGCCAACTCTCTCCCCACACCTCCTCTGTTTACAAGCAGAAACCCTCACAAGGTAAGACAAATCAAACTTGCATGTGTTTGCTATTTTAGCAATTTGCAATGTCAAACAACATAAACAAATAATAATAATTTCGTTATGTAAAGATTAAGTCTCATTTGTTTTTGTTTAAATAACCGGATGGTTAAATCCTGTGGAGGAAATTGTTTTATGTTACAGTTTATTTGATCCTGATTTGAATACCACGTTCAACGCGGTATAAATCTGATCATCCTGAATCAAATCACTTATAAAACTTGTGTTGCTTTGTCTTGATTTTCCTGTTGGCTTTTGCATGCTGCCAAGACCTTGTTTGTTGTTGGATTTGAATGGGGATGAGCTTGCGGCTGCATAATCCATGGGGTGGATGGTGGCCAAAAGATGTGCTCTTGGTCGCCCTCCTGTGGAAACATCGGGGGCATTGCGGTTGCAGCTCTGCCTGTTTTGCTGCAAATGGACATCACACAAGTCGACCTCTAGCCTGTTTGTACCTGTGTGTCCACACGTAATGCTAAAGCGTTGTTCTTCATACGTATGCATGCAGGCCCCACTCACTGTACACTCAACTGATAAATAGGATAACTCTCAATGAACAGTTATTTTACAATTTGAATGACCTTTAATTGACACACAGGAATGTCCCTGTCGAAAAATGTAAAATATTTCTGTTAGAAAATATTATTCGCACTCTTTGTTTGCACATCAGTGTCGTTCACGGTGTTCCTGAACACGCACTAGGCCTACTGTATAATGTGCAATAAAGTAGCAACCAAATTTTAAAGAGTTAAAATGCAAGGCATGAGCAGGTTTTTTTTGTAAGATATACATAGTGCAAAGGTATATGTAGTTGAATGGTTCCAAAATAATAATTAATTTGCTATTTTGAATTCTCCTCATCTGAATTCTTTTCTTTGCAAAAAAAATCCTAGTTTCACATTAATGTGTCGTGGAAGAAAAACCTTGCTGTCTGTAGATATTCTCCCATAACTGTTAATTTCTGTTGTAAGCAGTGTGTTTGTTGCTATCAGGTTGAGACTTGCTCTGCTCATCATATTTTTTTTAAATGGCATAACCATCCCGAATGTGACCATTGGGATTTTTACTGCAGTCGTGCTTAATGATATTCATTACGTCATTGAATTCAAATATTGTGGATATTCTTATTCTCACAAGTGCTGGTGTGTGAGGGTGCCTGCAGAGTGCACTGCCCTCCTGTTTTTCCAACAGCAGTGGCCCCCTTGGCTCCCAGCCCAATATATTTGACACCAGCGCGTACTCACTTCTTTCATCTCCTTTCTTTTGGTTATTTAGTTCCTGGGTGTGTCCCTGGCTCGACTCGGAGAAATAATTTTCGTGGGAACTTTGTTGCCATTGGCCAGCCATAAATCAGCTGTTGGAACATGACTGTTTAGCCAACACACACTGCGTGGTGCTTCTCTTATTGTGGATACACTGGATGTGGGAGCCCGGTATTCACCCTTCCTCGCGTCGTGCCTTCTGGGGGTCTGACTGTTAACGCAAAGGGCACACATACCTGGAACAGAATAAATAACCTATATCTCGCTCGTTTTGTCAGTAACTCTTGATTGGGCTTGTGCTGGGTAAAGGGCCTGCTCTGGGGAAATAGCACGTTAGGGGGGAAACAGAGGACAAGTCGCTGCCTTTGAGAGACGAAGGAGCCATAAAAATTCCACAAGGAGAAAACCAAACGGACGAGGCGTCATGCCTCTATTTAGGCTTCGCGTCTGTGTCAGGCTCTGTGCGGATCCCCTGTTCTTCCTGTCTTCCTGCTCAGAATTAACCTAGCCTACATCAACAATAGTAGATAGTTGATTTACCCGTTTCAGTAAGCTACGTTAGGTTTTTAACATAGGAAAAATTTTACTCAGTCGGGCCTGCTTTTTTAAAACGACTTTATTTTTGATTATGCTAATTATTACACATTCTTTCTTTGCTGTGCTGTAATTGATCGAAGGCATTTTGGGGTTACTATGTTTGCTTCAATATCAAATATAACAACATATTTTAAAAATAAATAAGTGGAAGAGAAGGAACTGAAAACAGGGCGCCAATTCTTCGTACCAAAATACGAATAGCCTACAGCACAGAAACTAAAAATATAAATGATTAACTGAATATTGTGGTTATTTTACATTAAACATTTCAGTTGCGTTGGCTTTATATTATCCATGAATCTTTTCAATTATTTCCCTTTTCAGTCGTTTCTAAATGGAGCCCCTTGTTTCTTTGAATTGCAGAGTGTCTGTACTGATCTCCACACGGTGTAGCTGCTTATGGAAAAGAGATTGTATGTTGCTGTCAATCTTGTGTTGATGATCTCACAAACATGCAAAATACTAAAACTGCAATTTGAAAATATATTGACTGTTTAAAAGTCAACATGAACGATGATCAAGCGTAATAAACTCGGGTTTCATGCAAAAAAAAAAAAAAAGCTTATAACAGGGGCTTATTGTTTGGAATCGTAATTTTTAACTAGTTTAAAATAAGCAGTAACGTGGGTTTCTGTGTGTTCATATGCAGCCTATATTTAAAGGTATTAATTCTTCAGTGTGGCATAAAGGACAGGCCTTGAATGGCAGTCTGTCATATTATTCGACAATGTGGTGTTTGGCTTTTATCTTTTCCCTAAACATTTATTCATTAGTCTTTTCCCACACGAGTGCTTGTTCACTTGTTTTATTGCTATAAGAAAAAGCGTAAGAAAACACGCAGCCCTGTTTTGAATGGGCTTTTATTCTATTAACTGCGCAGACTATTTGCACTCATCGCCTATCATAGCATGCATAACAGATTCTGATCGAATTATTCCTGTACACTTTCCTCGCAGAGATTGCACTCTCAGCGTGTCACTTGTTGTATTGTTTAGGAGCCCGTTGATTTTTGCCGCAATGGTCGTTAACCTCTGAATGACCCCGTGTGGAGCCCACGCCTCAGAAAGCGCCGCAGACAGGCAGTGCAGCAGTTGAGCCAGAGGATGGCGCACCACGACAATTCAAAACACCCGAGTCCTGGCTCTGAGTATGCCCGAGCCACGAGCGCATGGAGGCGCGCGCCCTAAACATCCCACCCAGTATTTCCTCTGTGCACGAGTTTACCTCTGGAGGTCACCAAGCAGGATTTACGACTGGTCAACAAAAGCACGTGATTCTCCGCCGTACCCCATATTTGGGTGCCTACGTAAGAGAGAATCAAGTCCATGTCCCACTCATTTCCATAATTCATCATAAATTGTGCAAGGGTGCTATAGGACGCGCTAAACCATAAGAGCCACAAATCAAGCCCACAGGTTTATGCTATTTTACCTCCAAAAACATTTAAAAAAACAGCAACAATACCTACAACGAGCAAACGGTGGAATTGTCAACAAATGAGCTCCTATTTTGTGAACTCATTCTGCGGTCGCTATCCCAATGGCGCGGACTTCCAGTTACATAATTATGGAGACCATAGTACGGCAAACGAGCAATACAGGGACTCAACAGCCATGCATTCCAGCAGGTACGGCTATGGCTACAACGGGATGGACCTAACAGTCGGGCGGGCCGGTACCGGACACTTTGTGGGCAACGAGCGGACGCAGGGTTACTCCCCGAGTCACTCAGCGGCGACAACGCCCTCGGTGGAACCGGTCAGGTACACCCAGTCCGCCGGCAGCACCGGGACATCGTCTCTATCGCCAACACCTGACCCACTACCGTGCTCCTCGGTCGCCACCTCGTCCCCGGTCACCGAGGCTCAGTCTCAACACCGAGCCGTAAAGAACTCTATAACGACCCCGTGCTCAACCCCGTGCTCGAGCTCGAACGGAAGCACGCTGCTGCTCAGCCGGGACTGTGTGTCCAAAGCTTCCCCCCTCGAGGAAGAGAAGCCTGCGGGAAGCACACCAGCAACTCCTCAAAATGTCACCGACTCTTCACAGCCTCAGATATATCCGTGGATGAGAAAACTGCATATAAATCACGGTAAACTGCTTTTTTAAAATGCTCTTGTATTGATTTTAGAGAGTGCTGTGTTATTGTTTGGTAAAGGTGTGATCATGTTCATCTTATTCAGGTACTTTTTAACCATGTGAAATGCCAAAGTGGACAAAAGTGGACACTTTATGACATTTATATGACATTTATATCATTAAAAAACACAACATACAGAGGCATGTGGCGCCATGTGCGGCCATCACCTGTTTGGTATAGTCTATTATTGCTTTTCAATGTCAACATAGACCAGGTATGGGATATGTAAGAACAAAACGCTGTTAAAATATATTAGATATTTAGAGGATATATGCGTTTTTTGGTTCATTATACTATACATTTTTTAAATGTTTAATAGCCCACATTTTACATCCTTTTACTGTGGTAATTCATTTTCGCAAGGTGCAGTTGAAAAGGTGTGTATATTACTTTTGTAACTTGACCGCTTGACAACTTTTACGCCAGTCCCATCCGCAGAAATGTGGTCAAAAAAGTTTTTGCAAATCTTTACATTTTTTTCACATCTACTGTATCTCATGTGCCCCCCTACCCCTCTCTGCAAAAGATTTGGCAGGACCAGAGGGGAAGAGAGCCAGGACTGCATACACCCGCTACCAGACTCTGGAGCTTGAGAAGGAGTTTCACTTCAACCGGTATCTGACCCGCAGGCGGAGGATCGAGATAGCCCATGCCCTCTGCCTCTCAGAGAGACAGATCAAAATCTGGTTTCAGAACCGCAGGATGAAGTGGAAGAAAGACAACAAGCTGAAGAGCATGAACATGGCGGCTGCAGGCGGGGGAGGCTACAGGCCTTGATATTCACTCCCCTTCCCCCTGATAGCGGGCACTATGAAAATAAAACTAAGATTGTCATATCAAGTTCTCTTCCTCCCATTTCCAAGAGCGCCGAGACTTTGTTAACGGACTGAATGCGGGACAGGGGACAACCCACCTAAGCCCACTGTATGTCCAACAACCGTCCCATTATATTGCTTAATATTATTTCCTTTTTATTTCCACCGTGATAATGCTTATGTGAGTAAAAAAACGCACTAGGTTATGTACAGTTCTGTCTAGATTTAGAGGAAAAGGAAACCCATGAAAATAAATGTTTGTTTAAATTATTTCTTGTTCAGACGAAAAAAATACATAAAAACGTCAAAGCTTGAAATGCTACCTACCGCAAATAAATCCAGTAAAAGTTGTGTGATGCTCTCAGAACATTAACAACCTAATAAATAGAGGGTTGAGGTCGAGCTGCCTTTGTGTTTAGCCTTCGTTTTCTATGTATGTACTATATATGTATGTATTTATTTGTTTGATGTATTGTACCAACTTGTCAGATAACTTGCTTCCAAAAGTAGAGCCAGCAGAGTACGTAAACCTTTGTGTGGTTATTGTGTGCGTTGTGAACACATGTATGGACAGAGGTGCCGACTCAGTCTTGTATGTACAGTAACTGTGCCTTGTATCTTTTTTTGTTGTTGTTTTTTTATTTTTTTTGCAGGAGATACATTTTGCATCGTCCACCTGGGCGCAACATCTTGGTAAAAAAGTGTTTTTCGTCTTTGTTTTCTCTAGCTGTTTTTTATGTGGAGGTAAACACAGTACATTTCATTGCCTAAGTGTATAACTCCATCGTGATTAGCTTTTTGTAAATGTTTTTCAAAGACTGGAAGTCAAGAATATACTATAATAACAATGATGATGATGATGATGATGGCCATTATAATAAACTTTTTACTGGAACGGCAGCATTACAGTGAGTGTACCTTTTTTTGTAAAATTTCAAAGATTCATTTGCGCTTTTACCACAACTGACGCGTGGCAAAAAGAGAAGAAGAAGAATTTGCTATTTGGTCTGAAATCTTCAAGTCACTTGCGCGAGCTGTCAAAAAATGGTCAAAGTTTCTTCGAGTTAAATCTCCTTGAATTCAACAGGTCCTCTTGAATGAAAGCTTCATGTTTTACTCACCTTTGCTGTGGAGCAGGGGGCTTTTGGAGGTCCTTGGCCACTCACCGGCTCCATGGGCCAGGCGCACATATTCCTGGGCTATTCCCGGAGAATCAGCTCGACTTTTCAAGCTGTAAACTTTATTAGGGCCGATTCTGGCTCTCTGACATTTGGGTGCTAAATGAATGGGGGGTTTTGTCTATGAATTAGATCGTAAAAATCATCCGGAGCGCGGCCAGATAGGCTCACTGGCCATAAACGGTCACGTGGTGGCCATTAAAGTAAGTTTTATGGTTTTGGGGAGTTGACAGTATATTGCACATAACATATAATCGCACTGACGGCGAGGCTTCGTCTGACTCTCTCTTTGCAGGCTGTAAGTGTTACTTGACCGGTACAGACAGTCTCTATTGCTCTGTCTGCCTCAGTATGGACCGGACGCTCTCCAGGATGAGGACCGCGTCTCTGGGTAAGTTTCTGCAGACTATCCGGTAGCCCGAGAACACCAAGCCTGTGTTAAATAGCCTTATTATTGTATTCGCTCCCTCTATCCGTCCCTATTAGTCCATTACACTAATTTGTCAGTTGTGCAGCGCTGAATACTGGTCCCGGCAGATGTTGCGCAGGGTTGGGTCCGGCTCATGGCTATTTAATTGCTTCCTTCCCTGTGTAACTTGTTTCCCTCCATCTGTGGTGTAACTCATAATCCATTTTTACATGTTGGATAATTATCTCTGTGTCCATTTCCACCCCCACAAACTTCTAGTTGTTGTCGTTTTATTACATTGGAGAATTCACAGACCGTGAGCCAGAAAGTTTCCAAGGGGTGTGTGGAGTATTGTAGATTTCCTTGATAAAGTTGAGCACTAATGCAGGCCTACAGATTTACAGCTAGCTCCGTCTGATTGAATTCTGTTTGCTGATGACTTCTGGAAGTTGTTGGTCAGTCCCTGAAAAAAAGTTTCAGTTGTTTCGCTGAGCGCTGCGCTTTGGGACAGGCTGTAAACTGTGTCAAGTAAACACAACATGGGAACAAACAACAGCGGGGCGACATTTGAAAAGGAATTCCGTTTTGTGTCTGCCACGTAGTGTTGTGTTTGGGGTTGAAAAGTTCAGATGACCCCTTTAAAAGTCACTCTCGCTTCGTGGTGACCTCTTGTCCGACCAGCGCCCGTGCGAAACCAGTCACCAGTGGACCCTGACTCCAAATAACATGGACTGAAAACTGAAGGATGGGGGGTGGTCGTTTTTTTTGGACACATTGACCACGTCTTTTTCTTCCTTTTTTCGTTTTGGCATTTTTTTCAATTAAACGGCGTGTGACTCCATGCTCCGTTTCTAATTTGAGATATCTAGGCCAAACATCTACGAAAACAAAAAAATCGGATTTTAAAATTTAAGATTTATGAGATTTTGGCAGCAAATAACCAGTCAGCTTTCTTTATGTTGTTGTCTGGGCAGATTTGCAAAGGTTACATTGTCCGCCAGCCACGATAACCTATACCAGGTTTTTATTTTTTGTGCAAAGGCCTAAATCACATTGTCTAGAATCATTCCCGGTTATTTCTGAACTATGTTAAAATCAATACATTTGTTTATCACGATAATCAACTTTAAATAACTTCTTAATTCCATTTTCACATACGGTGGAGTGGAATTTACCGGACTGGACAGACAATGTAGAATTCTTCCCTAAATTGATTTTACTTTTTAAACAAGAATCATAAAGTTTTGAGGTTGCACCAATTGTCAAATTCACCAGAATAACCCAAACCACATTGCTTTTATATCCTTCCGTTTATTGCTTAACAAATTTTGATCATTGTTTTGTAAAGAAGTCACCAGCATAACAAAATACGGGACTTACACTCTTTCCAGTTTGATTTTAGACACACTGAAAATGCATCAGGACACACCGAGAGTGAGTCTATTTGGATATTAAAACCCTTGCCAATATTTCAAAAGGAGAGATTTCGACAGGGCCCCATGTGCGGCATACTGCCAAGCAGAGAGACAGAGAGAAGCGCTGTATAGGTTCATCTGGAGGTCAGCCACAGCACCAAGATAAATCTGCATCCTCTCCGAGCCACCAGCAGAGCTCGCTTTAGGCCAAGTTCACTGTCACCCTGCTTGCATAGAGAGAGGGAAACTGCTCACACATCCACTGTACCGCGCGCGCACACACACGCCTTCACGTTAATGACACGTTCGCTTGGCCTTGCCTATAAGCATAATGCGTATAAATGAATTTACCGAGGGACACAGAGCCTGTGGTAACATCCTGCACTGGAGGAAAATACTCCGTGAAGAGAGAGGGAGAGATGACTTTAAGTGTTGCCTCCAACAAAGACTTTTGGCTGCTTTGGTTGCTCTATAAAGCTAATGAATGATTTGCATATTTTACGGCCCTATTAGTCTTGAGTGGGAGCCTATTGGATTTATCTTTTCACTCCCTCGTTGGAAACTCAAAATCATAAAGCTACAATTGCATTTTAGGTCTTGTGCTGGCATCTTCTCTAATTATGAAATTTGGGGAAAATGATCCTCGTGATGATGCACCTTGTTTAAATCAATTTTTCGTTTCAAGAGGGGCAGATATCTCACTGGGCTGGGACAGATGAGAGCGAGATAGCTGCAGAAGAGGAGGAAAAATTGGGGTCAAAAGTTTACGCGCTGAGCAAGTCTCCGTCATCTGTTCACTCGGAGCTTGATGCCAGCCTTATAATAGCGATCTTGACTCTCCACACAAAAGACAGAATAGCTTTGAATTACATATGTTGCACGGTGCACTCCAGGTGAACCCTGAAAGCGCGGTGACCTCGCTTTTGGAACCGGGGGATGGGACCCCCCACCCGTCCCCCGCAACAAGATTGAGTGGTTGGCGTTTTATTAGGGCGGTTGATTGGTGAATTTCCTTTGAATAAATTGCATTTGATATGTTTAGGGACGAGGGCAAAATTTGCATTTTGAGGATTGATACTCTCGACCCGGTCACAGGGTAATGGGAAGGCCCACAGCCCCCAAACTGAGCCCCCAGACCCCTTAAAAAACATTTAGCCCCTCTCTTCCTGATCGGTTGAATAGAAGCCTTTTAAGAAAGCAGATGTTTTTTGTGTGTCATACAGAGAAAGTTTGAAAAATATTTTTTTTTGTGGCAATACATTCACTATATATGTATGTATTTAATGTTTTTCATTGGGCCTATGCTTTTGAGAAAGAACGCAGATCTTTCTCAAAGCACACTAAAATATTGAACCTTTGGTTGAAAATGTAAACGCGCAATAAAAAATACAATAAATTAGTGAAAAATGGCTGACAACAAATCTAAATCGATACCAAAAATAGAATTATTTTATTGAAATTTAGATTAAAAAGCATGTTTTGCCTAAATCGCATTTACTTATATGCAACCGACCACAAGGCGCACACGAACTTAACAACCTTTTGTTAAAAAAGTACACTTTTCATTTCAAACCAGAATAAGACAACTTATCATCTGAGATCCCTTTGATAAAAAAGGATCAATTAAATCAGACTATATTGGCACTTTCGATTTCATCAACGTTTTATCGTCTTCTTAACAGGAAATGAATAGAAAACAAACACTTAATTTCAAACAAAGCAACGTCATTTTATTTGTAGAAATGTAACATATTTTCAGAAACAATAACACACAATGCAAACATATTTTTTGCACACAAGTGTTGACATGTCAATGCCAAACTTGTTCATTCACAACTTGTTTATTGAAGTAGTAAGGAGAAGTAAGAGCTCGTCACTGAAGGCTGTAAGTCCGTTCACCCAAAGTCTCAGCGCTGAACGTTATTAGGCCTATTTCATACGTTTTTTTTTTAAATTACGTTAATTCAAACGTTGGCAGCTTGATTGTTAGCACTTACATCACCTTAAAGTGCACATAGCAACATATTTAACCTTTTGAAATATATCTGCAACTTCCTTCAGTCATTTGTAAACATTTCTTCTGGCGCCCGTGTCTAAAATATTCTGGCGCAGTTTCAATTACGACAACATATTAAAAGAGTAAGGAAGCTGTCCATGCACTTTCTAAAGGATGTAGCTGCTCATATGCTCCTCTTCTTGGTTTGAAGGTCACTAAGTTGTTGGTGTGATCCAAGTTTGCTAGTGACCATTCTTAGTTATTGTGCTTTTGCCGATAGAGGTAAAAGGAACAAGTGGTGGAAAGGACAGTCACACGTGACACACACAATCTTGTGTGTGTGAGTGTTTACCTATATCAAAATATTTCCATTAAGGTATGAAAGGTGTTTTCTAGCCCGGATCCTTGGCACATCTTGAATGCAGGGAGAATTTTTTATCCTGCTGTCAGGGCTCCGTATAGACAAGAGACCTTGTGAGAGCCATCTGCAATCTGTCACTATCGTCACAGCACTTCTATGATAATCTAAATTTACAGTAAACTGTCAGCATGATGTATATAGGTTAAACAGACCTTCACTTCACACTATATGCTCTGAAAGAGAACACCATGATCTGTCTGCTAGCTTATTTTGTCCTAAAATACAATCTCTGCCACGATGTTGTAATGGGTTTTCCTTCACATTAAGAGCAAAATAGCTCTTTAAATTTGGTGGAAAATTACTTAGATAGTGAAAGCTAGTTCAACGTTGTTTCCAAATGCTCCCTTTTAGTCCAATGGTCAATTGAATGATCATTATCCTTTTTATATGTTGTGTACGCTGCATTGTTCAAAAAGATGTTCCAGATGCTTTATTCAGACATTCAAACATGCAGCATCACCTTGCAGGCCTGGACTATAGATAACGGATATTACCGGGACTTTTATCTAAAATGTTTGTTTTTGAGCACTAAATCGGATTCTTGGACCTTCGTGATAATATGTATTAATAAAGATATTCACAGCTGAACATTAAAGAAAAAAGTAGTCCGTAGCAACAAGTTGAATGACCTGTAAAAACAGTTGTTCATGCAAGGATAACTTGGAGAGTAAGTGGATAATGGCCAAGCTGATCTGGCCCATATTTATACAGGACCTATATATAATAGAATGGCAGCAGACAGTAAATTTAGATATCATGTGAAGTCGTCTTACCGCTGACATTATGTTGACATATTGCCACTCAGGTGGTCTCTTGGCCATACGGATGCAGTGGATATATGGCAGAAAGTACATCAGCTGCCATTTACAATGAGTTAGATGCGAGAAAGCCTGTAACATGCACAAGATAGCAGCAGCTCTATACCTTATAGCAACAGCGTGCTCACATTGAAGAGCAAAATCTGAGGCCTGCCTCTGGTCACTGTGAAAAAAAAGAAGAATTCATCTGTTTTAAGTCGTCTCCATCAGCACATCCAAAAACTAGAGGTTCAGAGATGGAGATCAGCACTGTGGGAAAAAAACATTTAATATTAAAAATATCAGCAGATCTCTGTAGTTGCATGACAGACAATTCCACAAATGCATGTCCAACTGTTCGACGTGTGATTTTCGAGATAGTTGGAGGTCTTTGGCACATTTTAAAAATCCTTTGGGGACCTTTATAGAGTGTTGACCCGCGCTAAGTGCTCCCCCAACTCCCCAGAGTTGAACAGTCCCTGTAAAACTGAAGTCCAAGTCCGGGGTGAACCCCAGGTCACTGCGTCTAACAAATATGAAAATGTCGCCTCTTTGGAAAAAGGGCACGCCTTGTTGTTTAACAAAGACTGTCAATGGGTAAGATTAATCAGAAACAAAATGGAAACGGTGTCACTTCGGGGTCAGGCAGAAGTTATCTCTGTTTAGGGGAGCGAATAGAATAGGGGGTGGGGGGGACCAGGAAAAAGAAAAAAAGAGAGAAAAGAAAGCTTTCAATATTTCCGAAGTTTGGCCTCTTGTTTCTCCACGCAGAGGCCTTGTTGACGTGGACAGTGTGGATCAGCTTTGCGAAGAGCTGCTGCATCTTCAAGGGACACAGATACAGTGTGCCACCTCGGACATGGAGGGGAAACACGACCTGGACGTGATGGCTAATGGCGAGGAACACGGTCAGACACTTTTACATATTTTCTACCTTAAAAAAACATGCATTTTCAAAAATGTGGCTTCTATATTTTTTGCTATATTTAAATATATGGGGGTCTGAAAAAGGATGATCTGAACATGTACAATTTATTTCCCTAAAATAATTATATTAAAAGTTGTTATTATTATTATAACAGTTATTATTATTGTACCTTGGAATATTAGCCCCTTTAAACTTATAGTACTCCCAACAGATTAGCATTTTTACAGCACAACGTTATTATATTTGCCAGTGTTGTTTACATTTAAGTGTTACTGCAGCAAGCGCAGAGACTCTGTTAATCAACATATTCCAGATGTGTATTGAAATGTTGGCAAATTGTTTGTGGAAAATTATTTTTATATATTTCCAAATGTATCAGAATTGGAAAGTTGTTTTGGATATGAGGTTGCTTGTGCTGGGCAGAGTAATTCTAGTATCTCTTCCTGTAAATGGTCTTCATCCCAAATCCCACGCTTTGTTTTTGGCATCTGGCTATGATGATGCAAGTTAGGTGTCCAGTAAGTGTTTGTCCAGTGTTTGGATGAGCTTTTCATTGGCGGTTAACACAGGAGAGGTTGCAAAACGTGATGTCGGTGCAGTCAGTGCCAGATAAGTTTCATTTGGTATTATAGGGACAAATGGCAGACCAGAAATGACTTGAAATTATTGCCATGTCCTGGCAAATTGCAGAAACCCACCGTTTTCACATTTATAACCGTGGAAATGATGCATGTACACAGTTGTGCAACGTGAGAGATGAGGGTTCTCTGTTTGTGTGTGTGTCATAGTAGGGTATTAACCAGGTTTTACAGAAATCATATGCTTTACATGTAGGCTTGTATGTCCGCAGAGCAGCGGCTCGTCAGTGCTTGCAGGAAGCTTGTGCACTGACACTGTTGTCTTATTCGATAATTTAAGACACAACAATGGGATTTGTATTGTGCAGTCATGTTTTTGTTTGTTTTCCTCACCTCACCTCTTTGTTAGAATTCAACACATTTTAAACTCCAACGACCAATATTCTCGCCACTACTAGAAATAGCTTTTTGTATGTGATAACCTTTATTTTCTCGGGGCTTGAATTTCACATGCACTTTCTTTTCCAGAGGAGATGGATTTTTTCCCATGCAGGAAAGCCTCACCCACATAAGTTTGGCCCCATGCAGTAAACAAGTTAGTTGATTGGTTTTGCTTTATATACTGTGATTTAATAAGGAAAACACCAACGTAAGCCAGTGCGAGCAGTGTTGGTGGTGCCAGTGCCATGCTTTCCATTGGTTCCTGTTTACATGATGCCCACAGGACGCGCGGTGATTGGTGGCGCTTCACACGTGACCAGGCAACTTTGTACATTTGACAGGGAGTAGGAGGGTTTTGTGGAGATCAGAAAAACGACAGCGCGATAAAAATTAGTATTGTTGCACTTCACAAATTAATGACCATGAGTTCCTACTTGATAAACTCCAACTATATCGAGCCTTCCTTTCCTCCATGCGACGAATACCAACAGAGCGGATACATCCCCAACCCTGGTGATTACTACGAGCGGCCAAAAGATACGGGCTTCCCCCATCACGACGAGCCATCCTATCCGAGGTCAAACTACACAGAATCTGGCTACGATTACGGTAACATCCCCGCCAACGGACTCGATGATTTCAGCGAGGGACATCACGCACAGCCGCAGCCGGTTCCACAGAGCCACGGTCCTCGCCTCACCGCGGCCCCAGACGGTGGCGCAGGGGCAAATCCCAGCAAAGACTGCAGCCTCGCAAGTGAGGTCTATCCCGGCGTAGCGAAGGGCAAGGAGCCGGTGGTCTATCCTTGGATGAAAAAGGTCCACGTTAACACCGGTGAGTTATCGTCACGGTTAAATAGCAGAACCACAGAGAAACAACCACTGGAACACGCAAGCCTATTGAGGCAGCACTAGTAGCAGCCCTTACAACAGCAATTTACGACTATCGAGCAGCAGGGTCGGTAATTAAGGACCCTCGTAAATTTTATTGCTGTGTTCGTCTGTCGGGGCCATGTGCCTTTGTTGCTTTTTAACCCAAACTACCTCCACCACTGGAGCCGAGCCAAACTGTAATATCCAACCCTGCTGTTTTGTTAATCATTTCTAAGCTTGATCTGTCCCTGGATGCGAGTGCTTGTACACTCGGCATCTCCACATTAAGGTCATGTCCGTAAACTGAAACAAGAGCGAGAGTAAAACAAACAGGGCGGCTGTGATTTCCCACCAAACCCAGAATATGTTTTAGAGTTTTTCAACCTTGTTATGTGTCCAGTGGAGGAAACGATATGGGTTTGGAATAAACGCTATCAGCCTGCATGTAACACCTGCTTGCTTGCCTGTGTATGGCTTTTTCCCCCCTCCAGTCAATGCCAATTACGCTGGAGGAGTGCCCAAGAGGTCCCGCACTGCCTACACCCGCCAGCAGGCTCTGGAGCTGGAGAAGGAGTTCCACTTCAACCGGTACCTGACCCGGCGCAGGCGGGTAGAGATTGCGCACACCATGTGTCTGTCTGAGCGCCAGGTCAAGATCTGGTTTCAGAACCGGCGGATGAAGTGGAAGAAGGAGCACAAGCTCCCCAACACCAAGATCCGTTCCTCAAGCTCGGCCTCGTCCTCAGCCTCGGGGGCCCAGCAGCAGCAGCAGATCAAAACAGGCCAGCAGCTTGTCCCCACGCCGTGCACCGCAGGCCTATAGTGCTTGAACGAACCCCACCCCACAAAAACCCAATCCAGACTGAGATGGCATAACACAAGTGGAATTTGATGGACCGATTCTCAGTATTTTACACATGGTGTTATCTCTTTCACTTTGCCTCCGCCATTGGGCCCCTGTCACGTCCTTTGTACCCTTTCCCTCTCCGGTCGTCCTAGCCCTCTTCATATAAGCTTGAAATTCACCTTTAATTGCCAAGGTGGCAACAAAGTGTTTATATATTTGTTTATTATTATGAAAGGAGGATAACGCACATTCAAACGTAGGACTTGGATCAAAATGTATCTTTACGGTTAAAAATGAATGAGGTAAAAGTATTTGAACTCATTTTTCTATGTTCTCTTTGATGATTGTTTTTCTGTTTAGTTTTTTAATTATTGCTCAAGGAAGGTTCTAATATACTTGAAAGATATTTAGCGAGACTCTAGATGCCTGTTAGAAAACCGTACGGCTGTTTTTAGAGGTATGGCATCAGTCAGAGTAACAGTGTACTTTGTGTGTTTGAGTGGGTTGGTTTACTGTTGAATGTAGTCCAGGTGACTTTCACATTTAATGTACATAGGCATATCATAATGAAGGCACAATAAGGAAAGAATTTCGTCCAGTAGAATTCTGTTTGTTGGTGTTGTAAGGTCTAGTTTTAATTGTGCTAGTCTGTCTCATGTTGTGTTGTGTTCTAAACTGTGAATATTTGTATGTGTCGTCTCAGTAATGACCGTTGTGATGTAGGCTAGTGTAGGCTCAATCTGTCCCTGTGAAATAAATATGTACTTCAGTTATAAGGCTGACTTTGGATATTTTGTCATTGGAAATACTGATTTGGTTTGAGCGCAACATGCATTTTTGAAGTCGCGCGAATGGCAAATGCCTTTAGGTGCCTCCCTTTTTGTTTTATAGATTCATAATTTGGGGATTGCATTTTCAAACTAAAACATTTTATTTTCATGCCGTTTGTTTTTATTTCAGTACATGGAGAATTTTTTTTAGAACTTTTATTTAAAGTATTTTAATCAGTTATCCAGTGTTTGGAGATGCGTGCATAAAATTGTGATGTGAGCATTGGATAATTTACTGCGCCACACTTTCATAATGTCTTATGTATTTTTTTCACTTTGCTACATTTTATGTTATTTGCAGAGAGGATTACCTTGGTAATCAGGGCCCAACGTTGCGCAGTTTCTCTTAAAAGAATATTTACAGAGGGGAAAACAATTTCAACGTTTTAAAGTGTTTAATATCTATAACCTATTCAGAATGAAGAAGGTCTTACAGGCTGCATTCCCATCTAAAAAACATGTCTTAAAAATGATATGTCTGAGTCCATTGTGTCTTTTAATGCTCAACTGGCTGAAATTCTAATCCGTAAAATGTGCATGAATGTCATGCGCATTTTTTTGGATTAAGATGAAATGTGGTTTAAATTTAAGGGTCAAATATCAGCTGCTTAAGTGTTGCAGGCTTTGCTGCGTACATGGGAACCAAACCAACCTAAAATTGTTAAATGTATCCGGCCACACATATTGTTCTCACTTGCCATTATAAGGAGATCTCAGCCAACTTCAGTGCACCAGCGTGTGAGTGTTGGTCACTACCTGCTACATCCAAACAATGGCGAGTTCAACCAGGGGACACGGCCGGTTCTGGCCAATCACCGACTCAGAGCACTTCTTCTGACCCCTGACCTTTCGACACACACAGTGTTCAGACCATACATCAGTGCTGAGACATCCACGAGCTTTTTCTTCCCATTTAAGATTTACGCGGAAAACAAAAACGGTGTTTAGGTGCGAATCTGAGCCATGAATTTCCCCAAAATTATTCTTAGAGACAGCTCTTCTGCAATTCATCACAGAAACACCCTTGTCAGGCCACGTAGAGAGGGCAGATATTAGCTGAAAGATGCTGGCATTGTGCGTGTAATTTAGTATGGTTTTCAATATGTTTTTTAGCACTGATGGTTTCTGCTCAGCATTTATGGAAATAATGGCATAATTAATGGATTAGCAATGCTTTGAATCGTAAATTAGATAAAACTGTCACTCCCCACAATTCCCATAGTAAAAACCACAGAGTGGTAGGCTGAATTTACACAAACAGTATTTTAGTAGAAGCTTTACATCACTGTTTATAGTTTTCGTTGCATCGTTCAAATGTATTCACTTCTTTGTCAGCATAAGAAAAATAATCTTGCAGAAATGATAGAAACCCTCTTTGCTTATACCCCTCAGCCCCTCTGTGCAGCAGTTGCCGCAGACATGGAAGCTGTGCAGAAGATGGCGTTGAGGCTGATTGGAAACGGTTTTGCGCAGACTCAAAGAAGTCCAACTAGTTAAATTACAGCTTTCAAGTCATTTGATTCGCGAATAGAGGTCACTTCCAATGTACTGAAATTTTAATTCGCCCGTTCACGTGACTTGTTGAATAATGAATGCCCCGGGGTCAGAAATAGATCTGAAAATCTGACTTATTTTCATTTGAAGTGATCCTCTGCAGGGTGCGAGTCAGATCTCTTCTCCCTTGACAAAACTCTGTCCGTTGGACACAGACCGTCATGACTTGTGAGTAGATTTGGCTGTTTTTTATCTTAAATGTTGTGGAGGTATTGGGCATTTTAAAAGTTGTAAAAAAAAATATCCCGGAAGTTGAGTTTTTTCACGATCTTCTGCCACATATACATGGATATTAATATGACATTTTTATTTCCAGCTATATGTTGCTGTAGAGTTACTGAGCTTTGTAATATCACACTTTGTTATTAGTAAACTTGATTGCAAAACAATGTAAATTGCTTAAAAAATTATTACATGATATGTGTGTGTATTTTGTGCGTTATACAAACGTTATGTATTCAACCTACTTGATCCTTGTTTCATATTGTTCTTCTTCTTAAATGTATAAACCATGACAATATAGGATGATAAAATTCAACCTTCAATTTATGAGACTAAATAATTGTACTAATTTAGTTCAAATGAAACGATACTGGCTGCAGAGGTAAAAATGTTGTACAGGTGTAGCCTGGATGTATACATAACGACTTAAAAACAAAAGAAGCAACAGTCTGCATTTATGTTTGAAAAGTGTGCCTCAAAAATGCTACATGCCTTAAAAGATAGAGCAAAGCTCAGTTGCTTAGATGATTTGATTAATTTATTAATTTCAATCTTAAATTTACAAAAGCAGTGTAGGCCTATACAAGATACAAGAGTTAGCGCAGTTAAACAACAGTAACAATGCAAAGAGGGTATCTGTTGCTTGAATGAGCCTTTCAATGAGAGTGAACACAATAGTCAATTTAGACACTTGTTAAACATTAACAAAGTCCTTAGGTTATGTGACAGAGTTTACAATAATACTAATGGTTTATCGTTGTAGTTTTTATCATTATTAGTGTTAGTATTGTTATTGTTCGGCTATTTGCACTTACCTGGCACAAAAGGCACAAAAGCCTGTTACTGTGATCGGGGAACTTTTTCAGTCATAATAAAGAGCCAGTACGTTCAGCATAAAAATTCAATTTGCTTTATTACAACCACCTTTACGCAAACAATTACGGCCGTCCTAGTCCTTCTGCATCCATGAGAGATTGTTCCAAGTCAGCTTAAGGCGTTGAATTTCGCATTAGCCTTCATGTTGGTCGGTGTAAACCTCGCAGAAAGAGTTATTTTCGGCTGAGTGTATCGGTAACCCAAGCCTGGCTGTTAAGAGCTTCGAGTGTCAACATTGTGGGAAGATATGGACCGCCGTCTGGCCATCATCCAGAGGTCTGCGCATCTAACTCCTGCTCGCTGACAGTGACAAGGAGCATTGATTTGTGTAAATAACATTTGTTTTATGTTAAAACTGTTGAGATTTAGAACATAATCAATCATCTGCTATTTTAAGTCTGAACAAAATGCCACAAAAAAGTGAAAAAAGTAAGCTACCAGCTCAGGGCCTCTGCTTTCCATGTTCTCCTTGTTTTTGAACCCAAAATAACTTCCCACTCGACTCTGTATGTCTCTGCCCGGGTCAGGGAAAAGTTCAGGTATGGTGGCGAAAGGCAATGTGGGATTAACTTCCAGTGCACGGTCCTGGTGACAGCTCCACATCTGTAATTGTAGAAGAACAAGAACAAAATAACATGTACCAGACACAAGCATTCTGTTAGAAAAAAGAGAAATAGTCTTTTCATAATCATGCGTCCAAAGCATCTGCGCAAAACTTGATCTTTAACCGTGTTCATTAATATTCTTTCTCTTCTCTTCAGTTTTAGAAACGTTGAAGATGAATTATTAAGAGCTGGTCTGCTTCTGTTCCTGTCTTTAAAAGTTTAGCGCTCAAGTTGTAGTTTGAGAAGACAAAGGCTGGTGTGGGTGTGGGATGCTGTCTATGTCCGCCCCGAATGATTAATAGTTGCGGTGGGATTTTTCCACGCCCGCTGCTTGGTGTTGACGGAAAACAAGCGCCAAACGGTGCCCAGAGCAGAGAAGCTCTTCCGGGCTAGGACATTTGGCAACACCTGGAGTGGCAGAAGCCAGATTTCTTCCATGGCGCACACATGACGCGTTGTTTAGATAGAAATTGGTTATTACAATTATATTGGTGGTTTTGGAAATCTACAGCAGGATTATGGCTTACTAGCTACTATACTTCTACAACTTTGCCATCATAACCCCCTTCCCCCTCCCTAAAAAAAGATCTAAAACTTCCTTTGCACAAACCTGTAATTTCACTGAGATGGTCATAGGAAACGCGTAAGCGCATGTAGGTCGAATGGGGGTCCATGTAGTGATCAACGGGGTCGAGCAGCCACTCTTTGGTTTCCTCACCTCCACTTTCGGCTCACTGCTGACTGACACGCACCCCTCACGACCACCAGGACGCTCGCCCTCCTTATGTAGGACAGGTAAATGAGTGACTTTGTTTTTTAATTTGGCCAACAGCATGCAGGCTTTTGCTGATTGAGAACCAGGAGCTGACTAAGTGGTACTACAACCAAACTGTAACACTGAAGACAGGGGGGCGATATTGAGTAAAGCTCTATCCAGCCCTGCCTGTGTTGTAAAGAGAAAGGACAAGAGGTTTGCTAGACTGATGAGTAATCATTATGCCACCCTTAAATGGCATTTTGTAGAGGGAAGCCCTCTCCATCTCACATAGTGCAAATTATCACGCTGCTGTGCAAAACTTTCTGGTTTTAGCTTGGCTCAGAGCTGTGGCTGCACTTTAGACTCAGCATAATACAGCAGGATTAGCTCTTTCAGCCGCTAACAGGCACCAAAATATATGGCACTTTAAAACTGACAGAACAGTCTTCCCTCTGAATGGGCGACACGTGGAAAAGCTGCTTCTCCGCGAGAGACTCGCTCCTCTGCCAGATACATTGCAGTGTCACATACCCCTCTTTTTTCTCCCTCCAAACTGATCCGATTCTCCTCAGGGGCAATGACTGCTTCCATTAATGATTCACGGGCTCAAATAAAAGGGATTTAAGTTGACGTTGCGTCACGTGAGCGCGGCGCATAATACTGCGCGATGTTATGGCACGGGGAAGAAAACTGGAGCCCCGGTCTGGCCATATGATGCTGATTATATGCGGGTTACCCCCACTTTCCGTGAGGGGAGTCCGGGCTTTGTAGTTTATTTATCGACAGGGAGAAAAAGAAAAGACTGAAAGAGAGAGGATTCCGGATTTTGTGGATGTATTATTCTGCTGTCACGGACGGATATGTTTTTCCACGCGGACAGAGTCCTAGCCCGAGCTTTGGGAGGATGGATTTTATTTTGAGGTATTTCCGCCGATTGTTCATTACTGTCGTGAGTTATTGCTGTGCGAGGCAGAGGTCAGAAAGAAAAGGGTCCAGGGTTTATGCAGGGCAAGAAAATGAACAGGTACTACGAAGCTATCGATATCCGTCTATCTGTTATTATCTCAGATTCATCATAGCTAATCAAGCGAAACATAAATAGGCCCACAGCATTTACACACAACATAGATAGGCAACAACTGAATGATGTATCTGGGCCGTTAAGATTCAGGCTTTATTCCTCGTTATGCTTCCTAGTCTAAACATGATATTAAAGCTATATTAAAATTAATATTATTCGTTTCAGTGTAAACTTAGAATAGATGCAGCAAGGAATGAAATGTCTGTTTTAAATGCAACTTGAATAGCACGAGCAGACGGCTATTTATTCAGATAAATAGGCCTGTACAACCGTTTGTAAATAAAGCGGCCATTTAAATATCGGCTTCCAAGAAAAAGTCAAACAGAGAGCGCGGCCGCTCAAAGGTGCAACCGGTCCTATAAAACAAAACATCTTGAGTCTTTACGTGGGTTTTTTGTGAGCAAATGATACATCAAGATGAACTCCATTTAAAAAAAGTAGGGAAAAGCGGTGGGGTTGTGTCGCTCCGCCAGGGAAACGAGGATATAATGGAAGACGGAGTGCCATCCAGGACCAGCGCGGCCGCGCTGAGGTCACGGCGCTCCTGCTTGATTTATGGGCGCGGGGACCTGGGGAAGACGGTGCGCGAGAACTAATGACTATTCGATCCGTTGGTGGAGAAAATGCTTACCGGCCAACAGGGAAACAATAAACATGTTATTTGCATAGACCCATTTTTGTGTTATTAGGGATATCACTCTGATAGGCAGCAATATTTGGTTGTGATGTCTCTGTGTGAGAAGAATCTTTGCATTTAGGCTTTTATTTATTCAGTTTCTTTATTCGTTTGTATTTGCCTTGTGTTTCACATGGATGGACATATTTAGGTTGATATTTTGTTACAAAATTTTAAAAGGAATCGAGATGTTATGGTTCCTCGAAGCTGTCAAGATATTAACAGGCCCCTTTAACACAGACCTGGAGCCTGCTGTTAAATCTAAACATTTGACCCAAATAATTTATCTTGAAAATACCTTCGAATTTGACTAGATTTGGGTTAATCTATTTACCAGATGTTGGTTTTTGTGACGTTTCAAAATAAGGCCTAAAGAGTTACGCATAATAAGAATATACTTATGTACAATCAGATTCTGTAACTAGGCTACATGTAGAGCGCTTATTCGAAAATAAAATTCACACTAATACATTTTACAGAAAAGGTTAAAAGGTTGTATTATCCTCTGAGAAATTCAAAATATTTATTCCTCATTGCAGAAATCCAGCCAAGTAAAATCAGGCCATCGCGCGGTCTCCGAGACACCTTGAACTGCCTTCGGTAAGTCCATACATCTTTATTGATTTGTGTTATGAATGGTTGATGGTGATATCCTTATTCAATTTCTAATAAGTACCACACACGCCCACCAAAGCACTAGCAGGGACAGGGAAGCAGCTTATGGCTTGTACATTTCCTTGTAGCAGCAATACGACCAGCCCGAGAGCAATAATTCCTTCTCTTCCACTTGTCTTTGTAGTGTAATTTGTCACTATAAAAGTGACGAGGGGAATCGCAGCTCTTGGAGCAGTGCCTCACTCCTTTCAAAAACTACTTTCTGTGAAAGCCATCTGCTTGTAGCTGCAATAGTTTACTGCAGTGTAGTTTTAAAAATGTTTTTTTCTTTCATCAACATTTTCAGATTCTTTCCCCCTAACATTGTTTTACTGCTTATTATGCACGGCAGCAAACGGCCACCACCTCACTGACATTTAACCCTCTGCTCAGGACCACATTAAAGAGAGAGACGAATCAGCATTTTAACACAACACAAAGAAGTAAATAATTATACAATGTGACTACTTTGTTTTAGAATAGAAATAGCCGCGTTGGCTTAAAAAATCCTCACTCGTGGATTTTTGTCCCACTCACCCTCCCACGCCGTCCGTGTGTTCTACCTTTTTTAATTGTGTCATTGAATTTTGTCCCAGAGCCTGAAACCAACAGAGAAGCTGCAGCCCTGGACGTGTTTACAGCCCGGGGAAGCTGAGAGGACATAAATCTATAATTTTTTTTTTTTCAGTCATTCTCTTGGCTGCATGGCCAGCATTACCACGCAGAGGGATTCCCCCTGCTACCGACTCTCTTCTCCTCTGCGCCTCGCCGCATGTCCTCCGCTTTGCCTTTTGGTGATGAAACTTCTTCACATATTTCACACCGTGCTCCCCGGTGGGGTTTTCCCTTGATATACACCGAACACGGCTTTGATCTGAAGTTGTTGTGATTTCTAATTAAAAAAAAAAAAATACATACATATATTCTACATACAAGAAGCCATGCAGGCAGTGGGAGAGCTGGTGCTGAAATGAAAACGAATTGCGTGTCCTTGTGCCAAAAAATGAGGATCGTATGCTAAAATGCGGGTTAATGATTAAGCCGTGGATAGAAGCCCTTTTATGTCCTGTGGAAATGGAAATGCAGCATGGTCAGCGGCTGATTATTCCTTTGTATTCTTCCCCTCTCTCCAACATCTCATCCACTGGGCTCATAATTCCACTGCAGGACGTGGAGTAAATAATAACAAAACGATTTAAAATACTGTAAGGATGGACTTCCATGCCATTTGTAACGATGTATTATTTTTCCTAGACACACTACCTCATTTGGTTGGGGGAGGAGGAGAGGCAACCACTTGATTTGAACTGGCTTTCCAAGGCGCTACTTATTTGCATAATTTTTTTGTCTATGGTGACGCTCTGGTTCGGGGCAGTTCACTGGTGTCTGCATGGTACTGGTGAAGGATCACATAGTCCAGCATAGCCTTGGCTGAGTTTAATATTGCCATGAAGCCCTGGCCATTGCTCTATAGCATGACGATAAATTCAGTCGTGAGGCCAGATAACTCTTATCTCGCTGACCCGACTGCTCACGCCTGCTTTCGTAATCTCAGTTTACCCATCCACGTCGAGTAGGAAAAAAAGAAAAGCAAGAAAGGAAAGGGGTTTCTCTCGGCTCTTCCCTTTTTTGTTGTGGCTGCTAATGCCTGCTGTATGGCAGGGCGCGTTCTGCTGCTGCTGCTTCACCCAGCCAGCCCTGCCTTTAAACTTTTCCGTGGATTACTGCTTTGATCGATTTCGTCGCTGAATGAGAAAATATCTCTTGGTGCTCTGCATTCGTCGTCAGAGGATAAGGTAAGCAGGCCAGAAATAGGCTCCCTCGGTTGTAGATGGCGGAGTTTGTGTGTCGCGCGGTGATTTATCATCGTATGACTTAGATCTCGGTTCAGGAAGAGTTCACACACACAGTCAGGCAGCCAGATTTTTCAAACGTGGAGCAGGCGGCTCGTAGAGAAGCTCAAGTCTGTCATTTGTCTCTCTTTCTCTGCCATTTACGACTATCGCAATGGCTTGCCTGGAGATATTCACCTCAAAGCTTTCTGATATCTTTTCCAGGTCATCGTGAGTGCAGATATAGTGAAGACACCTTCTTTCACTCTGCGGTTTAGCTGCGTTGAGGGCAAGCTCAGGGCTCATTTTATAGTGATTTGCTTCTTGTTATGCACGGCTGCACAAACCAGAGTTGTTCGACATTGCCTTTTCATTTCTCTGTGCTCATTCTGCGAAAAGGCATCCTAGTTATGTGCCTGCTCCTGGATCATACTATACATATGGATTGTGAAATAAACATAATAATTTTTTTTTAAAGTAATACCATCGTTATTATAGGGATCAGATTTACTGACAGAAACATAACAACAGGGACTATTAGTTTCAGCAGTTTTTGAAGTTGCAGTCAACTTATTTAGATTTTATTTAGTTTTATTTATTTTAATTTAATTCAAATAATCTGCTCCCTTGATTGGGGCGACTGCAATGGTTAACCTAATGCGACATGAGTGCAGACAAAAGACCTGTAGTAAAAATAGCATTAAATAGTAAATTAATAGGGCGGGTATAAATTGTATTTGTACTGAAAAAGATATACTTTATTAAATTACGGCATTATTATTAGTATTGTTTGTAGAATTATTAGTGTTATTTTATTTATTATTAGTATTACTATTATGCATTGCACTTTTCTATGTTTAATGGCAATGGTTAAACAAGGAGTCCACATTAAATATTCCACCATTTCATTATAAAATATTTTATCAAAATGACCCGTAGATCTGTGTCTATATGGTTTTATAGTTTCCCCAATAATCTTTCAGCGGCTGATCCCCATGGTTACCTATATGAATTATGGTGGTTTAACAGCAAGCTCTATCTGTGCCACCCCTGATTTCTGTCCGCCTGAGTACCGGGCTAGGCTACACACCGGGCCGCTCATTCCGAGCAGGCCGTCCCGACCCACTGACCCCCATATATCACCATGACTGGCCGCCGTGCAGACAGCACCATTATGGGCCTGCAAGGAAAAGTTCGTACAGTGCTCATGAAGATGCACGGATACCCGCCCGGTTTTTCAGGTTTCCTCGTGGCCCTTCCATTTATCTTGCAGCATGTAAAGAAAAGAAAAAGAAGAGAATGCGGTTGTTGGCCGAGGAAGCACAGCGAATTGAGGTCTATCCTGTTACTCAAGGAAAATGAGTTTAAATATTTGTGGTATATGTGGACTATTTTCTGTTGCTACACAGGAAATAAGATATAGTACTGTTGACAGCCCTGTTGGTAGCATAACATTATAAAAAAGATATTATTTTCCTGTGTGGTAACCAGCTAATAAGCTTTTCCTACAGCACCCCTTGTACCTGCAGCCGTAACTCTATTCAGTCTAATTGTTAATAGGCTCAGAGGTTTAAAATGTCATGCAGTTTCTTGTTAGGTCCTAAAATTGATTTGGCAACCCGAAATGCTTTTGAAAAGGTTTTTGTTTTGATGTGGTTTAGCACAGATGGTAATACAAGGTTAGTGCATGCCTTTGTGCCCTGTGTAAGCCATAAGGTAAACGGTAATAGTCTACAGAACGGTTGGGCCTATCTTGCTTCCATAGTCTCCAGTGTCAGGCCTGTATTGAAAAGTAAGATGGATCGCTACCATTTCTTCTCCTCACAGTGCTTCTTGTAACCCTAGGTTCACCCGAGGAGGCCATTGGCGGAGAGGCGTCACGTGACCACGGGGTGCCAATGTTATTCTACAAGGGTGTCAAGACCCTGTCAGTTTCTGAAATAAATATTGGGAAACGGCGAGATGCAAAAGGCAACCTACTACGACAGCTCCGCAATTTACAGTGGCTACCCATATCAAAGCGCAAATGGCTTCAGTTATGATGCCAATCAGGTCCAATATCCCCGGGCCTCTCATGTGGAAAGTGAGTACCATCGACCTGCCTGCTCCCTGCAGACTCCTGACGGCTCCGTGGCTCTGCAGAAGCCGGGGGAGATGGCGGAGAGCTGCGACAGGACCACAGCCATTCAGGCGGCGCAGTCTAAGGTTCATCCCGAAAGCAATCAACCGCAGGTGCCGGTGTCAGGCCCACCCCCTCCCTCACAATCCCCCGGTGCTATCAGCCAAAACACAAGCAACGGGTCCAACCAGCCCAGTGCCAAGAACGGCTCCCCGACCTCCACTGGTCGCAGCAAACATATCTTCCCCTGGATGAAGGAATCCCGTCAGAACACCAAGCAGAAACCCACCAGTAGCTCCAGTTCAGGTACTTTCAACTTTAACACTGCTGCTTCTGCTGACACACACATTCAGCTTGATATAATCTGACCAGAAAGTTACATAAGTTTTGTTGAGGGGGGACACAATACACAGAGGGAGTGGGTGGGTGGTAAGGTAAAGGGTTAGGGGGAAAAAAAGGGGGGGGGGGGCAACCACGTTAGGAAGGTTATAATATTTTGGGGGGTCCAACAACATCTAAAATTGACCACAGAGTGTAATCAAGTAAAAGTGTGCAAGTGTTACTTTTATTGGATCTACCTCCTGAAGTGATTTAATCATATATTCTTGAAAATTATCCAAAATGACCAAACCTTGTATTCTACACCATAAGGTTGTATACTGTGGAAGAAATGTGTGCCTCAACATTGGAAGTGTCCCACCAATTGTTGTCCCTGTGCCCTGAAGCTGACCTGTCCCTACTGTAAACACGCATCTCCACTGATCACATAATGTTCTCGGAGAGACAACAAACAAACACGCACAACAGTTGTTTCAGTTTGTCCTGCTGTTTTGATTAGAGGGAAACTTGGTGGGCCAGTGTGTGTGTGTATGGGGGGCGGGTGGGGGTGTGGGGGGTTGTGTTTGGGGGTGTTTATTTACATGGAGTCGACCTAAAAATTCAGTGATGCTCATCTTCCTGGTCTATTTTGTAATTTTTGTGGGTAATGTTTCAATTACTGTACAGTTAGTATTCGAAAGTAAGAAATGATAACGCAAAGTGGTGTGGCTTCATTTTAATTTTTAACAACCCCTAAAAGTCCTAACCTTTTATGCACGTAGGGAAGCCAGATCCTGCTGTTTTGATTAGAGGGAAACTTGGTGGGTCAGTGTGGGGAGTTTGCCTTTTGGGAGGCTTTATTTACAAAGACTCAAAACCAAAAAATCAAGAGATGCCAGTGACCTTGTTTTGTAAATTAAGTGGGCCATTTTGTAGTTAAAGGTAGCCTCCCACAGTAAAAGTTGAAAATATAAATAAAGGAGGTGCCTTTAATTTAATTTAATAATGATTTATGTTTGATAATGTTTTTTTAAATTAGTTTGTAACAACACGTGAATGTGCACTTTTACGCACATTTTATGCTCGTACGTAAGCTGGATCCTGCTGAAAACTTGGTGCGTCAGAGAATTTTGGTTTGGGGGGTGTTTCCGTGCATAGTGCTAATCTAAAAAAAAAGACAAAAGAAAGATGCTTATCTTCCTGTGCCCTTAATATTTTGTTTATTAAGTGGGTACATTTTCTAATTAGGTTATAGGTAGTCGTATACAGTAAGAGCTAAAAAGCAAAGCAGTATGGGGTCCACTTTAACACATACACAAGCCAGATCCCGGGTAATTTTAAATGCAGTAGTCTACAGCAAGAGTTTAAATTGCAAAACAGTGTGTCGCCCTTCATTATGATTTATGTTTGGGAAGGTGTTTTCATTTATTTTAACAACATGTTGTGGTGCTAACACATTTATGAAAAGCCTTTTTACGCACGTCTTAACGCGCTTACAGACAGATAACAATATTCATGTGCTTAACACACGTTTCCCAAATCATTCTCTTTCATAAATTAAGCAAACTAGCCTCTTAAAAATGAATTCATAAATACTCATACAGTAATAATCGTTATCACAAGTGATTGCCCTACATACATGGGTATTCCTCCTTTCCCTCGTGTTATCTTCTCTTTCATCTCAGTAATAACCTAATCGGTCAGGTTATGTCATGCTGCATCCCTTTTTGCTCCAGGTTTGGGCGACAGGTAGTGAAATGTATTAAGTGTTGGCCGCCTGCCACAGTGGTAAGTAGACCAACACCTTGCTATTCTGCAGCCAAGCTCCAGCCTCTTAGAAGGGGAGTCTTATCAGTAAGGGCAATGCAAACTGCTTTATACACCCAGAGGAATACATAATGCTTGTGTTTGCATTACGCGTGTGCTACACTGTGACTACGGGGGAAGATGAGGTTCAAAGTGTTTTAGTAGGAAGTCTGAGGTTACCTGTTTCCATATTAGATATTGACCTACTCTTCTCCAGTTACATTTCCCCCCCTTTGCAGATAATGTGGCGTGCACACAGGCGTAGTGTCAATACATTGATTGTTAATCGTCTTATGGAGCCCCCATGATGACCCTTGTGATTTGAAGTATATGAAACAGATTTATTTAAACGTTTTGATGTTTGTGACACACGTGCATGTGAAGAGGGAGAAGGAGGACATAGAGAAAGAGCCGATGATAAAACCCCTATTTAAGTAGTGGACCAGGGCATATTTATCTAGTGAATAGTTTGCTTACCATCCCCACCGCCTCATGATGGTTGAAAGTTATCAGCCTGTTGTCACACGGTTTGGCTTTCACTCTCACTCCCTATCTCTGCTCTCTCTCTCTCTCTCTCTCTCTGTCTGCTTGTAATGGATTACTGATTGACATCCTCCTCTCCTCCTCCCTGACAGTGGAGAGTTGCCCCGGAGACAAGAGTCCTCCGGGGTCAGCAGCATCGAAGAGGGCCCGGACAGCCTACACCAGCGCCCAGCTTGTGGAGCTGGAGAAGGAGTTTCACTTTAACCGGTACCTCTGCAGACCTCGGAGGGTTGAGATGGCCAACCTGCTTAACCTCACCGAGAGACAGATCAAAATCTGGTTCCAGAATCGCAGGATGAAATACAAGAAGGATCAGAAAGGTGTCGGAATGATGCCTTCCCCTGGTGGACAGTCCCCCCGGAGTCCTGTGGGCCCACCCTCTGGTGGTGGCGGCGGCGGAGGAGGATACCTCAACTCTATGCATTCTCTTGTAAACAGTGTACCTTATGACTCCCAGTCGCCGACGTCTTACAATAAACCTCATCAAAATGCATACGGTATGGCCACGTCATACCCCCCTCCTTTAAACAGCTCCCTCAACAACTGCCCGCCCTCCCAGAAGAGGTATCCCGGGACCGACTCGGCCACGCCCGATTATGACGCGCATCCTCTCCAAGGCAATGGCAACTATGGGACGCATATGCAAGGCAGCCCCGTTTATGTCGGCGGAGGTTACATCGACTCAATGCCCAATACTGGGACCTCCGTTTTCGGTCTGACCCACCTCCCGCACCCGCCGCCCGCAAACATGGACTACAATGGAGCAATCACAATGGGCAACAGTCAGCATCACGGAGTGTGTGATCCGACACCGACGTATACAGACCTAACGTCGCACTACTCTCAGGGAAGAATCCAGGAAGCGCCCAAACTGACGCATCTGTAGCGGTGGCGCTGCCTGGATCACTCCGCCCATTGTCTTCTCCACCTCCAGACACATTACTGCTTTGTTTCTGCGCCTTCTCACGGCTCCCACCTTCTCTCTGCTTTTTGTTTATGTTTTCTATAGTTTGATGTGTGAAGTAGCGTAGGATAAATAATCATGACTTGCTTGAATTTTTCTCTATTTGCTCGTGTAATTGTCTCACGATGACCTTTATCTGGCCTGTAGACGTCTAGAGCGGGAGGGAGGGGGGCACAGTATATGCATAGGCCTATTTAATCTTTTTTTTTATTTTTTTTTATCTTGTTTTAAAATCGCAACTCAAACAGGGTATTATGAACATGTTATTCATTTTAATGTGAATTTGTCCGTCTTTTATTTATCCGCAGTTGAAGAATTGTGTTTTGCATTTTGTTGCACTTGTGAAGGGTTCCTTCAAGAGCCACGAGTTGGGGTAATGAGGGATATACATTTTCAAAAACAAGGGTCATGAGCTTACACGCAACTTCCCTTGCTTGTGTTGTTCTATTGGATTTTCTAATGTTATTTATTTTGTTCGGTGTAAAGATAAAATAGTCCTTTAGTATTATTTGACACCTCTGCGATCCTTGTGTGGGGAGAAGGTTAGGGGAAAATTAGCGTATCTGCCCCTTTCAGCTCATACACGTAGTCTGCAGAAGGTCCTGCAGCAGCAGCACACCATGCTGCTATTATAGGCTATGTTTCCATTTTTTCTACTTCGAGGAGGTGTTTCCTTTTCTCAGCGAATGTAAAATCAATCAGTCATGCAATAAGGGTGGACAGAAGGACACACGTTAAACGTTTCTTTATTGAAGAAAAAAAACAAAAAACATTTTCTTTCGATGTCATACATTCCATGCTGCTCCGGTTCAAGAAATAAATAAAACAATTGAAATATAATTGCAGCAAACCTTGTAGTTTTAATTTAGACACGAGAAGCATTTCACAAGATTACAAAATTAAATTTCAATTCAAGTTTCTTAAATAAAAATGTTATAATATATTCCTAGTTTTGCAATCATTTCATGACGGTGTAGAATTGTTGAAGGTGATAATCCAAAAAAACAATTTTTTTTTGACAATTGGCAATATAAGAGAAGGCTAAAACAATAAAATGTTAGTAGTTAGGCTAAATAATAAACCATGGATGATAATTGGTGAATTTCTATAGTTGTACAATATTTCACAACACAAAATAATGTGAAACCAACGGCCATATTTCAATAACATAAAAGGGAATGGCCGCAGATAAAGTCAAATACTGAAATGCTACTTTTTTTTCTCCCTTCTTGATTCTACGTGAAGAAAAACTCTCGGGTGGCCTTCTCCCCTCTTCTCATCTGCGTGGGCACATCCATAATAATAAAAATGTCACCCGGGCCGTTGATGGAGATTCTGCAAGAAGACAACACGCCAAATGAGAAATCGTTTGAAAAATAATTCCCTGACATGCGGTCAGAGAGGATACATGCCGGACTAGAATCGTAACTGGGCTTTTTTTGTGTCATTATTCTACAGATTTGCAGATGCCAGTCCCATACGAAATGCCTCGGTTATGTTGTTACAGCAAAGCAAATTATCAGCGCAAAGCTGAAAAACGACAGTATTCCCATATGTATTTTGTTGAAATGAAGGGTCTGTAAATACATTATATATATTTATTTTTCATTAGAATTTCTTTTCATTGTTTCTAGTAATTTCTTAACAGTGCTGATTCCTATAAAAAATACAATACATGCACACATGGAGGTATAATGATTATGTTGTTTTGTGAAGCTCACATTTTTCAGGAGAAAATGCAGGCAATTGTTTTTAAGCCTGTTTATTTTCTAGTCAAATTATCCAAACTTTTTTGTACATGTTTCCTCTCTGTGGTTATCAAGCAAGTGCAGTATTATTTGTTCTCACTGATTTTGCACCAAGAAATCATTTTCATCCTAATCTGATTTATATAAGAGGGCATGGACATTAGTAGCCCTGCCATATGGTTAGCAGGGAAACCTAGAACAATTGAACCATGGTGTGTCACAGTAAAAAAAAAGAAAGAAAAAAAAGCTGATGCACTGAGTATTTCTGCATCCAACACACACGCACACATGCACACGCATACAATGCAAGACACTGATTTGACCCATATACGCCATACCCAGGTAGCACATAAATAACGTTTTAACTGAAACAGAAGATTTGTATTTCTTTCATTGCATTTCCATCCGTGGGAAAGTGGTCCTAAATCAATCCTGCTGTAAAGACAAGTGTGTAGGACAGGCTGGGGTCCACTTAATGCCGCCACCCACTCCTTTCCTTGCACACAAAGCCTGTGCGTAATTCCAAAAAAGCCATCCATCTCTTCCCCTAGCAACTCCTTCAACACAAGGTCTGGTCTCCTCACAGACCCTGCAAGTCTACCAAAACGACAAATACATGGCGTTGTGTAAATGCATTCAATTCAAGGATAAAAGCCAGGTGGAGAAGCTGCTTCGCCCTGCTCACCGTTGGCGCGTTACCTCCTCCTCAGAAGGGAAATGGTCGCATCTTGTGGAGCTGGATTCGTATTTATCTTTCAAAACAACCCTCCAGCGACAGCCTGACTTTAACTGCGAGCAGAAACTGGTTCTAATCTGAGTGGCCAGTGTTTCTCGCCGCTTCCTGGCTGCATTTGATCCGGGGGAGAGTTAGAAGCCTTAAATGTGTTGTGAGGGCACCGAGCTGTCAGACCTTTTGGCGAGTAAGATTGATCGCGCGCAGGCTTCCAGGACTCTTTGTTTGCTATATAAGCAACAAACTGAGAGAGGCCTACCACTTCTCTTCTTCCTCTCTCTTACTCACTAAGCCATATTTTTTTTGAATGAAAATACAACATGTATTGCTTGACGAAGAACATCCTAAATGTGGCTTTCGGGGATTAATCTGGAAGGGCTATAAAACCAAACACTGCGGGGAAGAGTTATTCAATAACATCCATCTACATAATAACGCTGCAAATGGATTCGTTGTAAATGGTCGATTGTGAACGTGTTGGTGTTTGCTTCATTGCAAATTCAGGTGGAATTGATCATGGAAATACAGTGAGATGCCTTTCTCAGCATTGTAGCTACTGTCCTTCCAGTAAAGCCTGCTCTGTCTAGCCTTGCTCTTTTCCCCCCTTAACATCAGTATGAAGCTATTCGAAATATTAAGATCGTATATAAAATAAATTACTAATGATGTCAGCTTTTGTTATTCCAAAATATGGACGGTTAACAATCACAAAAGAATGAGAGTCTCTGTGTTAAACTTAGTGTTTGGGGGTATGATCACGCACGTGCACGCGCATGACCTCGTTATAAAATTGACCTTTTGTGGAATAAACGAAAAACCTTTGTGCTTTAATACCATATCTATAGAGGCCGCATAAATAGCCCATAATAAAACATTTTTTTAGAGTGTGCACGCACATGTATGCGCGTTTACTCTTTAAGTTTCTGGACATTCTCTGCAAATGTTAAACAGCTGTTATGCGATGAAATGGTTTGAACGTGTCATATCCGTCAGTATTAACTTAATGGATGGGCTTTCTATTGCAACACATGTCCATGGATACACTGCATATTTCATTATTATGCATATCTGAAGAAAACCATCTATTCTGGAGTCCAAACTCACTGAACATTGTTGGGGTTTGTTTCTGTCGAGAAGTCTCAATATCAGTTTTTGGGGTATGCTTTTTTTTTCACATCTGAAGCCAGACTCTTGCCTATATGAATAGCTACTGGCGTGAAATGTGTGAGTGTGTGTGTCTGTCTGTGTGTGTGTGTGTGTGGTGGGGGCGTTCTCGACTGACATCCTCAAACAATACGAGAAAGAGGAGTGCACGAATCCGCGCACCCTAGGCTGGGCTCCTTCCCTGTAATAGTGAGCGTCAGCCATTCTTAAAAAACACATTTTGTAGCTTAGTGGACTGGACTGGAGGGGCAAGAGGAGGATAAACTGAGCGGACAAAGATGTAAATAAAAACAGTCGTCCCCCAGCTGAGCGAGGCGTTCTTCATCAGAGTTTTTGGATCAATCAGGCAGACAGTGGCTTCTTTTGATTAAACCCCAAATTGTCATTGGGCAGAGGTAATCATGTGACAGGCAATTCGGTCCAATTTCAACCTTGTCTCCATGAATTCAATAGTTTAATAGTAGCTCGGTCCCCATACGGCCGTAATCAGTGAAATAGGGGAAAAAACACCAACAGGAGAATTTTTAAATGATTTTTTCTTTCTCGTCCTCACTGAGCCGCAACATTTATAAAAATACGCGTGCAAACTTTCCCCGGCTCTCAGGGAGCGGAGATGAATTACGAATTCGAGCGAGAGAGCGGTTTTATCAATAGTCAGCCGTCGCTTGCTGAGTGCCTGACATCTTTCCCCCCTGTCGCTGATTCATTTCAAAGTTCATCAATCAAGAGCTCGACGCTTTCACGCCCGACACTGATTCCTCCTCCCTTTGAGCAGACCATTCCCAGCCTGAATCCGGGCAGCCATCCGCGGCACGGCCGGCCCAGACACAGCCCCGACGGATGCAGCCCGCTGCCCACAGCCTCCTTACCCCCGGAGTACCCGTGGATGCGGGAGAAGAAAGCCTCCAAGAGGAACCACCTGCCGACCTCCACCGCTACGACCATCTCCAATGGACCTGTGTGTTTCTCTCCAAAAGGTGGGTGATTAAAAAAAACATGGGCTCTTACTGCAAAAGTATTTACTATCTGTTGCTAAATTGGAGCTCAGCACAGAGGCCTTTCAAAGAATACAAATAGGCTGGGGACGTTTTATTCTCATAGATTCGTGGTTGTCGCTTTGCTGTGACTGTGTGAAGCAAGAACAAAAAAGTTTGGCTAAAGTTTGGTGATGTAAGATGATTTATTCCCCTAGCCGTAGCAGAGTTTTGATGTGTGACAGTAATGAAGAGTGATGGAGTGCCGTTGCCGAGGAGGGCAGCTGGAGCATTCATTAGTACCCCACACCAGCCTGGACCTCACTGCTTTTATAGTGCACCTTGTTTGCTTCAAGCTCAGGCTGGACGTTGTATTATGTGTAAAATAACCTGATGAGTATATTTATGCTGCACTGATTTTTGGATAAAAGGTTTACAAGCTATAGGCTTGAGTCAGTAGCTCCAGCGGCCATTTTGCTGCAGCGTGTTGTCAGCCACTCTCTGGTGGCCATAATGTTAGATTCACGGACAGGGTTATGTAACTGTTGGGTCCTGCGTTTTAATCCCACGCTACCGTGCTGCTTATTTTTCAGGCTCGCCTGAGATTGTGGAGAGCGCTGGGGGAGGAGGGGGTTCCCGTCGGCTGAGGACAGCTTACACCAACACACAGCTGCTGGAGCTGGAGAAGGAGTTCCACTTCAACAAGTATCTGTGTCGGCCGAGGAGGGTGGAAATAGCGGCCCTGCTGGACCTGACTGAGAGGCAGGTCAAAGTGTGGTTCCAGAACCGGCGCATGAAACACAAGCGGCAGACCCAGAGCAAGGAGAACCACAACGGGGAAGGGGAAGGGAAAGGGCCGAGCGCTGAGGACGGCATCCACAGCGACGAGGAGGACGAGGCCCCCCTGTATGAGCGGAGCGGGGCCCTGCTGGAGAGAGATACCTGCTCCTTTCAGAACAACTCTCTTAGCTCCACACAGCAGCTCCACAATGGCGAGTCCATGGGCTTTGCTGCTGCGCCGCTGAACAGCAATGACAAAAATCTGAAACATTTTCCCAACCCGTCACCCACTGTTCCGGGCTGCATGTCAACAATGGGCCCAGGCTCGGCATCTGGCCCGGACAATAGCGACAGTCCCCCGGCCCTGGATGTTTCTATACACGATTTTCAACCTTTCTCCTCGGATTCCTGCCTGCAGCTCTCCGATGCAGCCTCGCCGAGCTTGTCAGAGTCTTTGGACAGCCCCGTGGACATTTCTACGGACAGTTTCTATTTTTTCTCGGAGTCCTTAACTACAATCGACCTGCAGCATCTGAACTATTAACTGAACTCAATCACAAAAACTGTTTTTTGGGGGGACAATACATATCAGCCTAAAATGGTATTAACTCTAATGTTATTTGTATAGGCTATTCGGCACAATTACGCTGTTGATATTTGACTTGACGATTAATGCAAGGTAAGGATGAAATGAAATCACTGAAATAGCTCTACTCAAACGTGACTTGTAATTACCATAACAAACTGATCTCTTGGAATGGAAATTATGAGTGTGTGTGAATAATTATACAATATTAGGCCTATGGAACCTGGTCGTTTTTATTTTTGTATAGCTTCCAATGTCTTGGATATTTTTGTTAGAATACAATTAACTTGCTACAATCCTATGTCTCTGCTGTTTTGAGTTGTTTCATTTTCTATTTGCAGAATTAGTGTTTTTGAATTATTCATACAGGAAACGTGCAAAATAAAAGAAGTAGGGCATAGAAAGATAGAGACGTTAAATTTAACAACAGGTTGGCAATGAATATAAATACACTAGTCCGCGTTGAGTTGTGAAGACACACAAGTGTTTGAATTTTACTTATATTGTAGGATTTAATTTCAACACATTAAGTAGACTACTGTTTTCAAATAGTTTACTGAAAGATATGAAGTCTGTCGTTTTGCAAATAAATGCAAAGGCATCCGTTTTTTATTTAAAACTTTGATGATACAACTTTTTTAATGTAGTAAAATTACTTTTAAATGTGCAAATTAGCAGTTTATTAACAAATTCTGGATGCCAAATAGTAGCATTCCTTTTGCTAAAATATCATTATATTTCTCTTTTAGATTTACACTGAAATGTTAGCACCCTTTCATGCTGCCTGGAGAAACCCTAACGCAGATTATTTTTATTTTCAGCTTCAAACTTCAAACTTTGCAGAGTAAAAACAAATACGCCTGCTCGGATCTTAGCATGACAGGACTCTTAACATTGTGTGCATGTTGCAGGCAAATACCCGAGCCATGTTTGCCTTCAGGAGCTCATAAATCACTTCGTGGCATGAATGAGACGGACATTAAAGAGGCCAATTGTGGCGTAATGTGCACAAATAAAACCCCACTTACATTTTCATATGGGACTCCCCAATTCCTGGGTTAAAAGGGGCTGTCTCTGCATGCGTTTGGTAATAATTCATTTTTATAGCTTGTTTAAACACGGGTCTGGCTCGGCGACAGCGGCAACATGCAGTAGCTGCTTACTCAGGTTATGAGGCTGCACTCGTGTGTTAAAAGTAGCCCAAACTCAAAGCAGGCTGCTTCTGGATTAGATGAAATGTATCATACCAAGAATAGCTGCGGAGAGAGGATCATTATGCAATATCTGAATTTCTTTAAAGAGCATTTTGGGGGGATTTTACAACATTATAGGAGCAGTTATGTAGGTATAGTATTGGAGTTCAATATAGGGATTATGAATGGTCTTGCTCTATCGTATTGCACTTGAGTTGATTTATGGGAATCAGTTATTAGCTGATGCACAACTTGACTCAATAGGTAATTCCACTTTAGCAGCTTTGTGTGTGAAAACAGCAAAACAACCACCGGTTGCGACGCTGGCCTGCACAGATCGATTAAGAAAGTCATCAACACGTGTGAAATTCATAAACTCGAAGTTCAGCGGCGGTCTATCGAATAATCTGGAAGCCATAAAAAGCCCATCGACTGGCTGAACATTAGCCTACTAGTTAACTGGAGTGTGTGCGTGTGTGTGTGTGTGTTTAAGGAGGGGGGTATAGGGGTAAAAGGAGTGGGTGGGCAGATTCTCTACACCCCTGCACTCCAGCACCCAGTCACTAACCACAGGGCCAGTAACCAAATCATTCCGAGACAGCGCGCCTTTTCTGCGCACATGTGTTCACACAAAGAGCCAAGAAAGCTCCAGGCCTGGCGAAGTTTCCATGCGCAGGCAAGGCAGGATCCACTGCGCCCACTCACTGCTGTTGCAGAGGCAGCTGTGAAGACAGAGGGGAGAGGGGAGAGGAGAGAGGAGAGGGGGCGGGGTGGGGTGGGAGTAATATTGACCCCACTGCGCTTTTTTCACTGGTGGGAAGTTTGCATCACTTCTTCACTTTCTTTAATACTCCATGAACCTGAAATTTATGTATACTTTAAGTATCAAATTTGACAACCATGTCTATATTTCATTGTCTATTCATTTATAATCTGATTTACATCTTCATCTAAAAGCAGGGAAGAAATATTCAGATCCTTTATGTAGCCTAAAAGTAGCAGTAGGCACACTGTAGAAACACTTCATTACAAGGAAAAGTCATTTTCAAAACTTTACTTAAAGAACAAGTATTAGCAACAAAATTAACGTATCAAAAGTCAAATGAACCATGAGGCAGCAAAATGCTGATTATAATAGTCTTAACTTCTCTATATAGTGTGGGGTAGTTTCATTTTGAAAAAGTACAACATATCCTCTAAGATGTAGTGGAGTATAAGTATAAAAGCTATGTCTATCTATCTATCCGAATACTCATACTTTTACAAACATGCTGAATTTTTGGTATTTGACCAAATACGGCCTATGGGGGCGCTCATCTCCCCCATGTGATCTTCTCTCCCTCCCTCCTTCCCTGCTTTTCCCCTCCCCTCTTTTTCTTCCTCAGTGAGAGGTTGGCCAGGCACTCTGCTGTCGCTACAGCGCAGCTCTCCCACGCACGCTCTCCCTCTGCTCTGTCTTTTTTTCACCGCAGCTTTCCGTGGCCATTAATTTCTCCAACAGCTTTATTTGATGAAGTTAACAGGATAATCAGCCCGCACTCGTACCTCAGGCTATATAGGCACATTAGCTCCACGACAGGCCTCGCATTATCAGATCATTTGATCACTATACATGCATAATGAATACATGTGGGAGTGAAATCGGAGCTGATAGCGAACCCTATGACCCTGGGAGAGAAAAAATGAATACCACATCATCTTAATGTTTTATATGTTGTCTTGTCCTTACACCACCTGTGACCCCCCAGCAAGTACTGAAAAGCATGCCAAACACCTCTAATGCGACCTTGATGGGCAACAAAGTTATATAAAAACTGAACTGGAGGACTTTTTGCTTGTGTCAGGAGTGAAACCTTCCTGCCTCTCCCTCACTGTCACACTGTGACAATATTTGCTGAGCAAATCCTTCACAGTGTTAAAGCGTGAAACACTAAGCATTGGAATTGGACACTGATAGCCCACATCGCCCGTGGCAGTGGCACACACACTGAGCTATCCATCCATCGAGAAAAGAATGACACTATTATACATATGACATCACGGCTGTTATGCTTGGGCGAATACAGACACGCACGGAGGGCACATGCACGGCCGCGTGCGCGCACACGCACCAACACATACACGCACGCACACCTATTCTCCTCTCCATGCCAAAAATACCGTACCTGAGGTTAGAGTGCTAGGTCGTCCTCCTGAGAGGTTGCAGAGGGTGAAACGTTAATCTTTCCCCAGGCGGGAGAGCGCACAGCGGGGCTCAGAAAGACACCGTGTTTGTCGTTCCCCGCTCTTCATGCGACCCCGGAGCTGTCCACTGCCTTCTGCCTCCCGGCTCATTGTTTGCTCCGCCAATACATTAGTGGAGACGCGCGTCACCTTGATCGACGAGCGCCTGGAATTTAAATAGCCACTCAAACACCAATCTGTCACAGACTAAGGGGATAAGGACAAGTACCTCACTGGCTGACCCGGGCCCACGTGACAGCACTCGTTCATTGATATCGGCCCGTGCGCCCCCCTCCCTCTTATGATAAGGACAGAGTATAGGTAAAGGTTGGCACGGTCACTCAGGGTAAGAGAGGAATAGATCAGAGGGTGTCTGTTGCGCGGACGGTCCCTCGGCCCTGGCAGAACAATGCTACAATGAGCAGCTTCTTAGACTACTCGGTGATGAGCGGCGAAAGTGGCTCATGCTCTGTCAGGGCTTTCCACTCGGACCACGGGATTACAACTTTCCAGTCCTGCGCGGTTACTGTCAACAACTGCGGGGCAGATGACCGCTTCATGGCAAGCAGGGCTTCCCCTGACGGCATCCCTCACCAGGCGGGGTCATACCAGGCTACTGCGAACTCTGTGGGTCTCGCCTATGGGGCCCATCCGGCCTGCAGCTCCAGCTATGGACCCCAAAGTTTCTGTACTACTTATAACCATTACGCGCTCAACCAGGAAGTGGACTCCACAGCGAGCTTCCCCCAGTGCGGCCCACTGATGTACTCGGGTAACATTTCTTCCTCCATGGTCTCTCAGCATCGCCAAGGTTTCAGTGCCGCCCCCCTGGGTCAGCTGCAGTATGCCCACGCTGCCTATGGCGGCGGGCACGAGCAAGCAACCCCTTTTCCTGGGTGCTCAAACCCGCTGTCACCACTGCACGCCGCTCACTTGGAGGCTTGCTGTTCACCTCTGTCTGAAGGCGCATCTTCTGCACAGACCTTCGATTGGATGAAAGTCAAGAGGAACCCACCAAAAACAGGTGGGTACCATTTGGGCCGAGTTGTTGAGTTAAAACTTTACAATGTAGAGACACCTCTAGCCTGATTGTGCCATTGTCATATTTTTATGCTTTTATAATGCATACAGTAGCAGATGCTATTTAAAGTCTTATGTTAGACTTATGACAGATGTATAATGGAATGGTTGAAAGCGGCTGACATTAATTGACTGCATGCGTAAAAGTTACTTTTGTTGCGTAAAAGTTGCTGCCGGGCGCAGGCAGTTGTGTTCTGAGCAGAAAACATGTGGCTTAACTCTGTTCTGTAAGTTCACTGTGTTGTTTCACTGTCTGCAGGCAGGTCTGGCGAGTACGGTTATGGGGGTCAGCCGAACACGGTCCGGACCAACTTTACCACCAAGCAGCTGACGGAGCTGGAAAAGGAGTTCCACTTCAACAAGTACCTGACCCGTGCGCGGCGCGTTGAGATCGCGGCCGCGCTGCTGCTGAACGAGACTCAGGTGAAAATCTGGTTCCAGAACCGGAGGATGAAGCAGAAGAAGAGGGAGAAAGAAGGGATGCTGCCTGCCAAAGCTCCATCCTCAGACCCGGGAGAGAGGATTCAAAAGAAAATGGACGATGTAGAGTCAGAGAAGTCTGTCTCAGCCCCTTCTACTCCATCTCCCACATCCTCCACGGTGTCTTCCACGGGAACTGATGCTTATTCCTCCAACTAAGAACCAACTGCCTCTTTACCTCTTTGGGCCACAGGCGGCCTGTATATATCAAAGCTCATACCCACTGTATCAAAGCCAAAGTCCTGGTTGATGGACGACATATGTGGACGTTAAGGATGAGTTAATGCACTATTTGGGACATGGATAATAATACTATGGACCATTTCTGAGTTAAAGATTTTGTTTATAATGTGTACTGTGTTCGGAAGACTGATGCCATTGCTGTCCAAACCAATGTAGGTCATGGTTCAAAATGTGTCCACTTTCTTTTGAAATTTGGCAGAAAATACGCGTTGCGTCACAAATATGATGGTGCCAGAGATATCATGTACCTTCCTTACACCTGCCCCTGACCCAGCTCCTGATTAGTGCTGCTGAGTGTGCCAGCATAAAGTCACAAAGCTGCACACACAAACAAATACCTCAAATGTGCCAAAGTTGTGCGTCATGGCCACGGCCAAGCTGGTTGCACTGGGTGTCGTCAATTAGGCATCAAACAATCAACGACGTGACCTCGTTTATTAATCGTTATAGAGTGCATTGTTGTTGTAACTCTTAATCAGTGTCACCTCTGTGTTTAAGGCCTGTGTGTTTGTGTGTCACGACTGTCTGAATGTCCATTGTGTGAGATTTGCATGATGCGTAATGCTTTCATGTATTATTAGCGGGGGGCTGAGTTTTATCAGTTGGGGAACCGGTCACGTATGGCCATGGAGGTTCCAGGCATTTATCTTTTATCTGTTTAATCCAGTGGAGCACATACAAAATGTTTTGTCCAGAGAGACGTTTACGGGTCAATCATGTGTATTAAAGTGCGTTTACCTCTAAAAAAACGATTCCTCTGTGTCGTTACTGAGGGGAAGTCTTGGGAGAGTTAGAATTAGACTTTTCATAAGATTTTAAAGCAAATCTTCCATCATAATCCGCCCATCAGACCTTTCTTCTGTTAAGCTCTACAGACATGAAATGAAAGCTCTGTCCATTTTCCCATCGTTTGAGAGGCTACACGAGTCTTTAAATGTATGCGGCCGTGCGCGCTCCCGTCCCTGGGGTGAACAGTTATTGGCATAATAAAGGCATGTTTATCCACGGAGGAGATGAGAGCGCGGAAGTCAGCGTCATTTGTGATGACAACCTTATCGAGCTCATGGCTTATTGAGGGGACAAAAAAACACCCTATTGATTTAAACATCGAGGTTAGGCTATCGACAAGGATGGGGCCCCACTGGTCCTGTCAGCGTTGACTCCGGTTCCCCAAGTCACACGGAGGTGTCATCATCCCCACCTGATGACAAGCTGAACAGTGAAAACTTGCAGCAGTGAATGTAGCAGTGAAAGGGCTACACAATTTGGCTTTAACAAGAGCTATTATTTCAGGTTTTGTTATATTTAGGCTACACCTGGTTTATAAATCTGCCCTTTCAGGATAACGCATTTTAATTGAATAACTATCATATTGTCTTTAAATCAGCTTGTAAGTGGAATCATATTTACAAGGATACTATGTATTCCTCAAATCAAACGCGTGTGTCTTAACTGGACTGTCATGTGGACGTTTACAATTCCCAAGGTAGATTATATCCTCTCTCCAATTTCCAAATCTAAAAGAAAGGGTTTCCTGATTCTTTTGCTGTTGTAATTCCTGGTGTGCAGGCTGCGAGTCCTTTTTACCATAAAAGGGCAAAAAACGCTGAAAGAGCCGTGATTAATGAGCAACGTTCACCTTTACCTTAGATCCACCTGCAGGAGCTGCCCTATTGGAGCTGTGGAGACCTGCTCAGGCTGCAGCAAGCTGCTCATTCAGCAACGGCAAACATGGAAAAGGACAGTAAGTTCTGTTGCCAACCTCTTTTTTATTCATCTCACCTCTAATAATCCTTGTTCGACATTTTTAGGGCGTTGTATTAGGTGGTTCTCTACATGCAGGGCAGATTAAGCTGTGTATGTAACCTGTGACAAGGTCCGTTTGGTAACTGCAGACACCCTCATTTTGTTGAGGAGTTGTTTCAGTATAAATAGTAAAGTATGCACACAGACTTGTTGCTCAAGGGCCTGTTTGTGTTTGTCAGGCCAATCTGGATGAGAATGAGGTGAAAGATTATCTCTTTTAATTCTGTAAAAAAGAAAAAAACGTCAAAGGGATGTTTATGTGCTCTATTTGTATGACAAACTATTTAGTTTTAGCAAAATTCTACTTGATCTTCAGCAGGAGATTGGGAGTAATTTAAATTAATTTTACTATTTGTATATATTCACTATTTTAATAGAGCTTGTAATGCATTTGAATATTTTAAGACAAACGAAAAAATAGTTAGACTTTGCACACTATTACATCAGTATTTGGGCTTTTTGTGTAACATGTTTTGCAATTATTATCCTACAGATCTATTGAGAAAGTTTAGACTGACACCACATGGAGCAGCCTAGCTTTATTTTATGTTAATTTCTTTCATTCTTCTAAACTGTTGAGGTTCCACATCATTTTGAACAAAGGGAGACATATTTTAAATAGACTTATTTAAAAGTCAGAGAACAGGTCTAAATAAAAGAAACATATTGTCAGAAATGTAACAACCTATTAAAAACGTATTATTTCAATGCGAGAACGGTTGTTCGAGAAATTTGTTCTCATCACAATATTATATACATACAAAGATATGTTTCTCTTATGGCTATTATTTCACTGCCTAATCTGCATATTTATGTCTTGCAACGAGTGTTTTTAAATCGTTGGGATTTTGTTTACGACCTTGGACCACTTTTAATCAAGAGCCTTATTTCACATTTAAAATAAGGCTTTCTACACATCTGGTGTCCCTCTATTTTGCTTGCAATTACAAACAGGGACTGACATCATTGAGGCACATAGTTACTCATTTGGTCCGATTTATTTATTTATTTTCCCCGTGTGCCTGTCCAAACCTGACCAGATTTTAGACGTTAAATGACTTGACCTGTAGATAGAATAGAAGGCTATTTTCTCTTTGCACACAGGTATTAGCTAAGTTGTGTGCATTAGCCTATTGGAAAAAAGAAATATTAAAATAAAATAAAATCCTAGTGTTTCTGGAGACCGCCATAAAACTCCTCAAGGACCCTTAGGTTTCCCCGGACCCCACTTTTGAGATGTTTTAGCTCCCTCCAGGCCCCTGTGCGCTATGCAGGAGCCACGCAGAGTGGATTAGAAAAGCAGCTGATCCTCAAAAGAAACCCAAGGGTCAATCCTCGGTCACAGTTTAAGTTTGTTGTCACAGCACCACCCACACCTAAACAACAGTTTACAGACCATACTGGGCAAACAAGCACCTCAACAACGCAGTCACAGTTCCGCTCCGGCGGCCTGTTTGACCAAAACACATTCAGAGTCTAAATGCTAAAAGTGACCTCATCTATGTGAAGTTAAGACGTTTTTTTCTTGTTCCGAGCGCCAGAATCTGTCCCGGCGCAGCTGATGGTTCCCATTAGGGCCCTCGGACAAACACATGGATGATGACAGATGTTTGACGATAACCATTAAGGCTTTGTGAAGGAGGAAAAGATGTTTAAAGCTTTTGACTCAAGGGGGTGACACAGAAAATAGATGCCGAATTCATTTGCGCGTCCTTGATGTGGCCGAAAATAGACGTGCTCTTGTGCCAACAAAAAATGTGTGCCATGCAAATGACTTGAACACAACTTGTGAAAAAAGTCGGTCAAATGAACTCTTATAAAACCTGTGGCAAGTAATTTATTTTTTAGGCTGTGCCTTTGAAATAAATCTAAACAATGAATCTCAATTCAAATACATTCACTCACCTTTTAATTTTAATTTCCCCCTTAGATTCTGAAACTTCATAAAATACAAATGATGCAAGGATTACTTCATACAAAACTCATGTGTTGAGCAGTTAAAATATCTTTATCATTTTAAGATTTTAAGAAGCTGAAGCATTACTATATTTATATATTATATTTACCAAAAATCACTTTAGGTCTACAATTACAAGAAGCAAAGTCACAATAAAACCTTATTTATAAACATAAAATTTTACATTTCAATTTGTAAATTTCTTTTAAATTATATTTAAGCCCTGTTTATAATTTTGATTTCTTCTTTAACATAATCTTCAACATTTTGTGTAAATGCAAGCTGATATAAATATTTAGTAGCATTTAAAAAACATTACCTTAAATACAAAGAAATAAGATTCCCCAATATTTAAAAGGACATTTATCTCAGATTTCTTTAGCTACATGTTCTTATATATTTGCATTTTTCTTTTAGTTTTGATAGATTTCTAACCTAGTAAATTATACAACATAATAATAATAATCCATTAATTGTAACCTTTTGGAGGATGTCGGGGAATATTTCCCCCCTCAAATTTTTATATTCTCAATAGAATCTAAGTAGAGTCTAAGTTGTGAAGGAAACTGTTTTCACAGGCTGCAATCACAATGAATTTTTCCCCTAAGACTGAATTAAAGCAAAGAAAAGAAACTTGTCATAATGTCACCATTTTTCTCCTACAGCGATCGGTGGACATCAGTAGATCAGTAGAAAGATGATTTGCAGAGTTGACCACAAGATTCACATGGACCACATGAGAGTGTACAGGTATTTACCGCACAACCACACACACACACACACACACACGCATACGAATATATTCATGTGAACATACATAAATGCAGTAACATTTACAAGACATTTGTATTGAGGTAGTGCGTAAACTAATGCAAATACAGGTGCTTGAGAATATGAAGTCAGGGAAGACACACACAGAGACACACAGAGGGAGAAACAGATAGGAAATGCTTTTTAAAAATTTTACCCTGGAGTGTCAAACTGATGTCTCTGCCTCTGAAGTCTCACCTTGTTGACTTTATTTTCTTGTTTTTCTTAGAGGTTTATGTGCATTTATGTGTGTGTGTCTGTGTGTGCATGCACAAAAATACAGTGGAAAGGACCATTAAGCTCATAGAGAATTACCTAAAAAGTGTCAAATAAGAGGATTTGGAAGCACATGAGAATGCTTTTGCAGAGAGAAGTAAGTTCAGAGGCCCAGGTCATTGTACCACCTATAGAAAATATCCATTTGGCATTGCCATCAAACCTTATTGACCAAAGCTTATGAGGTTCAGCCTATTTTTTCCAGTGTAATAAAGATATCCACTATGCAAATTAAATGTTCAGGGATGTGAACACAAATATAGTCTGTGTGTCCTCGAGGCCTCTGCAGTGACACCTGCACTGATCAGACTTACACAAACAGTAGATCTTAGTTGTAGTTTGTTTATGGTCAGCTTGCCCTGGACACACACAAACACAAACACAGACACACACAAACACACATACACACACACACACACACACACGCGCACACGCAATGAAAATCAAAACAAGAGAGTGAGAGACAGTTTCTACTTTCTGACAGACTGACTCTTGGTCTACTTGTGCTCACAAAGAGGCAGACAGAAAGTGCTGGAAGAGAGACAGAGAGGCAGACAGACAGAAGTCACTCAACAGGGTAGTTGAGGTATTGGCACGTCTGTGCTCATTGACCACTCCCCTGTTGTGACTGGCAGCCAAAATGAATTCCTCCATCGACAGATGTGTGTCTCCATATGCCGATAAAGGGATGAAGCCGATAGAAGGATTGACAGTATGATGGAGGAAGAGAAGGAAGGGAAAGAGCGGAGAGATGACATCATGTCGTTGGTGCTTGTTTGTCGTGTGTACATGTATGTGATGAGAGAGTTACTGAAACAGTGAAGTGTGTCATGCTGTTTAGAATAAGGAAAGGCAGAGATTACGTGGTAGGTTAGAGGCTGACTGTAGCACTGTACGTCCACAGCAGAACTCACCTCAAAGAGTTATCTGCAATTTTCGTTAAGCTCCTTGTGTCTGTTGAAGTCGTCCCACTTGGCCAAATCGAGTGAAACAAAGACATGTGAACAGAGGAGAGCACAGCCAGTGCGCCTTAGCAGGTCTGAGGCCCAGAGGAGGAAAGAGGACTGGGAGAAGGGCAGTGGTCTAGAGACAGGGGTCCATCCATCACACATGTCCTGACCTCAGCTTGACCCCAGCATGGCAGCCAATGAGGCGCCCTCGCCTCTTAAAGAAAGCCCCTCACCACACACACACACGCACACACACACACACACTTATTTACCCCCCCCCCCCCCCAACACACACACACACACACACACACACACACAAGAGATCGGGTGACACTGAGTGGAGTCTGGATGCTCTTTGTGTTGGCTATTGTCGCTTCAGAGAATCCTTTGTTTTTTACATGACTAATGTGAGTACCAACACCTGACAGACAGGCTGTTCATCCCATCTCTCTCTCTCTCTCTCTCTCTCTCTCTCTCTCTCTCTCTCACACACACACACACACACACACACACCAGACAGGAATAACCACTTAGGAATATCCTAGCTGAAAAGCTGTGGAAGTCAGAATAGTTATACACAGATACAACAAACCATACATCTTTGTGACAACAGTAAAGTACATTACAAATTTACACCCTTGATCGTTTTCCACCATTCACATGAACCAGAAAGGAGGGTAACAAGTGGAAGTTAAAGAAATAAAGAAATTTAGGCATTAAGTGAAGTTGGGATTGCAGAACAAAACTGTTCAAAACACTCTATATTGTTCAAAAGAGAAATATAAAAGTTTGACCTGTGTTTTATCTACATTTGGGCTCTTTTTTAAGGCAAAAGGTGTGTTTCTGAGTACTATGTATTTTCATCACAAAAATGTTACCATATTTCTGCTACAAACCCAATTCCAGGTCAGTGGTGCATCTGTATATCTGAGTGCAGTGAGACTTAAAAGTGTTTTCTACGAATAACACCCTTGAAACACCATCTGCAAGGCCAGGCAAGTTTATTTGTATAGCATATTTCAGCAACAAGAAAATTCCCCCAAAAGTGCTTTACATAAAACATAAAAGCAATATAGCAAAGCAATTCATTCTACAATTAATGACAAAGACAGGGTTCTGGCAGATGTCACCACCATGACAATGTAGCAGATATCTAAAATAATTTCATATTCTCTTTGACAGCTGAATAAAAATCTATAATAAGAAAAGAGAATAATTCTAATTGCCTCACTTTACTAATTACTCAACAGCAAAAGCAATTGCTACATTACTTTAGTTATTAAGCACAAGTGCCTTTAAACTACTCAAAATCCTCTACACCCTCAACTCACATTTAAAGTAAGTGTATTTACAAGCAGACAGCATTAGGTTGGGAGTTATCCATTGATCATCAACAGCTAACGTTAGCTAAGACTGGTGACTGACTGCATGCAGCAGTCCAGATAAGTGTCGTCCTCAACTGAAGGCTACCCAACTGAATGTGAGCTAAGCTATCAGTGGCTGGCTAGCAGCTAAGAAGACGCATAAGGTAAATAGGTAAATCCTGCACAGAGACGAGATTCATGTCAACCCTCCATCAAATTCACATGCCCTCACACAACATAAAGTCGACCCCCAAATTGTCAAAGTAACTGAGTGCTGAATTTCAAATTGTAATCCCTTACACAACTTGTTGCTGAGAAAAGTCATCCCGTTAGTGTAATGCTAATCTACAGTATGTGATGTTGACCACCCAGGAGGCCTGTTTGTCCCAGTGCATGTCAAACACAATACCTGTACTGAAGTCGCAAATTATAAGCATAATAATTAGCAGATGTAAAATAATGTCTATTTTAGTCTTCTTTGGCAGATAAAACAAGGGCATATATCATTGATAGTCTCATATTTTGTCAGATAGATATACATAGATGGCATAAGTACCGCAGTGTGCCTTAAATAATCATAGCTGACCTGATTAGCTCATTAATTTCTAAAACTAAAAAAATATTTTCCTTGTGAAGCCAAGATGAAAAGAATTGTTGCTTTGTACTTTATATACTAAACGTTTTCATACACAGTTGCCTTTGTTGTGCTTGTTGTAATTTCCGTATTGAGCCAAAGATGTAAGATTAACACACAAAGCTAAAACATAATCCCAAACCCTAAACTGCATTTCCAGCAACACACCCAACAGTCATTCCTGAGTGCTTGTCAATAAGTGAGTACTGACTGAGCCAAAACCTTTATATGAAGACCTGAACCTTTGGTCTCATGAGTAACTAGACAAGTGAAGTAGCACGTGTTACAACAGCCTCAAGGAGATAATTGCTAACACCCCACAGAGAAAAGCACAGAAGCACAGTCACTACTTTCACACACAAACACACACAGCTCCAGGGCAAAAGAGAGGTTTCAGCAGCTGAGATTAAACGTCTCCATGTCAGGGAGAATTTGGAGATGTGTGATCGTTTGGACTCTGCTCTGGGCGACGTGCAACAATTGTCAAGACGTTTGAGCTCACCTGACACCGCTATACCTGAAAACCACCTGTCCACCCCCCCCCATCCATTGCAAGAGCAATGCTCACGCGCGACTGTGTGGAAACACAATCTCGGAGGGATTAGGGAGCAATTTGTGCGTTAACTGACACAAAATGGAGCGCTCAACCTCTTTGATGGCTGCTGACAAGAGATATTAGACCAGGTCACATCAAGATATTTTGAGATTGCTTTTTCTTCCATTTGTTTAACTGATGTCTTAAAACATTTCTTATGTTGTTAGCACTATTTTAAATTAACATATTTAAACATTTTTGAACCGGTGGATGAGCATCGCCCCTGTGTCAAATTTACTGATCCCAATTACTAGAATGCTTCAGTGTATTTTATGAGTGTTTAAATGCCAGAAATCACACACACACACACACACACACACACACACACACACACACACACACACACACACACACAGCAGCAGCAGCAGCAGCAGTATAGCCAGCGTGGATGTTAAAACAGGCAGTTAATACAGCAGCTTGTTATTGTTAAGAATGACTTAGATGTTTCAGTGACATTTGTAAGGCTCAGTGTAACTCTAAGCCTCTCGTTTGTACACACCCTGAAGCCCATCGCAATGTGGGAGTCTGAGAGGCAGGGTGCAACTATGCACTGATAGGCTGCCTGTCCCCTTCAGGCAAAGAGCAGTGTAGATTTGAATCTTCAGCACTCGTAACAGTGAGCTTAGCAAGACAAATTGATTTAAAGTAAAATCTGTGCAATACTGTATGTTTAGGGCTGTGTAAACATACTAGATAAAAGCTTCTTATCACACTTTTGGCGCTGAGATGCTGACAGAGCAGCAGAAGCCATCAGAAAACATGATTCTACATAAACCATGATGTGTGAAAGTCTTCCTAGATTTCCTTTTCTTTTTGTATCCCAGTCTTATCCCCCCTCTCCTCCTCATCCCCCTCCAGCTGGTTGATCAACTATGCCAGAAAGCATGTTATGTAGCATTACCATTACAGTAATGACTGCACAGCACTTTGATAGAGAGACATGTTGGCCACCATTTACTGCATTAACTTTGTTGTGAATATAGTTTTTCTATGTCCTTGTTAAAGAATGTCTCACTCCAGACAGAGGAAGACATGTACATTAAGAGTGTTAATCTGATGACAGAGGCAACACCTGCACAAAATGTTGATGCCTCTCATCTATGTAGGAAGCTTATGTGAACTGTGGATCTGAGAATAGTTTATACTCTGACTGATCAAAGCACACTATTTTTACTTTCCCACAATTTTTACTTGTTATTTTGAGTGATATATAACATTTTACATGGTACATATAGAATCTAAAAGAAACCCAGTACAACAGCACAGCAAGTTTCTGTTGACACTTTATCAGAGGGGTGTAGATTAAACTCCTCACAGTTTTACTGGAATGCATTATATTGAAAGTTTTCAGGTCATTTCCCACTTTGAAAGTCCCCTAAACATGTGCTGTTTTCCAGTGTAATATCATGGGATGGTGTATAACATGTCACTTTTAAGGACATTTCGCATTTCATGTCGACACATTTTAAGCTTTTCAAGAGTCATTTAACGCCATTAGAGATGCCACATTTCATGTGTTTTGGATTTACAGGAATGTCAGGTTAATGATAGTCAGGTGACCTTTGCTGTCATGTAGCAAGAACAAACATGTGGGTAATATTATGACACTGTCACAGTTTGGTTAACAACTTAGTGTGGGTTAAGTAACATATAAAATATTAAATAAGTCAACACTGACATTTGGTTTCACAGGGACTCAGCATAACACAAGTCAGTACAAAGTAAATGGCGTGAAATGAAACACTAAAAGCAAATGACTTAAGACACTGGTTAGTCACATGCCCTTTGGTGATATCAGGTTGCATTGCATTTTTTTTTCTATACAGAAAGAATTCAGAATTCAATATAATTCAAATATTTCAATAGTAAAACAGAAGAAATCAATATTACAGAAATTGTAATGTGTAGTTATAATTTAACCAGCTAGAGAGTTTTATTGGAGTATTTTCGTATTTCCAAGAGTTCCCATAAACATAAGATTGTCTGGCTCTTGTGAAACTCCCCAGAAACCAAAATATTATTTCAGCAGTAGCTGTGCAAGAGAATGAATGGCACTTGTGTTTGTGTGTGCGTGTGTGTGTTAAAGCGAGCTGACCTCTCCAACGCCACATGCTCACCTGCAGACAGCAACATCCCCCCCTTACTCCTCCTTGCTCGTTATCATTTCAGCTCCGCAGAGACTCTCCTAATGACAGCGCTTGTCTATAATGTCGTCGTCACGGTTCGTGTACGTGTGTGTATTACTCCTTGTGTGTGTGCGTTTGTGCACCCGTACGGGTGCATGTTTGCCCTGTAATGACAGCGGCTGTCTATAACGGCTCGTCCTGGCAGGGATCATTCGGTCCTCCCTCTCTCCCACGTCTGCTGTCCGGTGTCACCCGTGTCCGGGTGGACGATGATGTGATCTTTAGTCCCCTCTGCGATCTATAGACTGGCATTTGGCTCAGGGAGCGTCCCCGGCCCTGACATGCATGCTAAAGCTTGCCGCTGCTCTGCCGATATCCCCCCTGCCCATCTTACCTCCCCCAACAGGAAGTTAATGCCAGCCAGCGCAATATTCCGACAGGCAGCATTAGATTCTGGAGTGGCAGTTAGCCACTGAAGTTCGAGCCCCCGTGGGGAAAAGTATAGACAGTTTGTGTGTATGCATGAATGTGTAGAGCAGTGTGTCTTTTGTCCTTGCATTAGCGATTGGATGTCAAGAACTCATTTGGTTTCATTTGTACATGTTATTAAAGAGCCATTTTAGTTTTTGGATGTTACTTGTAGCAAACGCAGGCCTATTGCTATTACTGGCCAGGAAGTGTAATTTTCTCTGCTGATAGTTAAGCTCAAACTCTCCCAACAATACCTGACATTGCAACATGTTCTCATCTCAGGGCGTCAAATACGACTCTTTGAGGAATCCTGACAAATCGTCAGTACTTGAGGCACAAGGTATAGCATTTGTATGAGACACCTTTTTAATATGTGGACTTAAGTGTCCATTTGAAATGCTTTTTTAATGTGTAGTATATATGCAGTTTGGTCAGTTTTAGGCACAAAAAACTTTAGGAAAACATCATGGTTTTGGTTTGGTTTAGGCACCAAGGTTTGGTTAGATTTTAGGAAAACATAGTGTTTTAGGTTGAAATAAGTACATTATGTGATAGGTTACAATGGAGTTATTTGAAAGGACAGGGCATCTCATATGGACGTTGAAGGGTACCTTGTGTGTCTAATACTGACGCTTTGTCAGACTTCCCCAAATCATTGGTATCAGACGCCCTGGGATGAGACGGTACACGGTATTGACATACTGTATTCTCCAACACGTCCTGACTAAATAGGTCGAACGTCAAGAGTCCCAAAATTACATATAAGACTGTTTTCCAAAAGTACATGTCCTTTGGAAAGTAAAACAACATATGACCATTCTCCAAAACGACATCTACGAGCGTTGACAAGTACCAGTCCAGCAGCAGGCGTATAGGACCTTAAGTACATTAGTAAGGCACGTGTCCTAAGTCACACAATGTTTAGCGCATGGTAAACGATGTGAAACGGTAGTAGTTTGGTTTGGTTTAGGCAAGAAAACCACTTAGATTTAGGAAAACACCTCGGTTTGGGTTAAAATAAGTGCATTATGTAAGTCACGTGGTAAATAGTGTAATTCACACAGGCCTCGGTTGGCTGAGTGAAAGTCTTGTCTGATGTCTGTCTGGGCACAGACATCAAGCTAATCAAGGAACCACCTCAAAAATATTCCAAAAGAAATTAGCAAGCATATCATAGCTGCTAATTGTAGCTAGCTGGAAAATTATCATCAAGTGTCAATCCAGATATCTCTTGTTGATAGCACCACCACAACAGTGGACAGTTTTTATATGATCATGGTGTATGTGCCTTAAATTATATTACCCACTAGTTGTTTTGACAATCTTCATTTACTTATGATAGGAATGACGGTGGAAAGGTCCTTTGTTTCATTACTGCATATGAGACTATTCTGTGTTTTGCCAGGTTTACAGTGTTTCATTAACTGTGATGTACAGAGAGACTCGCGGTGAGCAGGGATAGTGGAGATATCTTTGTTAAGTGTGTGTTAGTGAAAGGAGAACTGAGCCTTTTTAAACTTACTTCACTTTGCCATCAATCTCTTCTATCTCTACCGGCATCAAAAACTTGTAGGACAAAACACAATCAGTGCATGCTGACCAGTCAAGCCAAGTTTTTGGGACCCCAGTTAATATCTTCATAGTTGCTGTAACCTAGACATGTTGTTAGTTGAATGTTTAATGAGGCATATGTCAGCTACGTGGTGTAACCCCTTAACGTAGAACTATAAATTATGCTTTACTTTCAAAGCACACAGATAGTGGCCATTTTTAGTCCAAAGTCAAGTAAAGTCAATAATATTCTTTGTCCGTCATTTTTGGAACTGTTTGGTGGAAGGATGTGGTAGTTGTCTGATTTTAAAAACACTGCCTTTCTTGCCTTCAGAGGCAGCTACGCTTAGTAAAATGAAGCATTTCATTAGTTCTGGTGGAGCATTTCAGCTGTGCACACACATCAGCACCAGACTGCCAACAGTTAAAACCAAAATAATTCATCAAGTGAGTAATAATCTGACAAGATGTTATATCACTGCTACTTATACTTTCCTCCTATCTGCTTATAAATGTGCTACATGTGGCTGTTTCTGTCTCTTAGTTGATTTCTCAGTCCACCATGCCAGACTGTAGCTTCTTATTGTGATACATGGTGTTAGCCTCTTTTGCCTTGAGCATTTTTAGGTATCACATACTGCAGTGTCATGTGTCTGTTTAGTTATTTTTTATGTACCACTGGCAGTATTTATTGTGCTCCTCAGGAGCTGAGCTATTCTGCCAATAATACTATATATTAATTGGTGCATTAAAAGTTCCAGCAACCTCTGTGTCTGATATGGAAAACAGCCGAACATTGTTCATGAAAAATGAAGCCAACCTGGATGTGCCATAAGATGCTTTTCGTTGAATGGCCACTTCAGGCTGGCTCCAAAAGCTAGTCAATCCCCATAGCCCTCATGTTAAAATGTTAAATTTTAAAGCAAAAATAAACATGTTTACAGTCGGGTACAAAAATCTTATTTGTCCCTATAGCTAATTTCAGGGGATGAATATTCCAACACATTCTCGTCTCAATGCGTCATAACTGACGCTTTCAGAAAGCGTGACAAAGCGTAAGGATTTTACGCTAAAGGTACCCTTCAGCGTCCGTATGAAACGCCCCCGTTTCCTACGTTGCAGCAACACAAGGGAGGCTAACCCTACCTGTTGGCCGATGTGCGCAGCTGTAGGGTTAGTCGGTCGACATGCATAAATTCAGTGACTTAGGTTTAGGTACTAACATTTCTGATGGTTGTGGTAAGGGTAGGGGCTTTGGGGGGCTGTCAACACCTTTATCATGAATGTAGCTAGCACTTCGGGTCTTCCGGAAGCGTCTCATAGAGAAACACCCTGTGCGTCTCACACAAGGGGGTAAGCCAGAGATCGGATAGTGAAGCCGACCAATGCCTGCATGGAGGGATCCATGTAGGCCCGTCGCACATGAGAGATGTAACTGTATTGCTTAGATTATAAGCTCTCAGCAATCTAAAAAAACTATTCGGCCATCAGTGACGCTGCGTTGGTGTTTCACAGGTGAGCCTTGTAGGTGGGATGATTAATCAGTGACAATCCGAGTTAGACAAACAAACTGAGCCATGAAACTTTTTGTTGGTGCAGCTACGCAGCTACCAGAATTACGGTGTTTCTTCCGTTGTTCTACGTCATTAAACCACGGTTATGCTGCGCGATCATGCACGGCCCGTGCTAGAGTACTAATCCATTAATCTTTTATGTAGTGTAGTTCTATCTACCTCTGACATAATAAAACATTGATTCAATCCATGTCCAGTTAATGAAACATTTTACATATTGTTTCAAGTGTTTGCAACATCTTCAGGATATACATATTCTCCAGCCCACTGGAAGCAATGTGCAAGGGGACGTCCAGAAAGGTCCTTTCATCTCTTCCTTCATTTTCTATATTTCAGAAACAACTGCAGTTCAGAAACATCACACAAATTTCCCCATAGCTTTAGACAATGATGTTTTAATGAAAAAGAAACTACAGCATCTTATAAATTAAAGTTGCTTTAAATGTGCTCATTAAGCTCCTTGTTTGACCATAGAAAGTCTCTATCTCAACCCTTATTAGCTTATTGTATTGACATGTGTGTTCTGTTCATGTGTCCGTGTTTTCTGGCTCTAATGTAGGCTTATCTGCTCTTTGTTTTGCCTTTTGGTGTGTGTGTGTTCTGGCTGGTGTGTGGTCCTGAGGGACTGGTTGTGTCCACTCCTGCATTGATGCCATCACGCTCTCATCTGCATACCCGACAGTTCCTCCTTCCACACCCCTTTCCTCCATCTCTCTCTATCCATGTGCTTCCTAAACTGCAACCTTTGACTGTCATTTCTTGTTATTTCTCACTGACTTTTCTCTTTCCTTCAATTGCCTTTCTTGGTTGTTCTGTCTTACTCTCTCACTCTCATTCTTTGCCTTGCTATTTTTCTCTCTGGGTCAATACTGTGTGTGTTGGGGATTCAGCAGTTGCAGTTTCTAGATAAACACCCCGTTAGCAGGATTATCCCTGTTGTCCTAACAATGTAAACCCTGGATTAGCCTGACTCTCCAGGGATATAACGTGTGTTCATGTTTGTGACTGTGTGTGTGTGTGTGCCTGTTGTCCTAACCCTGTAAGCTCGCCATCTGAAAAGGATGCCTTTCAGAGCATGTAAAATCCCAGTAGCTCACTGCACATCAGAAGTGAGTGTAATTCATATGTGTGTTCAAGGTGTCAAAATGTGTGTATTTACATTATATCATTTTAATTCGTTTAACTTAACAAAGTTGATGGTGTGGAACCCTCTACTTGCTGTTGTCTTCTTTTCTTGCCATAGCTGTAGTACCAACCGTTCTTACTCCCAAGTCGTCACATGTGGACTGAAAAGTCAGAGTAGGGAGGCATATGTGACTTATGTACGTAACTTACTGCAACACACCGGGACAAAGTGACAAAAAATACCAGGTGTAAACACAAAGGCAAGATCAGATAATTTAATATCCAGATAATAGATACAGATCATATTTTAATACCAGGTGTAAATGGGGTGTTCTGTGATGGAGAAGGGATCATCCAACCGTACTGTGGTGGTTAAGATGGGGCGTGAGATCCAATGAGGTTTAGGAAGATAAGTTTAGTATTTTGAAAATATATATAAATACATAATAAAATAAATACAAACACTTCCATTTAAACTTTTTTTAAGGAACGCCACCGATAAACAGTCACTAGCATTAAAAGCATTGTGTGTATCCTGGAGGTCTAGCAAATGGCTTGATTGTTTACATCCATGTTAGCTATGGACATTATAGTAAATGGATGAAGCTACTCTGCATGTTTGAATGGAGAGCAGTGAAGCCAATTTTGGTCCTATGTAGTACAACTATATGGCTACTTTCTACTGGCACCAGAGTCTACTGCACATGATTGTGCAGCATAAGACACAGTTTAATGATGTAGAGCAACGGCTGAAAAACCGTAATTCTGGTAGCTGCATGGCTGCACCATGCTGCACTCAGCTTCGCCAACAAGTCTTTTGGCTCAGTGTGTTTGTCTGACTTGGATTGTGACTCTGTTTAATTAGCGCACCTACAAGTCTCATTTGCAAAACAGCAAATTAGCATCATTGATGGCCAAATATTTTTTTTTAGAATCTCAGAGAGCTTCTTATTTAAACAATATGGTTATATCTCTCATGTGCAATGGGATGTTGCAGGGTCTTGATGTAATTTTTCTGCACACATGGCACACTCCATGCAGGCTTTGGTCAGCTTCACTGCTCAAACTCTCACTTACCCCCTTGGTTGGCTAGCTAGCAGTCTTCTTCTTCATTGCTTTTGTGGGCGCATTGCCACGCTTCTTGGCATGTTACTGCCATTAACTGTCAATCAGTGGAATAATGTGAAACCGGCAACAGGAATGTAGGGGTCGCCCATATGTTCACTTGTGTGTTAACTTAAGGGGACCCACTCGTAAGAACACTGTGTTCAACAACTCTATACCTTTAAGGGGTGTTCAGACTGATAACCACTGAACTAAAAATAAGCAATGGGCTGCATTGGTGGGGTCGTTTTGTTTCAAATACCAGTAAGAAGAATGTAATCTAGAAAGACCAGTTTGAAAAATAGATTCATGTATTCAAATGCTTACCACACACCAAAACCCTGCACAGTCGTTTTTTAATATTCAAAAGAACGATTCACAACTCTGGGACGTCACTATTACAGTGAGAATCATTTTACTCTCAGTTGCAACAATCGGCAGGTAAGCAGAGGAATTACCCAGGTTACTTACTCAATTTACACAGAGCCCTCTGAATTGGGATCCCTCCTGAGTCACCTAATTAACAATGTGGGCCTTTCATTCATTGCTAATGTTTGTTTGAACGTGACCTTAGGCTTCCCTCACATGAAATCATGTTATGGAAGTAAAGCATTTTCGAAGATAAATTAAATACACAAGTTGTTTATATAGATCAGAAATCTTTATGTTAACTTACAGATAATGACCAATCAGCCAAGCACCGTTCTTAGAGCTCTGGGTAACCAAGCGCTGGCGAAGGGATGGAGGAGGAAGAGCTGAAAAGAAATAAAAGCGGGGAAGCCAGTAAGGGGGCTGTTGAGAAGGCAGGGCGAGGGCTGTGGTGGCGATGAGGAGGTGAGAGGTCAAAGGTCAGCCCCCCTAGTGATATCTCCTGTGCCAGAGAGGCAGTCACGACCCGGTCAGCGGAGGTTCAGGTGTCAGAGAGAGACGACTGACTGACGAGACCAAGTGGGACCTCTCCTGCACTCCGTCCCCGTTGGACCTTTCATCCTTCCTTCCCTCCCTCTCCCTGTCACTCCTCCGTGACCCATCCCTCCCTTCCTTCAACCGCCCTCTTCACTCTCTGTCTACCCACTGAAGCCCAACCCTGTCATCTTCCCATCCTTCCCTCCTTCCTTACCCCCCACTCACCTTCTTTTTCACCCCCTAAGCTAAACATTACCACAGGCTTTCACTCAGCAGGCCAGGCTGACTGGGGCAGCTCTCTGTGGGGCTGCATGTCTTCAGTCCACCATCATGTGCTCTCACGGTTTACATTCACACTGACACAGAAAAACACGCAAGAACACACTGCACATGTATGCACACAGGTTGTTGGCATGTAGCCTACACTGCACTACTAATCCGACAGGAAGACTTTGAGCATTTGAAATTGAAGGGAGTTTCCAGTTTTTACACACGGGTCTTATTTTTTTAGTTGTTGCTATCATGCCTGTCGTTTATGAAAACACTTCTTTCACTGACCTCATTGTAGCGATTCTGCACATGTGGACACCACTAGACAAAGATGTCAAAGAGTATGACCCTGAATATGAAAGAACATTTCTAATATAATGATTCTATCCCTGAGCTTCTTAGTTCCAATACCATACCTCTTCTTCTAAGAAGTTGGGTAAAGCTGGACTGATTTAAACAAGTGTAAGGCTCAATGCCTCCATGTTGTTTAACAATAAACTTTTCCTTTTAAGGGTCAATAAGTAAGTCTTGACTTAAATGACCTTAACTACTTAACTATTAACAACTAAGGCCTGCAGTTTGGATAATTAGTTTTGAAAGACAGAAATTGGTATCCCAAGAACAATTGTTGAGTTACTGCTATTGATTCTATTAACCTCCAGAGAATTATTATGGTCATTTTGTGCTGTGGGACAGTAAGGAATGTATTTATTGCAGCTTTAACACATATAGGGTACTCATTTCCATCTTTTGATGCAACCATTAAATCAATATAATAGTGGTAGGATGACATCATAGACTTGATACCGATCATTAAGTTGGAAAGGGACTGAGCTGCCCATTTCATCATCAGTGACTTTTTCCTAATTACAGCACACTGTATTACCAAGAATCAAAACAACATATCAGAGAAACTATGTTTACATGTCAGGATGCCTTTAGATTATGATATGCAATGTCATAACAGTAGATACTCCTAAGTTATTGACCTCTTCTGACCTGGTCGTCAGCCAGAGCAGATAGATTAATCACACCTGTCTGTAGGTCGCAGTGAGTCTCATCTTATCAACCACTAGTGATAGAAACAAAATGTAGCCATTGGTCATTGTGAAACTAACAACTATGATGCCTATTGTTTGTTCCGCACTGAAAAGAAAATTGTACTTGTGACAATTGTGACAAGTCTTGCTTTCTAAAATATCTTCATTATGACAAATAAAATAAACGTGGTTAAGACATGGTTAGGGTTTTTGCTAATTAACACTTGGTCAAAGTTAATTGCAGGCCTGTGATGTCTCCTGCACACTATTTCCTGCACTTGCGTTGGCATTGGATGTAAATCATTAGGTACAGAATCGTCCAATATAGGTGTAATTCCTGTGAACTGGGCAAACAGACCTATTACTTAACACACATTACATCATATTTGCTTTGCATTATTGTGGCTAAAATCTCTTTGTGGCAGTATGTGTGAATTTAATTTGCTGAAAAAGAACGTCAGGTAAATGACCTGCAGCTTTTTGATGGACTGGTATGCAAAATTTGACACATTGTGCACATGTCTTCTGATTCAGCAAGTCTCATTAAGATACATTAAATATTATCACTTTTTTGTAAGTGCTCATGATAATGGGGTCTCAAAATATAGCACATAGTTTTTATTTATGTTATTTTCCCCTCAGCTTTCTTACTGTGTCTTGTGTGGAAAAGAGGTTTATTTCATAACCATTTTACATCTGCAGAATGGACCTCACCCTGAAGGTATGGACAAGCTTCTCATCACTCTCTTACTGTCTCATCATCGTGTTGACTGGATGGCATGCCTGAGGACACGAGACAGCCAGACATAGGCACTGGCAGGTATGCGCACACCGACATACACTTTGGCAGGTGCAGGCTGCACAAAGACCTGCCAGTCGTTTCTTCCATGTTGCTTTTCATTAACTTGTCTAATATAATCAAAGACTGTCAGCAAGAGTGAAAGAAAGGGAAGAAGGATAGATTGCCTCCTTCTTTTCATAGATATGATTCTGTTCATGCAGCTGCATCTAAAATTAAACTTCCTTTTTCTGTCTGATAACATAGTGTCTGGCCTTTTGTTGCTCCTGAAATGTCCTTGGGCATTTTGCACACACAGATGCATCACATACACACACATACAGGTGAGAAAAGTGATGAAAGCACAAGTGCTCTGGGCAGCGTACATTCTACACTGTCAGCTCATCATATAGTATATCGACACAAGTGCACACCTGCATGTTCCACAAAAAAAACAACAACATTAAAAGGCAAGTATTATTGTTGAACGACATTTTCAGCGATGCAATCAGGACGTTTAGTGAAATGCCATCGCTTAATGAAATAACGACAGGATACATTTACCTCTCTGCATAAACTGATGGCTTATTTCTTTGCTTTCGGGAGGCGCATCACTCTGCTAAAGGTTAAAGGGAAGATATTCTAATCAGGGACTCTTTACAGAACAGCAGCTCAATAAGGTCAACTGGTGTCACAACATTCGGGTTGGAGGGAGGGACGTGTATGTGCACAAGTGTGTGTGTGTGTGTGTGTGTGTGTGTGTGTGTATGGCAGTGTGACTGTTACATCACAGTCATCCTCAGTTCACCTTTCTGCTCCTCGTGCAGCATTTCTCTTTTTCTCTTTTTCTCTATCTTTGGTTGCTTGTTTCTTGCTGTGTGCCAGGTTTCAATGAAAACACAGTGAATTCATCCCTCTAAAACAATACACTTAGCCACATGTAAAGTGCTGGTGTCTGACGGGGTGATCCGCCGGCCAATCGGCTGTATTGATTATTGGGCCAGGGGAGGCTGGTGGAGCGGCAGCAGTAATTAGGGCTTTTTGGTGTGGATTAGCTGAGAGAAAAGGTCACCCGCTCAACATCAGTAGCAGGACCACAGACAGGGACAGGGAGGGGTGGACGGATGGAGGGGACTGTCCCCAAACGTGATGACCATGATTGACAGCGCCATGTAGCCTATGTATAGCTAGGTGAGCACATGCAGAAAATGAGTGACAGACAGCTTAAACGATGAGTCCATTTTACTACAACATGGATCTTACTTTTGTGGTTTTGTAGCCATCATTTTATTGTTCATGATAACACTTTACTCACCAAAGTGATGAGGTGAAGAGATGCTGAGGTCTGGGAACGCAGTGACATAAAAAATCCAACTGGGAAGAAACAGGTTGTTAACACTTCAGCTGTTTAGATAGACTATCAAATCCACTTTTTTTGAAGGTAAAACCAAAAAGTGAGCTCATAATGTCAGTAATAATCTGCACAGAACTACAGTAAGTGAGGTATGTTATAGTTAAAGAGGTTGTCAGTATGGGTCTTCTTTTACATGTGTTCACAGGTATTGGGGAGTACTACTGCATATATGAAAAACACTGCATAAAGTGATGGCTACAACTTTGAAATAGAAAAGTGTGGATTTATATTATAACTCTATCTTATAGAAGCAATATTATCAGAGACCTGTAGCCCACTCCTTATCTCTGCTTAAGGCTACATTAGGCACCATTAGCATTGCACACCTGAATCTCTGACCAAACAGAACAACGAGAAAAGTACTCTTTTAAAACTGTATGAATGTCTGACAACTTGTCATGTTGGTTTTATTTAAACAGTGACAAATTTGCCTGAAGTCTTACAATCTTTAAAACATACCCTTTATCCTTATACACTCAATTTGGATTAGTAAAAACTACTAAGAGTTTTCCCTTTTTGGAATTGAGTTTTTTTCCCCACTGGCTGACTTCTTTTTAACAATGCAACAAAAACAGCAAAATCTTTAACACGTGCATAAATAAAGAGTATGCACATGTTTGTGTGTACATAGAACATGCAAAGACATTTGAACATAATTTACTGTAAGTGCATAAACATGGCTTTAAATGTCACTGGATTCACCCCATGTACTGCTGCATTAACAACTGTAATTCTCTTACAACTTTTCTTCCTTCTCTCTGTTTCTCTCTCTCTCTCTCTTTCTCCAGACCTGCAGGTTGACTTCTCAGTGGTATGGCAGGTCTAAGTGTATCTTAGAGGATCATGACCCTCCCAGACTGTGACCTGGAAAAACAGGACAGAGGAGCTGCAACAGGACATGGAATGTGTCTTTTGTTTTCTTTCACTTTTTTGTTGAAAAAAGTGGGAAATGTTCTCTGCACTTGCCAGAGCAAAAGAAAACAATTTCTTGGCAATGAATGAGGTAGGGTTTACATAGCAAACATTATGTGACTGTAACACAAATTATAAAAGCTCAGGCAGCGCTCTGTGTTGTAACTGAGGATGCATTATTCTTTCTCTTTGTGATTGTCGTCTTCTAAGCCACTGAAAATGTGATTTATTTTAAGAGCAGCACTTTTTCTTTGTGAACATATTTTTGGTGTTAGCACAGCCACTTGTCTGCGTTATCTATACATACCACATTATATATGTTCGCTATGCTCTGGTACCATGTGGAACCAATTGTTTCTTAATAAAAAAACCCCAATGTGAATGATTTAGAAGGTGTCTGCTTGTCTACATTTACTGGGTGTCAGCTCCCCTTCTACTGCTCCACTGCAGCTCAGTGTGAGGCGGCAGCAGCTGTGGCAGATTTGGGAGAGCTGGTTTTGTGCAAAGCTGCAGCGCTCCTAGTGGTGGAACATGGAAATGGTGCTACATTTCTGCAAAATCAACCAGACAGAAGGTGTCAAGTTCTGATTGAGAGAGCTTGTGTGCAAGAGTATTGCTTTGTATTGCATTGCCTTGTTTTTTGTGTGTTGTGTATGTGTGATGGCGGTGGTGGGAGGGGCGCACATGCATATGTGATTTTTCTGTGTCTGTCTCATCGCACAACAGTGTGTGGGTTCCATAAGTGTGTAAGCGCATCACTGAAGAAAAGTATCTGTGGCACTGTGTGTTCACTTGCACATCAGGGCTCAGGCTGTGGGCATTCGACCGTTTACATGTCTGAAACAGTGTGTGTGATTTGTAAATGTCAATGTAAATGGCATGTCAACATAGGGTCTGAAGAAGTGTTGTGTTGTGTGACAGTAAAGGAAATATATAACTTAGAGGCAAGCACGGGCCAAACAAACCTTGAATCCTAGGCTCCTAAACAGACTGCCTTTGCCTTCCAGATTAATGTGAAGACAGTGAATGTGGCAGATATCCATTTGTATCCAATGTCAACGTTTGACGCCTTTCTGCCGCTGCAGTGTTTCACTGAATATTAGACACACGAAAACACTATGAAATGGTAACAGTGACTGGTAAAGGTGAATAGGATTGTCTAAGGATTAGCTGCCTGATTAAAATCAATCTACAAAGTGAACAATCTATTATAACATATACACTCATCACAGAACACATAATCCCTGTAATACCAGGTATTCCTGTTGTAACAGCAATCTGGTGTTGATCACGATAAGACTGTTGAGATTTTATTTTGTTTCCATGACAAAGGTATGCAGCCCTGATCTTGTCTGTTTGGGACTTTGCTGGAGAATCTGTTGTCATGGCGCCACGGTCAAAGCTGACAGTACTCCTATATGGTTCACTATAGGATAGGCAGTACGGGCAAGACAGGCAGGACAGGCAGGGTCTATCTGGACTCTGTACAACTCCTGCATTATAGAGTTCACCAGAGGGTCAAAAGTGTCACCACATACATCACAGCTGTAGCAGAACGGCAGACACTGTTGCCATGGTGATCGGCCATTTTTTCCCCCCACTGTGCTAAGCCAAACAGTGGTGGGTGGGTGCCGAGATACAAGAAAAGACAAAAAGGATTGTGTGCCCAGGCTTATATGTGATTCAGAGTGTGTATATGTAACACAGTGTTTATTTGGCCGGGCAAATTTTGGTTACTGCTAAAGAGACACATGTGTGACCTCCTTGTTTGGTCTGTGTGGTCTCAGCTGTACTCATCAGGAAGGCTGTGCAACAATAGCAAAGGTGCCCGCGGTGGGAGCTGCACAGCGTGATAAAACTGGCAAAATGACGGTGTCAGAAGCCCCATTGAACATAATCAGGCTGTGGTAGATGGGCTCGGCTGTTGGGTTTGGGACCATAAGTCTGGCGATTAAACATGCATGGGGAGAATCCTTCATCACAGGGCGAAACAAAGCCGCCCTGCCCTTCCCACGTGTTCCAACATCGCCATGGAAAAAGCCTGTTTCCTTGGCAACCAAACGGGCTCTCTTTGTCACAGGAATGGGGAGAGCGGAGGAGGAGGCGGGGGGGGGGAGCTGAGTGGAGGCATGACAGTCCACGATGACCTCCACCTGACCTCTAGGTGAACATGCCGCATTGGTTTCCTGCTTTCGTGGAGGGAACACTGTGATTGGTCATTTTCGATAAAACAAAGACAAGTTCTGTCGCCTGAGTTAAATCATTCTACAACTAAATTTCTCTCTTACGTTTGACGACAACTCAGTCTTTAGACAATGTCTTATTTTGATATAAAATATCGTACAAATGTCTACAGTAAAGAGAAATAGCAAATGTTCTAGGACTGCAAGAGTAAGGACATTCACAGGGGCTATCATTACTCCATGATGATGGTGCTATCTAAATGCTTCCCTAAAAGCCGACATCTTTTCTTCTACTGCCCCCAGTGGCAGATTCTAGGGCCAGTGAAGGGGAAACAGGGAGAAGCATAAAAAGAGCTGAGTGAAAGAGAAATGACTCAAGGCAAGGAAATGGGGGATGCAGTTCAGAAAGCATAGTTGTGAGAAAGACAATGGCTTGTTAATATGGGCAGCCAGGAAAAGAGAGGAAGGGAGAGGAAGGGAGACAAAGTGAGATGCTGCTTTTATGTCGACCCACGGTTGCTCCCATAGAAAAGGCTGGTACTCTAGCTGTAATGTTAATCTAGTGTTTCCCTAATGGCCTTAATGACATATGGAGCACAGATTGCAGCAGGGGTCGTCTCTCTTTGAAACAACTGTCGCCTCCTTCAGGGCTTCGCAAGCATTACATTATGAAGATGTGGTAACTAAAGATACAGGTCATGTCTGGTGAACTTCAGTGGTCATCAGATGATATTTGAAATGATCTTTTCATGATCTGAAACATCTTTACATGTGATTCTAAACAGCTCTCAACAGGTGTATAATTTTCTTTTTCAATTCATCTCCCTAAGCATCATCCCTGCGACATATCACCCGCCATTTTGTTTCAATTTGTTCCCATCACTTATATCTCTTCCTCCTCTGAGCTGCTTTAGTCTGTCCACATCTCACTTTTCGTCTGGCCGTCATCTTCTCGTGGACTGTTACTGATGATATCGGATTGCTGTTGGCTTTACGCCACCAGAAAGTGGAGCTAATGGGCTTTCAAATGCTTTATTGTGAATGCAACCTGTCAAGAGGGGAGAGATAGGATCAGATTTGATTAGGGGGTGACAGCGGCAGAATAAAATGTTTTTAAAAAGAGAGAGAAGATTGTTTTTTTCACCGAGAAAGAAAAAGAAACTTCACAAAGTATATTTTGCCTAATCTACAGCTTTGCGCCAACCTTATTAGATGCCCTTGATTCATCCTTATCTCTGCAAGTATTTTCATCCCTGCTCCCATTCTCCACAGTTTCCCTTTTCCATATGCATCCCTCCCCAGCAGAGCAGAGAGTAACACTGCCTCTTTTGGCTGGACGCGGTAAATGTGCTCCTCTCTGGCAGATGAATGATGTCAAACAGACATATTTATATTCATTTAGGACTGAAGAGGAGGAGAACCCATCTGTAACGGATGTGATAGGAGCCACTACTTGTGAGTGTGCGTGCACTTTGCGTGTGTGGAGGCACACGCGTGTTTGAGCATGTGTTCCAAGGTATCGTTTGTGATAAATGAATCGTGCTTTTGTGTGAGTTGATACCGTGTTTTTGGATTTGGGTGTGTACGAGTTTGTGTGTGTTTACAAAATGTGTGTGCGCGTGTGTGTGTCCGTGTACGAGCGAGGTCATTCCCCGGTCACTCGTTCAGGCTGTGTGATGAATGAAGAGGAGAGGTGCCTGCAAAGCCGGAGAGATTTGGGAGAAACATTGTTCTACTAGGTTAAAAATGGTCTTGTGTTGTGCCAGAGGCTGAGGGAATGTTACTAAAAAAAAATGTAAGACTGGAACTTAAGTGGATGTTCATCATATCGGATGTTTAATACCAAGCTCGGCAAAGTAATAAACTTATAAAATATTAAAATTAGCCATTTGATTGTGCAGATTTGCTCAGTGAGATATTTTGCAAGTAAATAAAGTATCCAAAATGTGCTCCCTCTCTATGTCCATTTCAACTTTCCAGCAGGAGAAATGAGGTGGATGTGGCTGTGTTTGGTTTGGATAGCAGGCCGGTGGGGTCAAAGACATCTGACTCAACCAGGAAGTATCAGGTTGAAGTAGACAGGAAGTCAGTGGACCAAACAGGAAGGACTTTACGCAGAGGAGGCTACTGGAAGCCAGCAGCCATCAGTGTCTGTCAGCACAGGGCCAAAAAATAGTATGTGTATGTGTGTGTGAGTGTGTGTGCAAGCAGTTTTGTATCTATACTAAATAACTAGTTATGTTTTTTTTTTACTCCATAACGCTTACATGAATGTAGTTTTTTCATCAAAATCACTTTTTTGGTCATAAATCCAAATATTCAGACACTTGTGTTGTAACTAATACAAGGTGTTTCATTTGTCTGGAAGCAGGTTTGATAGAGGTCAGCTCTGATCCGAGGAACTGCTGTGGATGATTTGTGTAGGTGTGTGTGTGCGTACCTCCGAGTGTGAGTGTGCGTCTGAGAATATTTGCTTGGGACAATGTGGTCAGGCAGAAGTGCATTGTGGGATCGATGTCCACACCTCGTCCTAAATTATTCATCCTGTCAGCTGGCCTGTCCACCATCGCCGTGGAAACCGCTGACCAAGAGCTTTACCCCCATCCCTACGGATTCACCTCTTCATCCCCTCCTTGGCCTTCACTTCCTCTACTCTCTCTCTCTCTCTCTCATTATCTCCTCCCTGATTCGTTCATTTACAGCCTCTCTGGCCCCCCACTCCTACTTTTAGTCTTCCTTACTTCTCCAATCTTTTCATCTGTCTTTCTTCTACTCCCATTATTCAGTATATCTGTCTTCCTCATTAGTCCTGAACTCCCACTGACTCACTTTCTATTTCTTTCTCTCTGTTTTTTTCTCTTCATGTCTTTCCCCATGCTGACATTCTCTCCTCTGCTACCCCTCTGTTGCTGACTAAGATTATAATGTGTTGGCTTTGTAGGATGTTTATGTTTGTGTCTTTGAAGTCTGCCCCAGTGGCCTCTTGGAAGACAGCCATAATCCTAGTGAACCACCAGAGGTTGTTCAACGTGCTGTGTGTGCGCGCGCATGTATTCATACTCATACATGTGTGAATGCATGTGTACACATGATCAACTATGAGTGCTGTGTGTGTGTGTGTGTGTGTGTGTGTGTGTGTGTGTGCAAGCGTGCATGCGAGTGTGAGTCAGTAATTGTGACATGGCTCATACATCATGGCCAGAGCCCGTTTGATTACAAGCGGAGGGGCCCGGTGATTAATCGTTGGATTCAGCTTCCTGGCCCGAGTTGTGACACCCGGTCACAGAGCATCTGTACTGACACACCCCTCTAGCCCCACTGCCCTGCTCCAGCGTACCCCCATACCGCCTACACCCCTATACACGCACCCCAATACCCCCTACCTTCCCCTCAATTCCTTCCCAGCACTCCATTACCTTTTGCCCTTCTCTCGCCTCCAACAACGCACACCTTACCTTTTCCATTTCTTCCCTCACCAGTCTTGCCTCCCTTGTACTCCTCTGCCTTCTGTTTTATCTTAGCCCAACCCTCCCACTCTATTCCCCTTCTCACCCCACCTCCAGCACCACCGTATATATCTTGTCCTTACCACTTTACACTCAGCACCTCTGCACTCCTTCATCTTGCTCCTCTCCACTAACCTTTCCTTTTCACACCATTTTGTGCAACCCGCAGTCTCATATTAACCAAAGCATTACTGTTTGATCTTATCACCTTGCTGTTTTCTCCCCTTTCCCATAAGCTATGGACCCTACATTTGTTCTTTTATATATACAAGGCACACTAACCCTTTTCCCTAATCTGATTCTGCTGCTGTTGAAATGTGTCTTAACTCCCTTATGCACACACAAGAAGTCACACATACAGTATATTCATCCTTGCATGTGAGTCCAAAAAACTTGCACACATAATCTTCGAAGCCAAGCCAGAAGTCTCCTTTGTACTTCAGTTGCAGCACCTAAAAGGATCTTTAGCCCTCTCCACCTGCCAGTTAAGGCAATTCAGGTCCCTGAGGCCCAAAGCAGCCCTTAATCCTAAAGGCAAGAAACCTGGAGGGCAAGCAACTGTCCTTTTGTGCCTCGTATACTAAAATACCTGGAATTGTATCTATGAATGTTTTATTTAACCAGGACTTGTGCCAATGGCTTGATCCAAGTCTAATTGTAATTTTTAAAATGAGGGTGTAATTGTTATCAACAATGTTGATTTTCGCATATCAACATTTCTGTAGATATCTGCATGTGTACTTTGTGTTCCTATATGAAATCGTATTCTTTTATGAATTATTGTTAGTACTGTTATTGTAAGACGAAAACAGAAAAAAATAAACAATACCAGTATTGACAAGCTTCAGAATATTGATAAAAGTGCAAGCACTCCTTCAGCACACTAGGGAGTAATATATGCACAGTGCTTGACCTAGGTGCCTTTCAAGAGGAGCAGAGGAATGAAAATACCAGAACACCTGCTTAGCTAACTAAACTCTGTCTTTTCACTGCTACTACAACCAACTGAGGAGAAAACATCCAAAATAAATAATTCAAAGCTCTGAGAAAATAACAAACCAAATTAAATAAAACCAGTGTTAATCTACCCAGGTAATGTGTTTTTTTTTTCTTCCTTTAAATGGAGTGTGGTGCACTTATCAGGGTAAGGTGATGAAGAGGTGTGGAGTGAATCAGTCCTCCTGACTAGTGGGACGCTCCTCTGCTCTCCTGTCTTATGTGCTCTGCTCTTCTGTCGTGCGTTCTCTGTATGTCCTCTGCTAGTCTGCTGTATGTCCACCTGCAATTTTCTCAAGAACAGTTTCTTTCTCACAAATCATTAGATGCTAAAAAAAACAACCTGCGTAAACAGGGCAACATTTGATTATTCTTTATTAAATTAACTAATTATTAACTGAAACTAATATCACTGAAAAAAATCATGAATTTACCAACACTGCTGCACATGTAAAACTCTGGTGCTAACATAATTACCACACAACGTAATCAGCATTTTCCTTAATTCCTTCTTTTCTTTTTTTTTCTTTTTCTCTCTAGCTTATTCAATTCAAGTTCTACTCTGATTGTTTTTTTGTAAATGTGTTATCAAGAAATTGCCAGATAATAAAATGCACAACTCATTAAACAGCAAAGTTAAATGGCACCACTCTCTGTAACAGAACACATGGGCTGTGTCCAAAATCACTCACTACTCGCCATTTTGCCATTTTGTAATGCTGTCCCAATGTATAGTAAATATTATTAAACCGTATATAGTGAACTCAAAGCATTTTGAAAAGAAGTGCACAACCAATGGTCACTAACCAAGAGGTATACCACGCTGACAGAAAAACGGTCCACCAACCAACGTTGATTTGGCACATTTTAACTGTGCAACAGCAACAATGTAATTAATGGCGCAGAGAGAATGACCCTAGTAGTGTCCAAAAGCATTGTTTTAATTTTGCTGGTGAACTCACTATGTAGTCATCTACCTAGAACTATCTAGATAGTAGGAAATGATTAATGAATGTAATGAATGATTGATTATTTGCGGACACATCCATTGACTTAGCTAAAGTTAGCTAGCACAGAAAGGCAACAAACACTCACCGGAGAATGGAACAGACAATCATTAAATTACTCCTTGTAGCCCATTTGAAAGAATTACATTCAGAAGAACCTTTAGCCTAACTTTCTATCTTGTGTTTATACTTCACACTCCACATGGTTAACTTCCTTTCTGTTTTAGCTGGCTACAATTCTGCTGTCTCATTCTTTCTCCAACCAGGAAGTGGTGTTTTTCTTTTTTATCTCTGCAGCGCCACATCTGCCCTCTGCTGGAGTAAAATAAGTATTGCTAACAGGAAAGAAGGAAATTAGCTAACCGTGATAATAGGCTATTTTTTGAGTGGGATGCAAAAACAAACAATAATTTAAAGGATATAGCGTCATTCTATATTTTTAGTTTTGTCAACAAATACCATGCAAAGACTAATATCAACACTTCGTTAGTCCAACTCTAAATGCTTTCCAACTTCACAAGCATGTCCATGGCTCTCAGCGCCAAGCCCATTGGTTCATGGAGAAGGTAAATCCTTAAATACGGGTGGTGAATCTATAGTTTCATTGGGAACAAAAACTTCAGAATTTCCTCAAACTGCTGGGCACTGTAGTTTTAGCAAACATTCCTCAAACAGGAGATTTTCATAGTTTTTGACAACAATGGCACTGTATTGTAGAGAGGAAAAAGCTATATCAGGCTTTAACCACACAGATGATCCTTGATAGTAGGTATCAATTTACAGTTGTTTTTTTGTCTTTTCATAGGATTTGTTGACAAAAACGACGAAAAACATCTATAAAATATAATCATATCCTTTAAAAACAGGACAGAGATAGTTGGTACTATAAGGAAGTTAAGAAAAAGAGTGTAATGCGAGTAGGGCGAGAGATGCAGGATAAGCGTCAGTGGGAAACAAAGGAACAGAATCTGTGAGTGTGAGCAAGCAAGCTGGTGAGAAGCAGAGACGGTTTGTGCATGTGTGTGTGTGAGTGTGTGTGAGAGAGAGTGTGTGTGTGCATGAATGTGTGTGCGTTCCCCTGGCTCTCACCTCCATGCGGCATCAGGATGAGGGATGGTCCTGCCAGCGATCAGCCCAGGCCTGGACTCAAGCTCCGCACAAGGATTCCCTGCTGAAACCATTAGTGTGGGCATTAAACACCATTAGAGCACACACACACACACACACACACACACAGGGTGTAAGTGCTTTACCACAACCTTACACTCACAAATATACATCCATGGTATGAGTGTGTAGATGGATGTTCACACACACACATGATCACATACCCACGAGTTCCTGGAGGCACACACGCACACACCATAAGACCAAAGAGTGGATGAGAGTGACTGCCAGGAGGATCGGTTGGGGCTGAAGGTAAAAGAGCAAAAGCATAGAAAAAATGGTGACGTAAAAGGAGGGACGGGAGATATACAGGGTGGAAGGGCATTGAAAATCCACTTTCCTTTTAATGTCTCATTTCTCTTGCCATCATATATTTCCCTTTTCTAATGCATGATTAATTAACGACAAGTAAAAAATTAATTTCCTAGATGTCAGGGTTTTTTTGTGTAGACTTACCTCATCTTTTACCCACACTGCACATGTATTATATGTATGTATGTATTACCTGTGTGTGGTAATGTGTGTCTGTGCTCTCATGTTGCTGGAGCAAGCATGTCCCTGGCGATCCAGGTGTAATTGGGTTAGTGACAACCAGGACAATGTGACACCTGCAGGTCTCAGCTGTTCCTCTCCCCGCTGAACTGGCCTGGAGTCAGCTGGAACTCTGTCATCTGGACTGGCCTCAGCTGAAATGGCCATTTTGGGATGGATCCAGGGTTAGAGGCTCCACTGGGCACAACATAAATATCAGTCTAAATACTAACTCCTATAGCTGGACAGAAGCAATAATAAAGGACAGAGAGATTATATGACATCCATCTCAAAATGTGAGGCAGAATAAAAAATACGTGAAAAGATGCTTGGTGCAATTAAGAACAGCTTTGTCTCAGAATCACTCAAATGCACATTTAAATAATAAAGTGGAGCATCATGAAGACTGTTAAAAAGATAAAGTGATGTGTGTGAAATGTAGTTTGGTGTTTTGCAGATACTCATTTTTACTTGTCTAACGCACACACAAACAAAACGGCTGTCATTTTTATTCAATATTTGAACCACTATTCAAGCATGGGGAAAAAATGTTTGATCTGAGTCGGGATTCTAAATTAAGTACATAATCACTTGTACTAAAATGTACTGTCTGACCCTTTACAGGTCCTGTCACTCTATCAGCAGGCTAGGCTTCTGTTGTTGTCTTTGCTAGCGTAAAATGAAGAAAAACTAGCAAGCCATGCTAAATGGATGTGACAGCGAGCAATCGGAGAAGTTATGTGAGGAAGCATCATAGATTCAAAAACTATTTCCAAATTTGCATCTCCATTGGAGGTTTGTTTATTAATTTATATGCAGATTGATGGATAAAGTTACGTGAAACATCACTTCAGGATCCTACTGTATTATCAAGTAAAACCTTGCTCCCCCTTTTTATATGTTTCTTTGTTGAAATGTTTAATGAATGCATTACTTCCAGCATCAACAGGAAATAAACCAGGTTGGCTATTCCCAAACAAAATTCTATAAGACATCTTTTGCATAAAATCGTACTGAAGCAAAGATGCTCTGCGCTTTTCCCTTAACTGACAAAATATCATACATACATGCAGCAAATAAATGCTGCTGGTGTGTGACAGTTTCCCGAATGCTCTCCTCCTCTCATCAGGAAGAACGTGTGATCACAGTCTGATATCATCACACAAACGTCTCCCTGTCACATCAGATTTCTGCTGCTCTTGTCTGAGGGCTGCCTCTCCAGACCCGAGTGGCGGCAGACCATGCTAACCAGCGCGACGCCATCGGAAGCTAATAAATCATCTGTGGTTTTATTTCAGATTTATTCGGACCGTAATGAAGATGCGACGGGCCCCAGGCCGTAACCGACGGCGACAGGGTGACACTGATGAATGGCTGAAGGTGCGCTCTCTACAATCGGAAGGAGAGGGAGGACTGTCAGGCAGCAACTGTGCGCTGTGTGTGTGCGTGTGTGTGTGTGTTCACTTGCACTCCAAGGATCTCTTAGATCACACAATAGGCGTATAATTTATAGTGTTACCATCAAATATAATTATTAGTCTTCAAAGAGTAGTTATGGGTGTACTGGTACCAGAAAGTCAGTCTTTATCAGCATTGCTGTCTTTGCTGTTATCATCATCATCATCATCATCAAATTCATACTCATCCTCATTAGGCTACATTACTTAACACATTATCGTCATCACCACATTAGTCTACATTATCCACATTTCATCATTATCAACAAGAATCAACATTATTGACAACTTTATCATTGTCGTTATGAAGTCCAGTGTTCGGCAAGCTACTTGGAAAATGTAGTGAGCTAAGCTACTAGCTACTATACATTAAATGACGCTTCACTACACAGAAGCCTTCCCCCAGTGAAATATAGCAAGCTAAGCTACAGCAGCATGGCAAAAGTAGCCTAGTTACATTATAAGCTTAAGCTACTTTTAATTTTTTAATATTTTATAGGTCATATATATACACCCACACACACACACACACACACACACACACACACACAAACTAACTTCATTCCACAGTAGCAATAGAAGAAAGACTAAAAACCTGCTCCAAACAGTGTGTGTGGATGAGAGAGAACTTAGTGCCATATCATTGCAGCTAAATGTATTTCCTCATGAAACAAACGGAGAACATTGTTGTTTGTATAAAGTTACTTGATTATCACATTATTAATTAATTATATATTTTTTATTGTTTATATGTGAATTTGTGCTTTGGCAACTTTGCAACCTAAACAACCTAAACATTCATGGCAATGGGTGAGAGAGAGCGAGCGAGAGAGAGAGAGATCTCATCTCAGGGAAACAACTTTCTGCCACTACATATCAAAGTTTCCTGCTCACTAGAGGAAGATCTGTACAGGCTGGATCCTGATCCTTCTCACAACAGGTGTTACAATAACTATCACAATGGAAAGTAAACTCAATCGCACGTGTCTTTATTCCCCTGAAACAAAGTCGCAGACATCCGCCCAAGGATCGGTATGTGATGTCACCGTCACACGGAAGCACTTCAGCTGGCTGCACATACAGGTCAGTGTGTGATACTTACTGATCCTTCAGAAATGCTTGTAAAAATGTAGCATGAAGCTACTTCATTACTTAAAAGCTACCACCAAGCTACTGAGAAATGTAGTTAAACTAGTAAGTAGCGGCGCTACTGCCCAACACTGATCAAGTCCAACACCTTCATCACATAAATATCAACATTAATGTGATCATGACCCTTAAATTCCAAATCCTCGCCATTAAAGGGATAGTTAAGGATTTTTGAAGTGGGGCTGAATGAGGTATTTCTCCATCCGTCAGTGAATTAACTGCAGTAGATAGCGGTCGGTGTGTCCCCAGTTTAGAGAGGCAGAGAGTTGAACCGGCACGGAAGCTAAGCAACGTACTGCTATAGACAGGGTCATCAAAAGTGTTTTAGCCACCTAAAACAAGGCCCACCAAAAAAAAATCAGCTTCAGTTCAGGTGTTGTATATGTTTAATGTTTTCAGCGCTTTACCTTGAGTCACAGCCATTTCCTTTGGCTACTTGGCTGATCATATGTTTGGGTCAGACTTTCAGCAGTTTATGGAAGAGACAACAAATGAAAGAAAATCTAAATGAGTGACTATGACAGCGATGATTAATTGTTGTTTACTGTGGAGACAACGGGGTACCTTCTTCAACAAGAGTATACAGAAGAAGGACTTATGCAAAAGGACACTAAACGGAGCATAAAGAGCCAGAGAGGGGTTAATATGATGCATATTTACATTTATTGTGGCAGAAACAACTCGTGGCCATACAACGGTCGCAAAGGAAGAAGTCGGGTGACGTTTTATAAATAGGCAGAAAGTCTGTGTAAGGTGGTTGGATGGGTCAAACCCTCCCATGTGAAACCAAATAAATAAAATTTAAAAAAAGTAATTTTGAGTTTTAACTTAAATAGTGTTATTGACTTCAGTCGTGTGATTTCCGTAATTTACTTACTTCAACGTTTTCCTATACCTAGCCAAATCCTTTTTGTTGCCCAAACTTAAGCAAATTGTTTTTGTTTCCAAAATCTAACCAAACTGCAACCGTTTCACAATGTAAACCACATGTTTAATGTCATGTGACATAGGTCACGTGACTTATGTAATGTAGTTAACGCTCATATGTGTTGTTTTGTGAGGCATGGACAAACGCCCTATATTGTTGTTTAGGTTGGAGGACTTGGTTGGTTTATGTCTAGATTCAGTGCGAGTATATATATATCTATAGCTACATCTTTCAAAGCCCACTATCATTCAAAGGATCACGGTGAAATCTATGTGGTGACCAGGACACGTCATGTGTTTGAACAGTCTGGAAAAACACAAGCACACACTGTCTTTTAAAGTTTCTGTTTCAAATATGATCTCGTAACAGCATTTCTGACCCAAAGTTCAAAGTTTTAGAAAATGTTGTTCCAAAGGACATGGCTGTCTGATAGCAAGGGTAAAGCAAAGAAAATATTAAACACATAGTGAGCCTTGTTTTAGGTGGCTAAAACCCTCTAGCTGCCGACATGTCCACAGAAGGACATTGCTTAGCTTTTGACCGGTACAAATCTCTGTTTCTCCAAACTGGGGACACTCCGACCACCATCCACTGCACGTAAGACAATCATTATGGAATAGTACCTCATAGAGCTCCACTTCAAAAATCCTAAACTATCCCTTTAATTTAATCACATTTGTTTTGATCATCATCATCATATTTATATTCATCTTCATGACCATTATCATCACCACCCCTGCGACTGTTATTATTATTTTCAGTAGCATAATGATCATCAAGTATCACCATCATTGCCATTAACTTTATCATCATCATAATCATCATCATCTGTCATTAACACCAACATCTTCATCACCATATTGGTAACATTACCGCCATCATAACCACCATCACCACCAAACTCCAAATCAATGGCATTAAGATGATCACCTATCATCATCAGCCCTGTTACCATTACCACGATTATCATTATCACCAACATTATCAATGGTCCTACTGACGCAATCGTCACCATTACCTACATATCATCGTGATCACAAACATCACCATAAGCGGCATTAACTTTGTCAAGGGTTGATCCAACCTTTTTTCTCCCAATACCTCAGCTGTGCTCTCTTTTCAGTATACCTCACTGTGTGGATATCATTGGACCACTATGACTGAATCAATGTCACTGGAAGACATTAAGAAAGCAACTGTCATTAACATTAACGTCATCAATATCATCATTACTAACAACATCAAAATCATTGCTTTTAACTTTATCGTCATCAGTATCAAACCTCTGACCTCCTCACCGTGTATGCATTCCTATCACTCTCTGTGTTACTCCATTACATTCACTGTGTTTTGATAGTGTGCTCTTTCTGTGTGTCATCACAGTCCTCTCTGTCAGCCAAGGACAAATTGACTGAGCCTACTCAATGCTTCAAGCCTGGCAGCTTCCAGTCATCTTGTCAATCAATGAATCCATACGAAGCTTGTCTCACCCAGGCCTGACACAGTATGGCACAGCACTTTTTGAAGAGCACGAAAAGACATGGATACACCATCATACCCAACAGTGTGGCAACAATATGACAGTAAGCTTGACTAAGTTCTCAGCCAGCTCTGAAATACACTACTGGAAATTGTTGTAAAAAGAATATCCAACGATGGTTGAGGTCAAGGGCAACAGGATTTTGTAGAAGAAAGACATTTCATCCCTCATCCAAGAGACTTCTTCAGCCAGTTGCCCTTGACCTCAACCTTTGTTGGATAACTATGACCTGGATGACCTTCACAGACATCTTGTAAAAAGAATACTTAACTGCAAATCTATCTTTTGACTATCAAAAAGTATATCTTGTTCCTTTGTAGAAGATGGCAGCTGTGGTCAGTTGTATCACAGTTAATCCGTTAAACCAAGAGCGTAGGATTACGTAGGTACTTGTCCCGACCAATATCCAGCGACAACTGAACTGACCGTAGCAATAATTTTTATTTACAAATCTAAATATAACAGTTAGTGTCTAGTCAATGTATTTAGCACACAGTTAACAGTCAGCTGTAAATTAGTGAGAGAATAACATAAACCAAAATGCAGAACAACTGAGTATTATTGCCACTGTTAGAAACAATTAATAGTAACCTGAGATTTGGAGAGTAAAGTCGTAATAGAATAGGTTGCTTTCAGTCATATGTGTATGTGTTGTTTTTTTTCTGACAGTGTCCAGTTATTTAGACTTACCTTTGCATCCTCCTCGCTCAGAGACACCTAAATTTTGTTTGGGAGTGTGTCATTTCTCTAGCAAGCTTTCCACTGAAGCGGCTATGAGCTGCACTAATTATTAGGAGGATCTATTGACAGAATGCAAAATAATATACATAACTATGTTTTAAGTGGTGTATAAAGACCTAACATGATAAACTGATATGTTTTTATTTCCTTAGAGTGAGCCATTTATATCTACATACACCGCGGGTCCTCTTACATGGACGTCGCCATGTTGCTGCGCCATCTTTTCTACAGTGGCCCGAATGGACAGACTGCTCTACAGAGCGCGTTTCGTCACTACGTTGAATACGTACGATGAAAAAGAAGAACAAATAACGTTAGAAGTAGTAGTAGTAATAGTAGGAGTAGTAGTCTGGTTTATTAGAAGTATAACAAATGTAGCTTCTCCTGCACGCGTGGAAAGGGAGGGGTGAGCGGTGGATTCATGTGATGACGGAATAATCAGAATCTTTTCCTCCTTAAATCTTTATTGCAAAAAGAAAAATAAAGTGTACATAAAGACATAAAGCAGAACTTTGATTCGGGCAAAATCATGTATTGCATAGCCATATTTTGCAAACATATAATTGTATTATGGTTATAACCATAATATAGTTTGCTGTCTATGTAGAGTGAGCTAGATGTCTAGGTGCTGTTTATATGCTCTGATAATGCTAATCCAACACATCTTTGTAGTAGCGTCCATGTCTATACGGAAATGGGACCATCCGAGGAGCATGTGAATGCACTGTGAGGAAATGGTTCCCAAAACTTACACACTGAACCTTCAACATTTGTGTGAATTTGTGGTGAAATATATGCCTGATCAAGGCCTGATTTCTGATGAAGTGTTTTCAGTAGTTACGATTTTCCACGTCCAATGAAGAGCATCAAACTTGTCTCATCCAATACAGTCCCAAAAAGGGTTCTATGTCAGACAGACAGTCTGAAGGGGATACTACCATATGAGCATTTTGAAAGCAATACAGTATGCTTGAGATCCTTAGTACATATTATTCCGTTATATTAATTATACATTATTATTGTCACCTGCTGCCAGAACGTTATGTTTCCCTATATAAAAATTTCTACCATAATTTGATATTGGTGTAGAAACATTTCCCCAGAATGCCAGAAATCAAGTGTTTAACTCTCAGATTTCCCCCCCAAACCTCCCACTTCTTTCCAATCCAGTCATGCATTTTCCATTTTGTTACCTACCTCACTGTAGAATTCATAGTTAATAGGAGTCACATAACATATCCTCAAGACACTGACAGCAACAGAGATTCAAGTTATTAAGTCAAATAAATAAGTTACAAGTTATTAAGTCAAATAAATAATATAAGTCAAATTACTGAACACGACCTGTCCAGGGTGTACCCCGCCTAGTGCCCGATGTCAGCTGGGATTGGCTCCAGCCCCCCCGCGACCCTGTATGCAGGATAAGCGGTTGACGATGGATGGATGGATGAAAATTACTGAACAAATCCATGACGTTTGGAAAAAGTCTAGCTAGCCTGTAATTTATATTCTCGACAACTGTAGACCATTTTGACATGTCACAGAAGGAAAAACATAGGTTTAAATACTGAATTCAGCAATTGCTTATTAACAAGATAAGCAATTATCTGTAGGTTTTCTTTATCAACAAGATAAGCAATTCCAAGCCTTTTTTTTTTAGGTATGATAAGAATAGACTTTTGGGGTTTTGGAGTGAATATTTCACAAGTAGAAACAGAGGGATGTGTGCAGATGCTTTTGCAGCTCTCTGTGTGTTTAATGTTGCACTGTACTGTTAGTGTGTCTCCATCACCCTGTCTCTCTAATTACTGCTGCTTGTCCATGCTGAGACAACATGAAGGTATTTGGCCTCTCTGGCTGACAACTACCATGTGAGGACAGATAACACACTTCTCCTTTTTACACAAGACTGGCACCATCTTTCTCCTTCCATCTTCATCACTTCCTCTCACACACTCTGTTACACTCCTTCACTCTGCCTCTCCATCCCCTTTATACTCCTCTACAAAGCTGTCACTCACTAACTGTAGATATCTCTATCACAAGCTCTTAACCAGTTATCTGCCCTGTCTTTCACTACTCTCTCTCTTATATCCACATTTCCTATCCTCTGCCCTCCTCAGTCTAAATGAAAAGTTGTGATCTGTTCACCATATTTACAGCACAGCATTAGCATACCCTGTGGGTCTTTCAATTTTACATGAGTGACAGACACACTTTCATACACATAAAACAAAAGCACACACACCCCTATAGCACACAGAGCCAGTTAATTAGAGCTCAAGGCCCTTCTCTCCTAACGAACCTGAGGGTAATTAAAGAGCCCCTGGACACGGGTGTGTCTGCGAGCTGCTTCTAATTAAGCCCCAGCGAGCTGATTTAGCTAATTAGCTAAAGGCTTGATGTCGGACACCAAAGCATTCCAGCCCCCGCTGAACACAGGAAGTTACAATGCTTCTTACATCGTCCCTGGCAACACTTTCATTTCCTGAGGCATTAATCACCAGAGTTACAACTGTCGCCATTGTGACTGCCATGTGGGAATGGATGCGGTGTGAGCGGTGGGGGGCATCCCCAGCCCTGAGGGTTAGAGGTGTGGACCATTGGGAACAATCGAACCAATCACATGCTGAGTTCACTGCCAGCAGGTAGGGGCTGGAAACATACAAAACAGTTTTTACAACAATAATAATAATAATAATATACATTTAAATTATAAAACAGCTTATGATAAAACAGCTATGATATAGCAAACTCCTGCCTGATATGGACAATAACTAGTCCAAAATCCAAGTTGTAGGCCTATTACCCTGCTGGTTTTCTTTAAAGAAGCAACAGATTAATCATTCAAAATGGTGTTATCTTGGCTTTTCCGATATAAAATGTGATGCCAGTGTTTATCATTGATAACTAACATTGATAACATTGATAATTGCAATTGGTTGTACATGCAAAAAGTGACAGAAGTAGTTGTGTCCAGAATGAAAAAACACAGCTTGAGTAATATAACCCTGCCTACTTTCACATTATTGTCAGCAAATAGTAGTGGTTCAAGTACAACAGTTATCCATTATTTAAAAAACAGACAAAATATATAACAAGCATACTTTTGTAGTTGATTACCATTACCTAAAGGACATCTGCATCAAGTGCAATGGTTAAGTGTTTAAGGTTTAACAGAAATAAAATGCAGAGAGACAGTAGGAACGCCAGTTTCACACACAACGCAAATTTTTAATTCCCATTGGGTTTATCATGTGGGTTAGACCCTGTCCTCTACACACAACTCTCTGAAAAACCATCTGTGACGTAGGGACAGTTTGAATGCTGATAGGCTATCGCGACACATCGTTACGCGGATTTCACGCTAGAGCTGAAAAATTTCAACTCACGCAATGGAACGTTGTACACGATTTTTTTGCAGGGTTGCACTCTTTGCATCCAGCTCGTCCAGCGCGCCGCCTGGCAGGAAATCACATCCCTCCACGTCTTTGCATTGACTTTTGATGTTTTCGCACCGTGCCCAACGCTGGCTTGTTGTGTGTGATACCAGCATAAGCGCTGTTCTCATATCACAAGACAAGAAGACTTGCAATTATGAATTCAAGTGTTTCGTACTCGCGGAAATCACAAAACTTCTTAGAGCAGATACATCCCAGAGTAGATGTTCATCTCGTTTCATCTGCCTCCTCCTCAATTTCATCTCTTCCTCTCTAGCTTGTGTCACCAATAACTCAGCATCCAACTTCATAGCTGGAGCGCATCTGATCCCCATTCATTTCCGCAGTGGGAGAGGGAGAACTGGCGTTGGCCACTAAGGCCCTGATCAATCATGATCTAGCACGACAGCTTGTATTAGAGACGGGGAGATGGAGGGATCGAGAGATACGGAGGAAGAGAGTGGGGAATATAAGATATTCAGACATGGATATTTGTCTTTCGGAGATGCGTGTGATGTGTGGACATGACCAGATGTGATCAGAAGACGGTTTAAGAAAAAAGAGTGAGGGGAGGAGGGAGAGAGAAAAAAAATCTCACCCAGCCCTGTTCGTTATTAAGAGATTAAATCCCATCTCTGACAGTCTTGTCAGTGCGAGAGACAGAATCGAGCACTGCCGGTAATTTGACTAGTTCCCTATCTCCTCACTGCTCAGTTGGCCGATGACAGCGAGGCGACAGAGCGTTGAATATGCAAGATGTCTCCATCCCTCTAAACTCTACCGTCTATCCCGCTTGTGAACACTGTAATGGCTACCTCAGAGAAGCGCACTCACAAAAATGTATGCATGCACACACACACAGCCCGGTGAAATTGTAGGCTACATTTGTATCCTCACCAAGAGGTTTTGACATCGTGGGGAATTGACGTATGAAGGCTTGCAGGTTCAAGCCCTCCTGTGTTAGCAATTCGAAGTTTTAAGATGTAGCATGGGTTTTAGCTTCTCTTTCAGTGAGCGTGTGTGTGTGTGCACGTGTGTGTGCATCTCCACTGACAGGTCCTGTTAGCCTGCTATGCAGATCCTTCCAGCACACCCACAGTGAATCTAGTCAGGCCAGGTGTTATTTTAACACTCACTTTTGGAAGATGAATAAGGGTTGTTTTTCTCCTCATCCTCCTCCTCCTCCCATCTCACACATTCTCATCCCTTCTTCTGCCCCCCCCCCAGTCCCATCCCTCCAGTTGGAAAAGCCTGACCCAGTATTACGTGACATTATGGGGCCACTTACCGGCCTGCTAAAATAAACCCCAGTGAAGGAGCCGTGTGACAGAACGGGGTTACAGCACGCCGTCGCACAAATTAATCAAACAAATAAACGAGGAATTTAGACTTAAACAGGGAGGATCTCTCCCTCCCTCCCCTCCTCGCTTGTGTCTTCTCTCGTCTCACAGCTTCTGTGTTTGTGCACGTCTCTGAGACACACAGACACTTGCAGACTACCTGCACAATCACGGGTGAAGTAGCTTCCAAAGCGGCTTCCGTCAGACCTGTTTGACATTCATCCACTCACTCATTCCTTTATTTTGTGTCAGCTGGACTTGTTACAAAGCTTTAGCTTCTTCACTGTCAGGCCATGGCTGTGTACCAGATGTCTGTTGCTGCTGGCGCTCATGTCGACGCAAAATCTGGGCAAACCCATAAAATCCATTTCTTAATTTAAAGATTTCTGTCCAAATTTTAGTCAAGCAACCTATTTCCTATCAGTCCCGTCGAACTTTAAACATGTCAGTGCCAGACACGCGTTGGTCAGTGCCATCTCTTGTCAATAGATTGTAAAATACCAAGACGAATGATAACTGTAGTAACTGTAGCATCACTAAGGAGCTCGCTGTTCATGTTCCATGTATTTTGTATTAGTGTAAAGCTCATTGCTGCTCTAGAGGCTCCTGACTTTTTTCATTATTGTATTTTTGCTTCTGTAGTGTAGCCTACAGTGGAAGCAGTCACAAAAGGTAGTAGACTATATGCCATTCCATGATATCACGTTGCCACAAAAACAAGTGTTGTGAGTAGGCTATATTGTAGTGGTGACATCACAAATCTGTTTTATCAAATGCATATCATAGTTCTACCTTAAAATACAGTCCCAGTCTCAACGTGAGGCTATGGTGGTATAGGTAACAGGAGGAAAACATGTAGCTTATTTTAAGGTGTTTAAGTTTAAAATTTGCCCAAAATGCATGCAGCTCTTTAACTAACATATTCATATATAGCTACCAAGGGGTTTAAATGTCCAAATGTCCAATTGACCTTTATTTGCTAGATGTTTACCTATAGAAACCGTAAAGGAAATGTAATAAAACAAGTCCAACAAATTAAACGTCAAAATACTAGTATTGTTAATGACAAACTAATTTGCCTTCCAAAACAGTTACAAATCAGTTCTATGATATGACAATGTTATGGTTAAAGTTCGGTTAGTTTTAGGCACAAAAACAACTCATGAGGTTTAGAGAAATAAGTACTTTGTTGGATTAAAATGACTACTTTGCTAAAGTTAGGGGACATGGGTAAGGTTATAGAGCAATTGTGGTTATCAACAGCTATTTCCTATGTTAAAAACTGATGTTTGATCTGATGACAATAACATCACCTGACATCCACCTTTGCTCCCTCTCTCCTTATCACTATGGTTGCTAAACCTGACAAACATATGTTGTTTTAGGGCACATGCTGAAATGACTGATGCTGTCATCCTTCTTGGAAGGACTGTCTCCAGTGTGCTAACATTACACTAATCTGTATTCTTCTTCAGCAGTGCGTTACCCATGTGTTTCTTGATTAGGTGATGTACACAATTGCCTTCACTCCGGTACCTTCTACTTGATTAGATGTTTTGCTAAATTATTTGCAGTAGGTTATATTAATTATTTTTTAGGCGTTTTATAAGGACCTAGCCATGAAGGTTCAGAGAGCAAGAGGCTGGAACCCAGAAGCATGACTCAAAGAAAGGCAGTTAAAGCTCATGTTTACTGGCATGCACATCATAACAGGCAAACTTCTCCAAAAGGGAATCAGCCAGGAAATCAGAAGGACAATGGTCAGGCAGGGGATCATGCCGGCAAATTCAGTCAGCCAGAAGAACAGGCTGGAAAGCTAAGGCGTAAGCACATACATAATCTGGCAGGGAATTAGTGGAAATTGGGCGGTATATATACTGCTCGGCTGGTGGAATGGGGAAACAGATGAGCAGGTAGGCAGGCAAGGTCAGATGATGTGAATGGAGGGAAAAGGGTTGTTGCAGGGCAGGAGCGAGTGTTGTGATCTGAAATGACAGCTGAGATAAGATAAGATAAAACTTTGTTCATCCTAAAGGAAATTGTTGGGCAATAGTTGCAGTAGAAAGTCAGACAGAGTGCAAATATGAAATGTTAAGAAACAGAAATCTAAAATCCAAAATAGAAACACCGCCAAAAATATAAACAAGGATCCTAAGTTCCTCATATCCCAAATTGCTTGTTGGTGAGATTCAGATACCATAGATATGTATGAGAAGTGGAATGTACAATATCAAATCTCAGTACAGTAAGTAAGTAAGTGGATGTGGTTAGTACACATCCACGGTTGCTTATTTTCAATTGATTCACCCACAAAACCAGAATAAGAAAAAAGAAACTTGCATTTAGTTTAATTTAAACACCAGTTAAACACCAGAGTTTATGCAAACATTTCACATTTCAGTTCAGCCATCTCTTTTGGATTGCTCCCAGTGTTACATGCTGGTTACCATAGCAATCCGTCCGAGGCCCATTCTGCATGCAGGCAACATCTTGATTAATCTTGACGATGACAGTGCGACTCTTGATGGGGACGGCTCCACATTGATCGGTAATGAAGCCATTGAGCCGCATGACGAATGGAGGGGAAGGAAATGTGTGAGCACATGATTAATGAAATAATTAATTAAGTAATTGGATTGACTTAATTATTTATTTCTTAATCCTTGAAGTCAGAGAAAAGTTTGATTGCATATTCAAATTAGGGGGTGCGATGAGGTGAGCTGTGTTCTGCTTTTGATTCTCAATCCAGCTCATGTATACAGATCAAAGGCATCAAGCACAGGTGAGAAGTATGTTAGCCAAATAAACTCCTAATTTTTTTTTCTTATCAGCACGTTTAAGGGAAGTCTTCCACTCACCGAAAGCAGATTCCTTCACATGACAAAGTGAAAGTGGCTTCAAAAGTTTTGGGATGATTTGTTATTTAGATGAACAGATTAATGAAATTCTGGGCAGTCCATCTCATGAGCTCTCTAATTTGAGCCAAACACAATTGTTTCAGATTTTCATATTGTTAATGATATCGATGATTAACTATTTTAATGATGAGTAAAGTCTGTGATCTTATTCCCACATGTGACCTCCAATATGTCTGGAAATAGATTTTTTGATTCTACGTAGTCTTTTCCATCTGCTGCCTGCTGTTACAGGGTGTGTGGGATGTTTCCTGGACCTGCTGTCAGGACTGTGAGCTTTTCCAGGGAAAGCATGTAGTCATTTTGAATCTTCTCTTAAAAAGCTGGCGCGGTCTCCTTCCATGAGTTTTTACATATGTCATACCTGGCATTAGAGCTTTAACTTCACACTATGCTCACATCATTAATAGGCTAATATATAGCAGTGGTTCAGGTCGGCTTGGTAGCAACCTTTAAGTTAGAGCTATTTGATCCCACAGCAGCTCATTCTGCTAATACTACAGCGCCTGTGATTGCATGTCTGCAAATCCCAATCCAGGCTCTGGATTGGGATCTGGATTGGGAATCTTTTTTTTATTATCTTCCCAGTCTCCCCTGAAACATTTGAAAGTCAAATAAAAAAAGTCAGAATCACAGATTTCTTCTTATGGTTTTTTTTTTTTACTTTTTATCCTGGTAAGGACTTTGCTGAGTATGCATACTCTTTTTTAGCTATATGCCCTGCTTCACAGCCTTAGACATACCCACACCTGGGAGCTGCCACTGCTGCCGTATTCCACCACTGGCCACTATCACTAGCAAAAAATGAAACTGTCTGAATGCTATTTCTTTGACTTTCTGCATATAGTCTCCTAGTGTTAAAATGACTCTAAGAGGCTGTTAAACATACTCCAGTCAATGTCCTGTCTTGTGTAGCAAAAGTTTAGAACTCTTCAACTTGGAACATGCACTTAAAAATGTATCCAGGAGGAGAAATATCATTGTAAAGAAAAGAAATAAAAGACTGACAGAATGGATGCAGGTAAACGCTGTTGCCAAACAAGAACATTGCTTTTGGAAGATTCTACAAAACCCACAAATATGTTCAATGACTTTATTTACAGTGGCCACATTATTAAAATTCTCACTTTCTGCAATATTTCTGCGTATTACAGTATGGTTAAGGGTATGGAAGGGGAGTGGTTACGGCAAAGAAACTGTGGTTACAGTATGGTTAGGGTTAGTCGACCAAAACACCTGGTTAAGGTTAAGAAAAGATCGTAATTATCTTTAATAAAAAGTTTAACAGGCACGTAAAAGTCGGACATGCTACAAGCCCATCCCACCACCCCACCCTCCATACTTTCCACCCTTACTTATACAGGGCACACTATTCTGAGTTAGACCCCACTGTTGGTCCAATATGGACATTATTCATAGGGTTACTGCAATGTGCGGGCACATAAACACTGTTTCCTGTGTGACCACAAACTAATGAGGTAACTTTAACCTATACAGACACCAAGTACAGAGTCACAGAGTATTGTCTTCCTGCCTTTATATTTCTCGAGTGACTGGCAATGAACATACAGTTTACACTAACAATCTGACCCAGCTTTCAAATCAGCACTTTTAAAGTGTTGAGTACAAAAGTAGAGATGGAAGCAGAATGAGCAAAGAAAATGGCAAGCCTATCACTCAGGTAATGTTTTAAACTAACTAGCAGAGGCTTGTGTGACACTTTCTTACGAACAGGCTAAAGTGTTCTGCCAGCTTTTCCCTGCAATTTTCCCTGCACTGATTTTATCCCCATAATGACAACTCAAATAAAAAGCTTATTACAAGTGTTTGAACTAAAAATCTAATGGTTAAAATGACTCCTCTAATTTGTGCATAACTGTAAGAACATGTTTTTATGTGTGCATAAGCCTGTGTGTGCGTGTTTGAATATTTGCTTGTGTGTGCATGTGTTTATATGCAGCATGTGCAGGTCTCCCTGTGTCCTACTGGAGATTATTGTGCATCCATCAGTATGCTGTTAAGCAGTGGCCAATGAGGATATGAAACGGCTCTCACTTTGGGGCTATTGCTGATCAATGCTCATAAACATTTAATGTCATAATCAGGCAACACAATAACACATCAGTACTAACAGCTTTGGAGGGCAGGATGGCAACACACATAGACACACATACTCTTCCAAAAAGGCATATACTGGTTCACTTCTTTAGTGTAACATCTCTGGTGCACTGAGTATGTATATTTTATGTAACACAGCTATGGAGGTGGAAACACACACACACACACACACACACACACACACATTACTGTCTCACTCCCCATTAAACAAACACACACCATCAACCATTTAAGCACTAAAATAATGTGTGCGCCCAGAGTGTGTGTGATGTTATGCTGTGGTCTGGGTGAGAGATGAAAGAGAGAGACAAGGGGAGGGTGGTGGGGTGAGGAGTGGTGGGTTATTATCAGGGGAGGGCTTTACAAAGTAAGCCAATTTATACAAGGTATCCCGGCTCGAATTAACGGCTAATGACTCTATTAGCTTTCATTTTTGCACCAAGGAGATTTGCCTGCATAAATTATGGCCCGATCATTGGCAAAGTGTCACGGCCAAAGGACAGTTTATAAATACAACAGCCAGGCCCTGTCAGGCGCGCCGAGCGCTGATATAGACGTCTCTGCAGACTTTGTTGTTGAGCGCAACAGACTTGTGCCAGTCAGACGGTGACAGGGGACCGTGGAGGTCTCAGGGGGAGCTCTCTCGCCGTCGTCCCTGAAAAGGTCAACTTGACGCGGGCACAGCCCATCGACCTGCCCCCCTGTCGGCTCCGCTGATAAAAATCAGATAAACTTAAGACCACTCATCGATCCAGGCTTCGGAGCCTTAGGCAAATGTTGGCCAAGCTCTCCCCCTCTTCCTCTTCTTCTTCCTCTCCCTCTTCCTCCTCCTCCTCGTCCTCCTCTCCTGTGCATATGATTACACACAAGCAAATTAAAATAGGGGGGACAGAGACAGAGGAGAGAAAGGGAAAGATAGAGAAGAGATGGGAGAGAGGAAGGCAGGAATTCTTGTTTCTTTGAGGGAAGGAGGAGAGGGGATGCTATTAAGAGGTGAGAGGATGAGAAGTGGGGGTAGGCACAGTAAGATTAATCGCTGAAATTTGAGCAGAGACAGGGAAATTTCATTAACTATAAGAGCACTTGTTAGAGCTAAATGGTCAGAGAGAGGCGGGAGGTTTAGAGGGGGGGTGAGACAGGCAGGATCTCAGGGGTGTAAAAGTTTGTTTTTTTTGCACATAACATACCCATGCAACTTATAACTTCCTATTCGGTCCCCCAATAAAGCAGCACAGCTGCTCTATTTCCTAATGTCTTGCTTTCCATGTTTTTCCTTCAACTGTTAAGGCAGAGATGGTTCCAGAAAAAGAGACAAGGACACACCAGATGAGTGAGAGCAGCTGTGGTAATGAGTGAAGGCAGAAGGGGCCCTGCAGCAGGAAGGATACAGAGCCGAGCAAAGGGCCAGGAGTCAAAGTTAGTGAGAAAAGACCAAGCACAATGTGCTGCAGAGAGGCGGAGAGACAGAATTAGAGCAAAACTGATGGAGAGATACAGAGGTGTAGCACATCTGGCTGGCAACACTTTCGCCTCAACAATCAGACCACACATCCTTTGCAGTTTCACTCGCTGTCCTCTCTCACAATGCCTCTCTTGCCAGGCTGGGTGTCTGTCTGCTGCCCTCTGCACCCACACTATCTTTTCACACTTCCTCCCTCCATCGCTTCTACCCCTTTCTTCAAAAACACACCTACTATGTGCACGCACACACACACACACACTAGGTCTGTCTCACTGTCTCTGTGTCTCTCTCAAGAGGATGAGCAATACAGCTCAGGGCGAAGAGGTGCTGATAAGGGGACAGCAGTGTGACGCGAGCAGGGGCCCATGACCACAGATAACGCGCGTAGTTTGTGTGTGTGTGTGTGTGTGTGTGTGTGCGTGTGAGGCACATAGTCGTCAGGGCGTAAGTGGGAACGATGAGGGTAACCCCGTTATCAGCTCTGTCTATGTCAGCAACTCCATCTGGTGTCAGCTCTCTTGCCAATGTGTGTGTGTGTGTGTGTGTCACTACAGGGCGATAGTTGTCTGGTGAGCAGGAAGTGCAGTCTGGGTCAGACTGGTGACACATGCAGCACAGCCTTTAGTGTCTGTTGGTTTTTGTGTGTATGTGTTTGTGTTTGTGTTTGTGTGTGTGTGTGTGTGTGTGTGTGTGTGGGAGGGGGGGGGGGGGGGTCATTAGGGAAGAAGTGGAATAGAGGTGCAATGTGCAGTGTCTATAAGAAAATATATTACTTACTGTATCATCAATGTTTTTAAGCCTTCTTTTTCTGCTATTACACTCCAAATTGTATTTTCCTGTGCTTAACTTGCATAGTTGTTTAAGTGTAAACACAGTATCATTGCAATCAATTCTCAGGATAATAACACATGCTCTCAAATAAATTAGTTGCATGAACAATATATGCAACTTGGTAGCATATATGAGGTGCCAAAACAGATGAAAATGCAAGCGATGTTAGCAGCAGTGGAGGTGTGAATGAGTTTTCGGGTTGAAGCCATGATCTACAGTTTTAGTCCTCTGCTGCCAACTACTGGTGAAAATTTGGAACAGCAGAAACTCACACTGAATTTGAAGATCCTCTTCTTCTGCTGTTCTTCTCTCCTCTGTGATACCTCAGCCACTGTAAACACAAAATAAGCAAGTACAAAGTTGTCACAAATTGCAAAACAGCTTTTGTTCTTATTAGTGGGTAATTTACATGTAGACGCAAAGCATCACATATTATTGATTTATCAATGATTTATAGGGAAAGAAGCAGTGACTTTTTCATAATCATAAAGGCTTCTAAATATTTTTTCTGCTTTACTCAAAATAACACATTTATATTTTAATAGAGAGTAGAAAAAAATAAATCTATTACTGTAAGTGCAGTAATGTCCAATGCTTTGAGACTTCAGTCTTTTGGATTTGACCCTACATATTTTGCAAATATTTTCTTTTGACTCTGTGGGGGAGTTCAACAAGAGCTTTCAAATGACGTGTGATGCACATATTTTAGAATGTCACTTATTCCCCTTTCGCACTAATCCGTCATGTTTGTTGTGCAATGGTTTGTCGTTCTCTGACAAAAACATAATGCATCAAAATCTGATATATCTATCTGACTACAGGGCATTACACCCAAGCTTCTGTTCTTATGCAATCTGCAATCACAATGAGCACAGATGGCTACTCTCTAAACTGAAGCAATTTCACCTCTTTCCACTGCATAACAACACATACCACAAAACACCTCTGATGCAACACAAAAAGTAGACTTTATCATCCTAAATGTATGTATATAATGCACAAACTTGATTCATATGGACAAATCCTGATATAACTCAGAGGAGATAGGTCATTATAATTACACAGTGCTCCTACTGGACATTATCATTCAAGTGCATCTTTACACTGAAGGACACAGCAAACCCAGTTTGGCTCTGACACCATGGTACAATTTGTAGCTTTGTGTGTGTGTGTGTGATGGCGACACAATCCAGCTTTTTTATTTGAAGGGAAAAAAGGGAACAGGTGCACTTAGTATTGCAGAGTGAGTTTTTAAGGTTTATCAACAGTAGCCTACATTAACATTGAAATAACTGTGCATAAGTGCATCTGAATTTGTCTCTCTCTCTCTCTCTCTCTCTCTGTGTAACCATGAGAACTATTTCATCATAAGTTGCAGTGGACAGTAAAAGATGCAAATAGGCTCAATAAAATATCTGTTATTTTTAAAATCTAATATCGATGATTCAGTATGTAGCCTCTCAATAAAACGTTGCAGTAAATGGCGAGTGGATTTATCTATAACCATAACCTAACCATAAGGTTAAGTGTTCCTAATAGTTATAAATGAGGGCCGGCCCGTTACTTTTGTTTATTGGCATGCTTTCTTTAGGTCCCCTCACTGATTCCAGTAATATAACATGTCGATCTCACCGCGCTGCAAAATGAGATTAGACTCTGACATAGGCCCAGCATCATCCGCCGACGAGCCCGCATCATGAACTCTTCACCCGGGCACGGCACGGCGGCGAGACTACATTACGGAGGGGGAATATCCAAGCAGGCAGGGAGGAAGGCTGTCGGCGGCTGCGCGCTCCCTGGATCTCCAGGCGCGCGCTTCTGTTCCTGCAAGAATTATTCATTCAAGTCTGCCATCTACCGACTGGAAACGCAATGACATCATCAAAGTCTGTTTTCCAATACGTAGTCAAAATACTTCAGCAATCTTCAAGCAATCAAACTCAGTAGCGGATTGACGAAGAATCTATAATACTAAATACAGTAATATTATTGCAGCATAATATAAAAAATAGTGTATAGCCTATAGTTTATGAATTGTCTCTTGATTTTCATAATATTCCTGTTGGTATTTGGAGTCCTCTGGTGTCATTTTGAAACTATTCCTTTAAAAGTTAATGTAGATGTATCATGTTTGTTTACATTGCAGCATTTAGAGACTGTCCTGTATCTGTAACAGATACGTGTCTCCTGGAGGAGGCCCGGATGAGAGCTACACCTAAAATATGTGCAAGTGAGCTGTGGATCAGATTTAAATTCTGTTCACTGAAAGTGAAACTGTTTATTGTTTCAATATCTGAACAATAGGATGTGATATAATAATTTCTAGATCGATAGATTTTACTAGGCCTCTACATTCAGTAAAATACCCTACAACATATACACATGTATACAGTACTTGTACAGGGAACAGAAGGAGCTGCAGGAGTAGGAGAAACAGAGGGCTATTTTATTGGACTGGTTTTATTGCTCTCACTCAGGACTCATATCCTGAGTTTAACAGGGCTAAAGGCAAAAGGTTTTAAGTGTATGATGTGTGTGTGTGTGTGTGTGTGCGTGTGTGTGCGTGTGTGTGTGTGTGTGTGTGTGTGTGTGAGAGAGAGAGAGAGAGACAGAGAAGAAAGCAGAGAAGGTGGGGGTTACTGCCTATTACTGTGGGTTGCACATGTAGGCCAAGGCCATGTTATGTTGGACAGAGTTGAACACACTAATGTTGGCCAAAGACAAAGAGTCTTTACGATAGTTACGATACATTTTGTGGCAGTATTTCACCTTCTATTGAAAAAATATATCAACAAAAATATATCAACACTAATTTCCCTCTCTTAATGCTGCATAAAGCAGTTTCTAACTATGAATCAATGAAGTAGATTTCAGAGGGAATACATAACCAGGGAGGAACTAACCAGCATCTCGTAATGTAAGCTGTCATCACCCTTCTCATTCTGCTCAAAAAAATGTTTGACATGAGCTTTTTCACCAGTTCCAACATCACAATATTTACAGATCGTGTTAATAGTATGAGGGATAGTGTTTCCCAGATGGCCAGAGATGCATCTCTGCCCTGAATCATTTTACAGTTTGTTTATAACACCAGCAAACAAAAAACTCATCCCTGTTATTCAATCCATCTGAGAATAGACACAATCACTTTGAAGATGGAGTGACACAAAATCACTGCATTGTTTCCTCCTGACATCACTGTGCTGTAATGAATGTAAGCAGGGAATGTGCTCTGAGCCCTGAGTAAACATGAGCTTCAGCTTTAATGCTCTTTCTCGTTGACATTCCATTTGAATGGCTTTCACTCTTTATGGTTTTGATTACATAAAGGAGTTTGAGTAGGCCAATCCTTTGCCTATATTTTCTCTGAATATTGCTGCTCCATGAGGTCAGAGTTCACACAGAAAATACCTTTGCCCGGAGCTTGGTGGGGAGGTAGGCTTGTAAATCATTACAGACAACAAGTCTGTTTTATCATGTGTAAATGTAAATGCTCCGTAATTTGTATAGCGCCTTTCTAGTCTTTTTGACCACTCAAAGCGCTTTTACACTACATCTGCATTCACCACACACATTCATACACTGGCAGAACAGCCACCAGGGGCAACTCGGGGTTCAGCATTCTTGCCCAAGGACACTTCGACATGCAACCTCCAACCTTCCGATTAACAGCCAACCCGCTCTACCTCCTGAGCCACAGCCGCCCTGTGTGTGACCATAAAACTAAGTGAACAGCATAAAATATTTTAAATGATGTTGGTTTTGATAGACGCATGCTGCTAATCCCTGTTTACAGAGGCGCCTTCCTCTCCTTGCAAGAATTACTGTCCAAGGACTGTTTACATCCAGAGTAAACTTTGCTGTCCCTAAACCCTTATAACTGCGGTTTGATTAATATCAGCACATTGTAGTCATCTATGAAGTGAAGCTGAATTATGTATAATTTCTTTCACGTTCATTTTATGAAGCGCTCATAAGCTTTCTACCTGATTGATATGCATACAATAATGTAGGTATTTCATCACACATTAACATATCAACTATAATTAGGCTCTAACCCAGATAGATTTACAATGTGCAACATTCATATAAGATGAGGTTCCCATGTAATCACCATTACAGGCAACCAGTAAAGGAGATTATGGTGGTGATTATTGTGACCATTGTTATAAATGAAGTACTGTTTTCTTCTGTCTTCCTTTTCTTCTTCTTCTCACTATTAATGTATAAGTATAAGTAGCCTACTGACAGAAAGTACACAGTGCTTCACAATAGGCCCTTTTCACAGCAGCCATCTTGATTGGTCAGAGATGGAAAAGCACAGGTGCTGATAATAATATTAACGATGGCTCCGTTGTATTCAGGTGTTCCTGTAAGCCATGACAGTGTGATTGAGAGCCAGCTTGCAAAATACCAGGACCCTGAAACTAAAGCTGCTACATGGAATTAAGCCCATCCTTCATTTTCTGTGGTTTCTGTGATTTTCCCACTGTGACATGTCAAAATGTCTTCAGTGAAAAAGGCGTACTATATCGAGACAGATAGAAGACCAAGGACAGCTTAATAAAACAGAAGGAACATTAAAAACCTATAAAAATGATCAAATTAATAATAATAATAATAAAGATATAGCATGTCCTAAGAAGATATAGGCCTAGATGGAAATTAATTTAATTTAATTTCTTAGTTAGACATAACAAAAACGCGAGAGACAACTGTCCAATAATAACTACAATATAGTCAAAGGGATGAGATGAAACGTATTTTTCAGCTTTGCCAAAGCGGATGATGTACCGCACATTGACCTGTAGATGGCAGTAGAAGACAAACAGTGGCTGCCTCACTCATCCACCTGCAAGGTGGCGCTTTGTTGTCATGAAGTTCCTGCTACGCATTTATTGTGCCTTAATGTCACATTTTGGTTCTCAAAGCCTCAACACAGGGACCCGGAGATCAACATTTAGAAAGGTTCCTCACTAAATTAACACTGTAATGTTTTGATAGCCTAAATAAACCTGTGATTAGGTCTATTTTATTAGGGATGCATCAGTGATTTCCCATATACCTCATCATCATCATCAACAACAACAACAACAACAACAACAACAACAACAACAACAACAACAACAACAACAACCTACACAAAATACTGACATAAGACCCTCTCAAAAGTGCTCTACTCGAACAAAGACAATTTCAAAAGCGTTTACTTGGACTAAATGTACCTCGTTGGTTGATGATGAAATTACTTGGGCCTTCTTGTATATCAATTCATCTCTGCCTCGCTTTGTATTTCAAATTGATTCTATCTAATTCTATTACAAGCTGCTAAACCTGCATCCGTGATCATCTACATATAAAACTATAATTGACAATCTTCTTGGCTGTCGTCATATTAGGGCGGGTTAAATGCAACGTGGAGGCGCGCTTCGGGCAGACAATAATTAATATGAACTGTTTACGGCGTCGACTGGGCCACGTTGGTTAATGGTGTTGTTTATTGTGTTGCAGGAGCCCCGCGCTTCCGGTGCATCAATCCTCGTGTCAGTGCCTGGGTCCCGGTGTCGCGAGGAGTGATGGCCGTGCGGTGATTATAACGGAATAAAAAGACGTAATGAAGTGCTTTCCGCCCCGTTATTCTCGTGTGCCCGGCTGCTGTCAGACACCTCCACGCTGCCTTGGTGCTCCACTCCTCAACCTCTCCATCTCTCCATCCCATCACTGTGTGCCACAGCCCAGCTTGTTTTCTGCTTATTTAATTTTTCTTTCATATAAAGTTCTTATGAAGTTGAATCGTTTAAAATGCTAATAGCTTGACACAGCCGTGTGTGTGTGGATGTGGCATTTACATTAACGCCCTCATTGTGGTTTCTGTTAATATTAACATGTCTTTATTTGCCATGTGTGCACAAAGCTGTGTAGCCTTTGTGACTTTTGTGCACGAGAGAGAGAGAGAGAGAGAGAGAGAGAGAGAGAGAGAGAATAATGGAACAGGTTGGTGGTGATTAATTGAAGAAATAGAGAGTTGATTGTAGTAATTAAACAAAACAAGGTAAAGCAAACGACTGGGCTGCCATCTGGGCCCGCAGGCTGAGAGCACATGCATTTACCCACTGCCAAGCACACCATTTATTTACCCATATAAAGATGCTAGGGGACCGTCTGTGGCTCACTGTGCCTGTGTGTGTGTGCGTGTGCGTGTGTGTGTGCGTGTGTGTGTGTGCTTGTGTGCGTGTGAGCATTTTTGTAAGCAAGAAAGAGGATTTTATTCATCATGTGGCAATGTGCGTGCGTGCACGCATAAACTAATGTTTTGTTTTTAAAAAGGGAATGACTTGGTCTCTCCAATGGCAACGCCGGATATGTATGTGTGTGTGTGTGTGTGTGTGTGTGTGTGTGCAAAAGTGTTTGTCTGTGCTGTGTGTTTATATCCTATTTGCATCTGTGATGGTAGAGACATTCATCCAGTGTCACTCTGCTGATCATCTTTGCTGCTTTGGTGGATAAACACCACAATCAAGAGATGCTGCGATAGAGATGTGCAGAGAGGCATAACAGAGACATGGATGGCACCACATTAATTAACACACACATATTCAAATAAACCATATACACACATGCGCGGAGCCATTTAAATTCAAATGCAAATGCTTTTACGCAGACGCACACAAAACCATGCAGACATAATCACGCACACTCCTGGACTGTGTGTTATTTTTGAAGTCAGTCAACCATCAGCTAAATCTGGTCTCTTCATTTTGCCGGGTGCTTCAGAGAGAAAGCTGTGAGAGGTGGTGTGCGCATATGAAATTGCTTACATTATATGCTGCAATGTTTTTCCAATGGACTGGAACATATTAAGCTGAAAATGAATAGCAGGTCTTCTCGACACCATGTTGAGCGGTAGCTAAGCCTTCACTTCCCCTTCTCCGAGTGTTCCATCATAATGACAGCTGTCACTTTTATAGCGCGTGTACGCGTCTGCTTGTGTGCATAATACTGTGTTTGTACCATATGTTTGAATTTATCTGCATGCATGTGTGCATTTATCTGAGTGTGTGCGCCTGCTACTGTATAGCTGTGTGCAGTGGCCTTCCGTGGCAGGTCATGTGTTCAGACAAAGGATCACATCTGCCTGACTCCCGCTGGAAGGCAACCTATACACATCTATTTGTTTTAGCGCCAGTCGCACAAAGCAGGAAGATGTTCAAATGATGTGCATGCAGATGATTATCATAAATATGACATATTTTATATAGCCTACACCAGCAGGTATAAAGTGTATGCGTCCGAGCATATGCATATGTTGGGGTGTGTGCGTGTGTTTGAGTACGTTTGTGATCTCTTTGTGTTCACATATGGATATTTATGCCTGCGTGTGCATGCTTGCATGTATATGGATGCATGTGTGTGTATATGTGTGTGTGTTTGTCAGACGGTGGCTCATTGGTATGCTGAGTGTCTTCGGTTCCCCTGTGGTGCTGGGTGGGATAGGAAGCATCTGTCACCTCTGCAGAGATCCAGCATTCTGCCGACTTAACCCTTAAAGCGCCGCATCACCTGAGGGCTGCTATCTGAGAGAGAGAGAGAAAGAGAGAGAGAGAGAGAGAGAGAGAGATTTCTATTGGCAGAGCCACCCATATGGGCGGGTGTCATGTCAGGATTTTGGCTTGATTGATATATTCAAAGGAGGAGCAAATGCAGACAGACATGGCCTATCACGACAGGAGGCGGAGCCTGGTTGCTGCAGCAACCCAACACCTTTATTAGAGGTCCAACAAAATTGCTGACATATTGCTCTCTCTCTTTCTCTCTTCCACTCTTACTTTTCTCCCCCTAGATCCATAATTCCCTTTCTCACTATGTATTTTTGACCCCCCCCCCCTCTCCTTCACACACTGTGTGTTTTGATCTATCCTGTAGTTTTGTGTGAGGGTTGGTTGACACAAAGCGACTACCAAGTCATTACTCACGGTTCAAAGTGTTGGGGCCAGTGATGTTTTGTTGGAGGGTGATGGTGGTGTAACAAAAGGAAGGGCTGGAGAAAAACAGGTAGCATTCGAGACATGTAAAAAAGAATTAAGCGCGTGACAAGATGAAAGAAATGTTTCTGATGTCGCATTTGGATGTCATATGTCATGTCAGGAAAAGCAGGGGTAATTTAATAACATTAACAATTGCTGCATTCCATTTACCTGAGTCAGTTGCAATGTCCTGGTTTTGTGCATGCTACTATCGTTAGCCTGTCTTATTAATCACACCTCTGCTACACCTGCTGAATGCCCCGTCACACCAGAAAAGCAATTCCCAAAGTATTTTGTTTTAGAAGCTTGATGATGCGATGCTAGTAGTAACTAGCTGGCAAGCTAACTAATTATACACTTTCCAATGGGACATTCTAAAGCTAACAATCCTTTTTATTTTCACTGCGCTGTGATGTTTCCTCCCCCTAGGCATTTTGTTCTCAGGATTATACATACATTTATTCAGTAAAGAGTTTTACTGGAGAGGGAAAAAGCTCTCCAAGATAACAAGTTTGCTAACTGCTTCATTTACTAACAAGAACAAAGTTCACAGTTTAGTTAAAAGATGTATTCATTGACTCCTGTGTCATAACTGAGAACCATCCCTCTCTTGTGGAACAGTTTATACTCTGACAGAGGAGGCGTAAATAAAAGTGGATGGTGGAACATAGCTGATAAGCAATAGCCTCCCCATTTTGGGCTCTTTGTTCCCTCAAATGTTGACACTGTCAAGATGACTTGCTATTGATGGTGTGAATTTGTGTGCCGCCACAAGCAAATCCACTGATTGCAACTATTCCACTCAAATTAATTAATTTGTCCATAAAATATTGTCATTTTAAATGAATCGTTTGACCAGGCCTTAAGACAAGTCATAATTTCTCCTATGAAAATGCTTTATTGTGAACACTTTTAACCTCAGAGGTGTTACAAGTTTTCTGAGTCTTTGTGCAGTAACACACTTGGACACATGTCAACATAGCTTATATACCTATGGAATATTTTAAAATACAAACAGAGGAAACATATCAGTGCGTACCTTCCTTCATGCAAATCTGTGCGTGTGTGTGTGTGTGTGTGTGTGTGTGAGAGAGAGAAAGTATGTCCTCCGGGTGTCATTGAGTTCTGGTATAAATCAGCTGGGTGTGCGAGCATCGGCCTGCAGTAAATTAGCCAGGTTTTAATTGTGTCTGTAATAGATGACTATAATTAGTCAAGGCTCTTCCTCAGCCTCTACTGCCCTGACATAATCTTCTTCTAACCAAACTACACATCCCTTTGTCTCTCCATCCTTCATCCCTCTGTAGCCTGGAGGGACAGGAGTGATCTTCTGCTCCTCCTCCCAGGGTCCCCCTCTCTGACAGCTTCTCAGAGAAACCCACCAGAGAAAGGCAGTCTCCTTTTTTGTCTCTCTGAAGTCTTCTCTCCTTTATTCTGCATGTCTCATCAGGAAATTCTATTGCCTAGGTTTCAAAGAAAGTTTCAACTTCAAGTCAGCAGGGTCTGTCAATAGCTTGTTGTTGTAATCAGAGTAAGTTTAAATATAAGAGGTTAAATGATCATGAGCACAGTCAGCCTTGGGGTAGATACAATGGTTTTGGTGACAATAGATGTGTTTGACAATGGCTAGGATTCTGGGATACCACAACTTCCTATTGATCCTTGTAGAGTTGATATGAACATAATTAAGCCAATCTGCAATTAGATCACTTTGCTATCCCAGAGCTACCTGATCTAATGCATTTACCTCTGGAATCCAAGCTGGGTTTTACATCGGCACTAGGTAAAACAGCTCTGCGGACAGATACATCAAATTATGTGTGTTGATGTAGTTCAACCATAAAGACACCTGTATTTTTTTAACACAATCCCCCCACCCATGATACTGACCTCTTGATCTTCAGATTCTATAAATGAATGAAAAATAACTAACTTTCTGAAACAGACAGTCCAACAAGTATCTATTTCATATTTTATACAAGCATTCACCAGCCTTTAGTAAGGTATTGGGCCACCACGAGCCACTAAAACAGCATCAACGCTCCTTAAATCCCACAGATCTCTGGAATTCTGCTGGATTGATAGACTGGACTCTTCCAAAATATATTCCCTCATTTGGTGTTTTGGTGAGTGTGATGGAGAGCACTGTCTGTTTCATTGGTTCCAGTTGGGTTGAGGTCCGTGACCATCAAGGTCATAACATATGATTCATATCATTGCCATTTACATCAAACCTTTCAGTTTTCATCCACATTTCAAAAACTTCCTGGTGGCTCTCTGAGCGGTTGTTTGCATGATATGCTCATGATGTTTTAAGACAAAATCCAAGACAAAACCAACCCCTCCCAGCTGATATGTAATAAATCTTTCTACATGCCTGCTTAAAATGACGTGAACTTCCAAACAACCTAAATGTCAAAAACAGTTGTTTTGAAGATGATCAGTCGTGCAGCAGAACCCGTGCACACATATACACACTTACCTGTGAACACACAGGGTTCCTGTAGAAATCACACCCGCTGCTTGATAATCTGCAACGCACCTAATCACCAACTGGTGTAAGTGACAGAGGGGTGGGACCAATGGGATCTGACATAGCTGACGGCCTGCACCTGATACAGCAGGACAAAACTGAAAAATGTTGCTGCAGGCGGATCCATGCGCTGATTAGGCTTGTGTTCGATTCCTCCGAGTGCCGATCCATCAGTGTCCACTAGCACCCCGTTTAGCTGGTACTCTGGTGTCAGTGTGGTCACATCGCTGCCGGGACCTCGGCAATCTCTGTCACACAGAATCAGTATAAGGGAGAGTAGGTGACTCACCCCTGCCCCTTTCAAACACACAGACATACACAGTAGTGCCCTGCCCCTAATAACAGCAACAAACATGATCAACTGTGCACACTAACCCTGCCTGTACACATACAGACTACACATAACTACAGCTGAAACTGACCCCCCCCCCCCCCACACACACACACACACACACACACATATTAGTCCATTCTGAGATGTGACCCCCCCCCCCTGAAGTGCCTTGGTCACCAATCAGGACCACTTTGTCAAGGCACAGGTAACCGTGACGACTCTAATCCCTCGGCAATCGGCCGGTCATTCATCACCGCTGAGGGAAGGAGAACGAGAGGAACGGTAGAGAGAGGAGGAGGAGAGGGAGGGTGGGTGTCACAGACAGGGGCAACGGTGCAGACAAATGGCCCCAAAAATTCAGTATTAATCAGCAACTGATTTGCTGTCCCTTTAAAGCCAATACCACTTAACGACTGGAAAGAGAGAGGGAGGCAGGGAAGGGATGGAGAGATGGAGAGAAGAAGAGGTGAAAAGATAAATGAAGCAATAATGATGAGAAAGATCAAAAGAGAAGAAAGAGAAAGGAAATCACCTTATTGGAGTCTACTGTTGCATTAGGTGTTCAGTTTGTGACATAGTAAAATGCTGCGTAAGGTGCTCCCCTCACCACACACACACCAGTACTCCCTCTGTTGATTTGTCACTGGAGTTGATCAATAGTTGTGATGGAAACAGAATCAGCTCAGATGGATTAAACGTCCCAGTGGCTTTGACGTTATTTTCCCATTAAGAGAAGGCTAATCATTGCACACACACACACCCAAACAAACACAGGTACGCACACCCACACCCACACTTGCGCGCATACATATGCATACGTCCCTACTGCACTGCATCAATGCATTCATATCAATTTAAGCACAGTTAGTGACATAAACAAGACTTTATACACATGGCGGCATGACTAATAACAAAAACACACACATAAAACCACACACATTGGATGTTAAAGAAGCTGTGTAAAGTGCTAACAGTGTGAATGTATTGATCCGAGCTTGTTTCCCTCAACAACACGCACTTTGTTAAATAAAACCCCACTTATCACTTCAATTGACAAAAAAGTTTTCACAGGTTATTACCTATGTACATCCTGACATGTCTCTGGATTATTATCCATACAATGTTATAATTTATATAATATCATGCTGATGAGAAAATGAAAATATTATAAAATATAAAATAAATATAAATGTAGTGTTTGCAGTTTACAGATCACTTCCCCTTAAATAAAAAAATAAATGCTTGCCGTGCAGATAGGTTTGGGCTTACGAGATAGGTTTTGAGATTTTCGTCTTTACGATTTTGTTTTGTTGCCATTTTTGTAAATCAACACTGTGTCTATGTTTTTCCTATTGTCAACAAATCCCATGAAACAAACAAAAAAATCCAACAATGTGTCTGTGGCACTCAGCCCTGAGCCATTCATTACTACTGAACATGTAAATCTTTAAACTGGCTCACAAATATATAATTTATTTTTAAATAAGGCTAAATAACTTCTTCAGACAGCTGAGGTGTTAGCAAACTCTACTCAAACAGGAGAAAATTGTACATTTGTTTTGCAGACCTTTCAGATATTGAATAATACATATTTGTGAGTTACAGTATTACATTATTTTTTTTAATTATTCTTCTTATAATTCTTATTCTTACATTAATTTGGCAGATGCTTTTGTCCAATGCAACTTACAATAAGTGCATTAAAACCACGTAGGAGCAAGAGCTTGACATCATCCAAAATTGGGAGTGTAACACTTAAACAAGTAACTAAATGCATGTTCAGTGCTACAGTGCAAGTGCTTAAAGATGGATGGTATGGTACAGATGAATAAGATATATCATAATATATATGCATACAACACTTGCTAGTAGGGCAAACTGATTGTTGTTTTTATGATATTTATTGATAATTAGGAAAAGTACGGACTCTCACCAGTATATTGTCCTTTATCAGTGACAAGAAGCAAGTTATCCCTACAAAACCCTGCCAAGAGAAGGTAGTTTGGGTTTGAGTTAAGTGTAAGACAATAAATATGGTAAATACTGTACATTACCAAGGTCGGTAAAGTGAGGTGATACATTATACGACATGTGATGCAGGAAAGAACATGAGGCAGGAGTGCAGAGAGAAAGAGAAGGAGAGTGATAGCTCTGCAGGGAGGAAGCCTGAGACCATCTGCTGCTGCCTACCTGCTGTTTCCCCTCTCTCTACACTCACCTTCCCTCTCTTCTTTCTCCCCATTTCCCCCACAGTCTATGAAGGTACTCAGTCAGTTAGTGTCTGAAAAGCGGCGTACACACACCAGGACTCCACACGGACACAAACTCAGGTGCACATGCAGTACAAAGCGAGCATTCAGTTAATTTGTGACGTTACATTTTACAAATACTCTCCATTCGCTGCATGCTCCTTACAGTAACTCCTTTACTTCACATTCCTATTTTTGTCAACATGCATACATGACACAAGCACAATACACACACACACACACACACACACACACACACACAGAGTGAGAGGGTCCCTCTAATGGATTCTGAAGATTCCAATTTCCCCTCTGCCACCAAAGACAGAAAACCCTCTGAGCTCAATTACCCCTGTCTCACACACCAGACGAGACCACATGCACACACACTTGGACGCATCTTCACTTGTAATAATAGACACACACACACACACACACATACACACACTCACATACACATACACATGCACACCTTAAGCCACTGTGACATGTTGAGAATCACACAATCAGAGCCACGCAAGCAAACTGAGAGGAGTATTAGTCTAAGGTAGATTTTATGTGATAGGAGATAACAGGATGAGGGAGGGGAGGGGGAAAATGAGAGGTTGTTGGGGTGTGAGGTGTGGGGGAAAGGTTAGGATACACAAAAAGTGAAGATGGTGGGATAGAGGATGGCAAGATGGGAGGATAGGTTGAAGTGAAAGATACAGAGAGAGAAATATGGGCACCAGTAGTACTGCAGAGGCAAAGAAAGATGTGAAGGAGATATAAAAGCAGACTGAAGAGGAGGTGCAGGCCACTGGCTTTTACAGAATCCACTCTTCCAGAAACCTTATTAAATTCTACAATTAGCTGAGCGTCTCAGGCTATAAATAGGCTCACTTTTTCCATTCCGTGATGTCAGTCAGCGGGCCGGTTTCGACTGTGGGGGAAACAAAACAATTTAAATTATAGCGAGCCTCTCTCTTTGTCTGGCCACCCTTTTAACGGGATAATTACTAGTCTATTCATTCACGCTTGGTCAGGGCGATATATCACCTCACTGCGCCGCGGCTCCGCTTTCTGTGATAAACGTCCTTTACTGGGGATGTGGAGAAGAGGGGGCGGGGCGCCGGGGGGGGGGGGGGGGGGCTAACGTGTGCCAGTTGATATCGGCTCACTGTCTGCCGCTGGCTTTCACCAAAATCCTCGTCTGCTAGATTGAATAGCTTCCTGCCAGAATCTGGAGAGCACCAGGAGCGCTGCACCTTGGTTTCCGGACTGACACCGACACCCTCCCATAGGGCCCGGCGAGGAGGAAATGAGCGAGAGAGGGGATGAAAGGGAAAGAGAGGGAGCGAAAGGCATCTATTATTCAGCACGGCCCCGACCCCTGCATACGCGCGCCATTAAAAATAGGAAATCCATAGCGGAGACAAATGGCTTCTAAATGAAGCGCTACAGGAGGAGAGCGGAGATAGGGACCCCTGTCACATGCGCTTTAATTGTCTCCCGGGGCGATAAGGGGATTTATCAAATTCATCGTGCCAGTAAGGGCTGTTAGGCCTACGAAGGGCAGCGGTTGGAGAAACAGCGCAGCACGTGTTTGTTCGTTTAAAGATACGCGCCATGAGACGGGACGTGCAAGCAATTAGAGCTGTCATAAATTATGGCAAGCTGAAACAACTCCAACGCCATGTGACTGTTCAATCCTGTTATGGTTAAATAAAACCCAGTGCATGGGCTGGTCTTTTGTAAATAAGAACACAAAGAAAGGTGTTGCTCAAACTTTCTAAGGAAACAACAGGTGATTAAAACACATTCACTCAGTATTCACTTGGTGTAGCCTATTGACACTGCTGGTGCCATAATGAAAATCAGTTGCCTAACTTCACCCTCATAAACAGGTTATTTGACCTCTCTGAAATCAGAAGTGTGCCTCCCACAGAGGCATGAGCGGTGGAAGGAACTAATGAGAGAGTTTTTATTAATTTACCGTGGCTTTAAGGGACAATGGGTTCTAAGCAAAAAGCCAGGAGAGAGGACCAATACAGGGTAAACCTCTACCTTTAAAGGTACTTCAGTGACCTAGAATCAGTGGTGTTTCAGGGCTGTTTTGGTATAGGCCTAGTTAACAGACACAAATGCACAGAGTAACATCCAAACATGACTTTTAGTTTGTTACATCTATGCTTTAGCCGCATACACATTATCTGTTAAGTTACAGGATAAGGCTGGTGATATTCTAGATGTTTTGTGTAAACTGATCCTATGAAAAAATCTAAACCAGATTATTCCTTTGTCATAGACCTCCATTGTTTTCCAAAAACTATATTAAAAACACACTGGCGTTGGTTGCACTGGATGACATGCTGATTTACTATGGCGAACATGGGAACTGTTTATATAAAGTCAAATACTCACAAACATATATCAGTCAGAATCTGAAGATAGTCCCCAATAAATGCACTATTTACTCCTGTTTGAGTAATGTTTGCCAAAAACTACTGAGCCTTAAATAAGACACTAAACCTTTGAAGCCCAGTTTTCAAAGATAAACATCCTTAGTAGAAATGGCTAGGCATGAAGTTGAGTGCTATAGGGGCAGGAAGTTTAAAAGTATCGGACGACAGACTAACACATTGTTATTTTTGGTCTTTTCATGGGATTTTTTAACAATATCAAACATATAGAATAATGCCAATCTTTTCCTTTAAATTATGGGTTTTATTGCAAAACCCTATTTTCAGAAAATAAATTATCTTCAGTTTTTCAAAACCACAAATAATTCTATGCTAAGCAAAGGATTTTCTAAGCAAAGCCATTAAGCTCAAACCCTAACATACACTAACCACACATAATTTTGCCTGTTTATGTCAGTGTAGTTGCATTCAGTTGTAATGCAGACACACAAGACCATAACTCCATGTGATAATCTAAGCAAACATTGTTTTTGACAAACAAATTCCTGCTGCCACGCTTGTCTCCCATTTCAAAGCGACATTTGCTCTGCCGCTGCATTTTGGGATGAACACCAGTTACCCGAGACTGGGATTCTAATTTGATGTCATGCTGTTTTTATTTTTGCTCTAGAGACACATGCAGACACACATCCATATTTGCTTCGTCAAAACACACAGAGGCCTGCAGCATGCATGGTTCTGTTGTTGAGACATTGTAAATGACCCCATTAAAGTAAATGATTAAAGTAATTAGAATTTAATTAGAAAATGAGCACTTTTTATGAGCGTTACAATTAACCCCATCTGATGTTACAACTGACCCAGTGGTGTACATTATACCAATGTGCCCCTCTGCTTTTAATGCTAGTGCATTTCTCTTTTGAGATTACACAGGATGCTTTGAATCACACAGATATCTGAGCTCAGTATCAAATTTGAAGTCTATGGGTGAAATAACCAAAGATTAATAGGGTAATAACCCAAAGGCGTTTTAGCAGTTCATGCTCTAATTTAGAGTTGAATTTGGGAGGCGATTCCTTCTCTAAAATTCTTCTGTGACACTTATGGTCGGGAGAAGATACAGAAAGCAAGTAGGATAGAAAAATGTATCAATGGAACCAAAAAAGTGTTTTATCTAAGTGGAAATTTAGATTGAAGTGTGTTTAGCTTTGCATCTGCGGGAGAGTGTGTGTGTGTATGTGTCTGTGTGTGAGTGTGTATGCTGTCTTTTGTGATGGATGAATGACAGTCGGCATGGCAGCTCATCTTCTCTCAGGCGGCGGGGTGACAGAGAGAGATGTTACAGCGTAGAGACAGCACAACCGCCACACTGGCAGGCAGGTGTCAAACACACACATACACACACACACACACACACATATCCAAAGCATGCACCTGCATGCAACATCAAGATCCCCTTCTTTCCTTCCTGGCTTTTACCTGCCTACCATTTCACAACACCGCCACCTCTGTCCAACACCTCTGTCTACCCATCTCCGGCACCCCTCCACCCCCTTCATGTTCCCTGTAAGTGAGCTGTCTCCTTGTGAGCGGCAGCCTCCTCTTCAAGTCTTCTTTGTAGCCTCAGACCTGAGCCCGTCAAATTCCCCCCCCCATGCCCTTCCCAACACCCACCATCCAATCAATGGGAGTGCCATGAAGATTTCACACACCTCAGGCTGGCGTGAGGCAAGCAGGAGGAGGAGGAGGAATAGGAGTGTCCCGGTTGCCTGGGGGGGAGAAGAAATTGAAGAATGGGGGGGTTGGGTGGGATGTGGTGTGTGTGTGGTGTGTGTGTGGGGGGGGGGATTTAGGCTGTCAGGGCGCCAGTTTGGTGGAGAGATGGGGCTTCTCCTCCTGAGTCAGACAGGGCCAATAACTCATTAGAGAGAGAGAGAGATGTAGAGGTGAAGATTAGGCAGAGTGGAAGCGAGGACGAGAGGGAGATGAGGGGAGAGCCACATGCCACAAAAGCAAGCAGATATTTGGTTTCCACTCTCTCCTTCTGCTTTCTTCAACGCCTTCCTTCTGTCTCTCCTCTTTTTCTTCTTGATCCTCCTCATCTCTCCTATTTTATTACCCCACGCATTCACACACAAACAAAAACACACACACACACACACACACACACACACACCCCTTCCCCTGTTTCCCTCTGCAACTCCCGCTAACCCCTCTCTTCCTCCTCTCCCCCTCCTTCCATCTGTCTTTCTTGCTGCAGTGCCCATGCTGCCAGGCAGTATAAATCACATCTCTGGGCTTGGCTGCAATGGGCCTGAAAATAAAAAGGCATAAAAGTGTCGGGATGAGCTACGGGCTGGGGGGGAGAATTCCTTTATGATGGGTCTAAATCCTCATCCCGCCCTGCGTCCTCCCCGGCACACACACACACACACACACACACACACACACACTCAAACACACACAGATTGCTTGTAGATGCATGCACATGCACAACATACGCCTCTACTCTGAATCCCCCCAAACAGCAGCAGCTTGGGTCTCTCTTTTTTTCCCTCTGTCTCTCATAGACACCTGTGCAACCCTCCAAACACAAACACACACACACACACACACACACACACACACACACACACACACACACATCATATTAAGCTCTTTGGTGGCTGTGATCAGAATTGAGATGTCATCTCCCTGTTTTCTTTCTTTAAAGGGACAGTTCAGCTGAAACTCCAGTATAGGCATAACCCTGTCACTGTCATCTGCCCTTGCTCACATTTCTCTAAATGTTTGCAGTGACCCTGGAGACAAACTGCTCTTCTTCTTCACCCTGAAAGAGCAGGCAGAGATAAAGGATGGTAGTAATCTCATCTACAAATTGGTACCAGTTCATTACAATCGATTCAAATGTGCAAAGGCAGGTTGAAAGGACAGTGATACATATAGCCCTTGAGCCCTTCAGTTTTTGTTAACGCTGATGTAACTGCTAAAGGAATGAGGATTTGAGATTTATACAAAACTGGAACATCAAGTCATTTGAGAAAAGATTTTTACCCCAACCCTTGTAAAATGCAGGTGATAAAATAATAATGCTTCTGCAGACATGGGCTTTCAGATTTTGCGAGGCATCAAATGATGAATTCTTTTCACAAAACTGATATATAGGGAGCTCTTCTAAGGTTTATTCTAGTATCAATGAGGGATAAATGCAATGGATGTGAGAGTAAATGTGCACCAAGAACCTGGAGTCGTCCTTCTTTACAGCCAATGATGGATTTTTACAAAGGTTTTCACCCTGGATTATAGCACAAAGGAGTCACTTCATTGTGTATAATGGTAATTGTGGACAATTTATGATCTCTCTAGTCTCCATTTATGTATCGTTCTGAGTAAATAAACCAATAAAAAATGATTGAGGTGGCCTGTAACATATTGAAATGAACTCACTGGCAGAGATGCATTGTAAAGGTTGTCCAAATGATTATGGGAATGAAGATGGAGGTGAGTGAAAGTACGGTGAATGGGCAACTCCATCACCTGCTAAAATCAACCTATAGCTCAGAGTTCTCCTTTAATCCATGTCCCGATGTGCACTTTGTCAATTCTATTAGATCACGCTGTGTGTGGTAGGAACACACACACACACGCACACACACACACAAAAACACAGAGTCATGATGATAATGGTGCACCTCCCTAGGTGAAGCCTATTCAGTCACAGTGGGGGCCATCTCAGACCTTATTATGCTTGGTTTGGCGTTTTAACTGTATTGATCAAAAATGCTGAAACAAACGAGAAATGCTTATCAAGCTGGAAAAGAAGAGCCCTCAGGAGTTGGGGCGTGTGTGTGTGCACGTGGGCGCGCATGTGCGTGCTCCACAGGAATGAGTGAGAGTGATGGCATAGGTCTAAGAGGTGTTGAGATATTGGTGCTTGTAAAAAATTGCAATTCAGAGCTTATGAGTTATTAATTACAGCCTCCCCTCCTCCACCCCTTTTTACCAGCCATTAGAAAATACTGCCACACGCAACCACATATTTCTACACATACATGCTCTCATATGCAGGCCTCAGGACATGCACAAACACGCACACACGTGCAGGATCGTGCACATGCTCGCACACACAAATGAGCTCATCCACACTAGCACTAAGTGTACAATACCCTGCTCTGATGAGCAAGCTAGCGTCGACCTTGGAACTCTCTGGAAAGACAATGCAAGGGGAGCCATGCCGCGAAAGGGAGGAGGTGGGGGTGGTGGGAGTAGATAAGGTGGAGGGAGGGATGGAGAGAGGGAAACAATAGATGGGAGGAGGGAGAAAAGGAGAGAGAGAGAGAGAGAGAGAGAGAGAGAGAGTGTAAGTGGTGCTGCTCAGTATAGGGCAGGAGGGCAGTGCTCCCTCCCTCCTCTCCATCTTAGCTCATCTTGAATGCAAATGTGGTTTCTATACGGTTCCTTTGTGCCGCCTCTAACTGCTCCAGAGAGAAGCAATTACAACTGCTCCATTCACTCAGAGAGAGAAAGACACGCATGGATAGAGAAGGGTAATTAATAAAGAGATAGGAGGGATGAAGGAGGAAGAGGAGGTGAATGTGTACCTATGGAGGAAAGATTGGAGCAAGGTATTGATTGTAAAGGCAGCTTTGCTATTGACACACACAGACATTGACGGTAAAGCTGGCTGATCCTTTCTGACCACCTACTCTATGAAAGGTCAAAGGTGAGAGGTCATTAGTGTTACATCAGTGCATGTAATACAGTATTGTACTGTGGCCCTCAGAAAAGATGCTACATCTGTCTTAGAGTTGCTATCCCCCCCAATCACTGCTTCAGAGAACCCACAGAATTTATTGAATCAAAAGAACTCCATATGACATCACCCTCCATTCCTCGTTGCCTTTCCGTGGACAGATAGTTGCAGTGCCAGTGCCATATCCTATTGCAGTCACAGTGGCCGGGCAGCGCTGCAAGGTATGGTGGGAGTTTTTATGGCAGTCATCTGGGCTGCTAATATGTCATCTCCATTAGCCGACTTTTAACACTCGCAGATGGATGGCCCCGTGACATTTATCTGAGCATGGGTCGTATTTTAGCTGTTAAATGGCTGGCGATGTGCGGAATGCGTGCAAAATGAGTGTGCGTTTTTGGCATGCAATGGTGGGGTGTGAGAGGGAGATGCATTGGCTTTTAATGATGCTTTACGCGATAGCACTTTCGAGGTAATAATCACAAATACAATGCAAGTCATCACCTTTGACCCCCCTTGCCCAGCGCTGAAGAGAGGGAAGAGAGGAAGGGGAGCCAGCAGCGAGGTCGAGACCCAGACCACCTTCCTCAACAGTTAACAGCTGAGGTACAGTGAGCCAGGGGTTGCAGTGTCAGCAAAAAAAATCCCCACCCAACTACAAAGAGGGATAGCTAATTAACTTAGCAGCCTATAGAGAGATGATGAAAGTTGGGAGAGAGAAGGAAACTGGGAAATAAAGGTAAAGAGGATGAGTGATGGAAAGAAACTATGGGTGTAAAAATAAGCGCAGAGGTAAGGTGAGAGTTACACAGGCTAATTGCTCATATGGATTTTGCCATTGCCATTGGCTTTTAAGGTCAAGGAGGTGAAGTCATTCCCTGTGATGGCTTCAGGTGAAAGTCTAAATGAGATAATAATTTAGACTCATAAACTAATACTAATATTGACCACCACCACATATAGTGCAAAGCATTAGAAAGATTCTTACCATAAAGCAGCAGTAAATATGATATACCATCTTGTCATTTAACTTATTACATACAACAGAACCTTTTCCCCCCAGCACATAAAAATACCATCCACTCTCCTGCATCAAAATGCTGAGAATGTGTCATTTTATGTATTGCCTACAAGAGCTCAGTCACCTGTCCAGAAGCACTGAAGTTGACTAATGTGACAGAAAATTAACAATTAAAAATATCACACGGGCCCAGAGCCACCGCAACGTGGTCCGTTCACAACTCAGTGGACACCCTAATTGCTTTGGAATACAATTGGGTTTGGGCTTTGTTTGGTGTTTTGGAGGTATGAAGCGCATCAATGCACACTGGAAATTGAGTTATAAATTACTGAGCTGAAATAGTCATGTACTGCAAATACTCAATATCCAAATGCTAGATGTCCTCCCCTGCAAAAAGGCAAATGTGTGCATGTACACACACATAAAACCAGGAGATGCCACCGCTTGCAGTTTGTCAGAAAATTGACTTGCTCTGAACCAAACAGTGCATGTGTGTGTGATGCTGTATGCCTGTCACAGGGTACGTTGATAAGGTCAACCTTAACAACAGAGATGGAGAGCTTCAGCCACAAACCAGTGGGACTCAGAAATTGACAGTGGATGAGGAAAAGAGAAAATGCTCATTCATCCAACGCGTTCCCACAAGAATATGTGTGCATGTGTTTGTGTTCACAGCTGTCAGTGTGTTTTCATACACGCCACTGTGCGTGCGTGCGTGCGTCTGTTTGCGCCATGCGAATACACCCCAGTGACTGGTGTGTGAAGTCACTGACAGCTTCATTATGGCTTGTGCGCACAGGGAGACAGCACCAGCCAGGGGAAGGAGAAAAGAGGAAAGCGACTCTGGACAGGCCAGGTTTACTGTTGGGCCAGCCCACATCAGTCCAGCTGTTAGTGGAGAAAGGGGGCAGTTGCTGTCTCATTTAATGAGCCTATGAGTCTTTCATCAGCTTTCAATTTACAGGGCCCCATCCCTGTAACACACATACACTGTTTGAATCTGTCTTGTTTCAGGCAGGTGATTCCAAGAGCAGTCTGTAACAGTTAAATGAATTTGCAGTCTTCCTTTAATTAGACTGCCTCACCTGGGACACTGGGATGAGATGTAAGCAGCACTGGAGCTGGTCACATCACTAACACTAAAGATACTTAAAATCTAAAACATGCTCTGTATTTGGATAGCGCCTTTCTAGTCTTTCGGACCACTCAAAGAACTTTTTACACTATATTGCATTCACCATTCATACACTGAGCCTAAGTACTCAAACAGAAAGTCACATTCACACACAGGGAACAGCCACCAGAGGTAACTTGGGGTTCAGTATCTTGCCCAAGGATACTCCGACATGCAACCTGCAGGAGCCGGGAATTGAACCGCCGACCTTCTGATTAACGGGCAACCCGCTCTACCTTCTGAGTCACAGCTGCCCCAGTGTGAAAAAATAAAATAAAATCACATCAATGATCAGTACGCAAACAACTACAGTATACATTTAGTCTGAGTCAACTTTATCAGCTTTGTAGACCAACATCCCACTGCTGCATTTACTCAGTTTGAGGTCATATGATGTCTACACTCCCTCTACTGGGCTGTGTAAACAATGCACTGTATTCACCAAAATAGTAAGACCAGCTCATGAAAAGTGCTAGCTGAATGAATTATACAAAATAAAGCAAGTCTTAATTTTTTCCCCTCAAAAAAAAAAAAAAAAAAAAAAAACCCCCAACAACGACAATTTATTCATCCATTAACAAGTCATAAAAGTATACTCAAATTTTTCTAAAAAAATAAAAAGATACAATTCAAAGCATATCCCTTTACTAACTTCAGTACAGCTTCAGTGCAAATAAAATATATACATACAGGACATATTTAAGAACTCTTAAATGTAGTTTTACTATACTTTTTTTTTTTTTTTAAACAGCATCTCCCCCCCCCCCCCCCTAACTTAAATTACCATGGTAGTACTTTTAAGACAAATCTAAAGCAAATTATTAAAACTAATTCCAAAGAAACAAATGAAGTTAACAAAAGTTTAAAAAAAAAAAAAAAAAAAAAACGCTTTTTGCTCTTTGAAAGTTAACTTAACAAAAACAAGAGCTTCATGAAGTATCACAAACAGGTCGACACACATTGATGACTTATGTCCAAACAGGTGCCCAAGTACAACTGCTGTGCTTCAGGGTGCAATGACTGGGGTTTGGGGTTCTGAAAGTCAGCTGAACAACTCTGAGTCTTGTCAGAGGACTCAAGGGGACTCAAAGATGCAGACGAGGCCTCTTCGCAATCGAGTGTCCACACTTGTCCCAAGCCTGACGATGAAGAGCTGCTGAGAGAGTTAAATGGATGGAGGGGGTCAATTCCGCATTAGACACTGAAATCTTTTCAATAGGCCTAAAATGTAAACCATTCTGTCCAAGTAGGTACCTTTCACAGTCAGAGTCACAGGAGGCCTTGTCTTCTAATCTACTGATGTAACCGTTCCTGCAACGTTGTATGGCTTCAGCCACTGTGTACCTGGTCTTACCAAGCACACACCTTTCGATCTTTGAAATACTGAGATCTGACTGGAGGAACAGATGGAGTCGACTGTCCGATAACAACAAAGGTTTATGAAGAACACTAGAGAAGAAAGGATATTAAAAAAAAAAAAAAACCAAAAAAAAGACAGTCAACCAGTGAACTTACACATTTCACATCAAACTGTTAAAATGGTGTCAAGCAGATCACCTTCAAGTCTAATTAAAGCAGTGCTCTTGCTTTTCAGCAGATCAATTCTTAACTGCCTTTGGGGGTGTGAAGAGGGACACTGTTTAAGGGGACCACTAGGTGGCAATGCAATGATTTGATTGCTGCCACTGCTTTAGCTGCAGAGCAACTCACGTTTCTAAAAACTTCTGCATGACGTTCATCCTCTGTGAGACCTGCTCTGCATTCCTCGGACTGAAGAAGGGGTTCCAGGATGGCAACTTGGGTAATTCTCTGGACAGAAGAACAAAGAAAATGCATTGAGAACACATATTGAATGCTTAATTTTAAAGAATATATTAATCTGATTCACTAAAGTCAGCTACCAAAAAAAAAAAAAAAAAAAAAAAGTATATGAAACTGAGGTATGAGCTTACATGATCAGAGCATTCTGTTCCAGACAATTTCGCAGCCAAACAAAGTCACTGTAACGTCGTCTTACACAGGAAGTCTTCTTTCGAAAACACATGCTATTGGTCTACAAAGACAAACATTTCAATAGACTTCAAGAAAATAAATACTTAAACACAAAAAAAAAAAAAAAAAAAAAAAAACCCACACACACTTACATGTAAACAGATCTCGTAGTCGACGTGTGTGTACCAGAGGTCATCTTTTATAAGCCTTGGATCCCGGATACAAATGCTGATGAACTCCTACAAAATTCAAACCCAGGGTTCCGTAACTTGAAAGTGGTTGAAAAGATGCCTGTGTGTTTTTATATAGAAACACTACAAGATGTGTTTGGGCAAAGCTACAGATAGGGAACTAATTAAAGTAAGAGTAAAGAGTGAATAAAAGAGTGGAGAACATATCAAACGCTTCCATGCAGCAGAGCTCACTGAATGTTTGGTGAATTTGAAAGTGTGAATAAAATGCTACAGCCTTTACAGTCACCAGATCTCAACCCAGTCAAACACCTTTGAAAGATTTTGACCACCATGTTAAGACAATGCTCTCCACCACCGTTTGATAATATAAACTTCTTAATCTTCAAATCTATTTAGTGACGTCTGTGACAATCAGATGCTCTGTCCCTAGCTATATTTGTCCCCCCCCCCCCTTCTCTGCTGTACTCTGGTCTCTTGCAAGAGAGATCTTGATCTCAATGAGATTACCTGATTAAATAAAAAGGTTGTGTATATAAATGAGGGAATATTTTGTTGGGCACCGCTAAGAAATGTCATGTTTTTTCCTGTAATTTTCCACCCATCTGTATATTCCACTGGCCCTCGATTTTGGGATATCAAAATGTCAAAACCAGTTGAAACAACAACAAACAGAAATATACAGTGTGAAGAAGCATGCTTGATGACTTACAGTTTTTGCGAGATTTTCTAGCATACTGTCCATAGTAGATACACAAACCTGTCAGAGAGAAAAATAGAGTCTGCTTCAACTTGCAAATGTCTTATTTTAGCACAAATACAGTTACCTGTGACCCATGCGATAATTAGTTTTTTTTACAGAGTTTTTAAAAAAAAAAAAGTGACTTTAGTTAATGTCTATGATGTAACATTTCAATAAAAGACAGCTTAAACATAGTAAACAGAAAAAAAGTTTAACAGTAATAACCAGTCCTGGCAGCCAAAGTCCATTGTTTTTTTAATGCTAGATCTGTTTTGTACAAGCACAGGCCTGCCTGGTGATTAATGCTTTAAGAACTCAAAAAAAAAAGTGCCAACATTTGGAGCTGATGTAGCATAATTGGGAACAAAGGGGTAAGGGAGGATTTTGCTTGAAGGGGAAATCTTGACCCTTAATATGGATTCACAACACGATAAGAAGGCTTGTTCTGGCACACTAGGCAGAAATACAGGCAAGCCAGCCAGCCAGCCCTTTTCCAGTTCACTGAATAACCACCTATTATGATGCAAGTTTGCCAATATGAGACAACATTTTCAAGCAAAGCAAAATTGTTTAAAACGCCCATTTTCTTCTTGGATTAGAGACCGCATGGGGAAATTCATGTTCAAATGTGACATACAACTTTTCTATAAAGGATTCTACAATAGTGTTCCCTCACATGCCAGGCATATCAGCAATGTGCTGAACCATCAGCCCCTTGACACCTTATTGAGACACATGACATTTACAAGCTGCAAGTACAAGCAGAGCTAATCAATAAGGGCAAACGATGTTTGAAAACAAAGTCCTGAGGCTACCTCAAACTCAACTGACTTCGCAGAAAACTTCATGTGAAATCATACAGTATAATGATCTAGCTGGATATACCCTGTAATAAGATGCCCTACTGTGTGTTTTTGTTCAGGGCAATTGATTGTTATGGTAGCAGTGCTTTACAATCACTCACCAGGTCCTAGACTTAAGAGGGAAAAAAAAAAAAAAAAAAAAAAAGAGCTACTGTTGTTTAAGGAAATCAATACATTGCACACGATCTCATCAGGCCAAATGGGAACAACACGATGCTGTAAGGAAATCTCTACATAGCAACTTCCAAGCATTAAAATGTTAAATACAGTCACATTACTTTGGTTTGCCATTATGCAGGGTCAGGGCATAAGTCAGTGATTTTACAAACCCCCTATAAATATTTTTTAGCGCTGATCCAGGATGGGCAGAAACAAGGCATTCACATCTGCAGAACCCGATTAGGCTGTGTAGTGTAGCCTAATAGCCAACATAAATAAATATCGACCTACTCACATTTTTACTATACAAGTATTACAACTAAACTAAGTAGCCAAAGTGTAACAGCAACTTCATGTAGCCTAACACTGATAAAGAATACCTACTAGTTTAAAAGGAAAAAAATCAAAATTAATAGCCTATAATTATCCAACTCATTGTAAACAGCAAAAACTCTGTTAGTATTGACAATCGATTAAAAAAAAAATTTAAAAAACGAAGTTCCAACGTTTTAACTGCCTTTGGGAGATAAATACCTTAAGCACAAACTACCACAGACGCACCAAAACACTGTGATCTCATTTGATTTTCAAATTCCAACTTGATCCTACCTTTTCCCTTCTGAGCAGCTCAGTGGTGTGCCTGGAGTCTCAGCCCTGCCTGGACGGCACTGCTGCTAACCACTCAGTGTGACCTCAGCCGCGACGCCTGTTCTACGTGTTAAGCTGCGCGGAGAGACAACAATATCCCTCTTGAGAGAAACGTGTTTGCTGTAGTCTCAAAGCGCACCTGTCCCTAAATCACTGGGTGGGATCAGTTCAATTGGTATCACCTGGTGGGAGGAACTATGGCGGTGTCGTGGAAAGAAACAGCATGGTTGAATGACGCGAACATAAGCATCCATTCTTTGTGTTTGCCTACTTATTGCTGTTGACTGGAGCTGAGATATTAAATTGACATTGTTGAGTTTTGAATGTTTAAGCTTTCTTCTTTTCTTTTACAATGCCAATTTAGGTGCCATAGCCTAACCTATAAACATGCATGTTTAAAATAAAGTCAGTCCATTTCGTGGAAGCTATTTACCTATATTATTAGTAGTCCTTCAAACTTTTTGTCCATCTCAGTGTTTGTAAAACAAAAGAAAACGTATCTGCTGTATTGTTCACGCAGTCTTTCTTCTTATAAGATGTAAATCAAAATTCACTGCATGGAAAATTACACTTTATTTTTTTAATTCAGATCATAAGTATAATCAATATTCAACCTAAACCTTTGTCTCAGGACTGTCACATTGAGGACTGTCAACCAGACTCGCATTATGGGCAGTGTGGAGAAGACTTTCAAAGTGTTTGGAAATACAAATTACAGACTAACTGAACATTAAACTGAATAAAATCAGTAAAAGAATTCTCCCTGCAGACTTTAGTTTTGGTGGCTAATGCCCTGATTTTATTGCAAATATTTTATGTTGAATCCCAAATTGTGTTGTGTAGTTTTTATGTTGAATGTCTTTCTTAAAACTACACCAAGGTTGTTGGGGTTTTTTTGTCTCACTCTCAATTCAGTATTCCCTCAAGTTGCCAAACCCTCACATATAACATCTGCTTCAATCACTTTCTGATAATGTTACTCTCCTACACAGAATAATCCCTATAAATTCAAGGCCACACCACACAGTACTACCACGATGTCAAGTATAATATCACCACTTGTGCACATACTGCCTGCAACTATGGTTTATATTTAAGAATAAAATCAAGCTCTCACCAAAGTCCTCAGAAGTCTATTCCAAAATCCTTTCCAGCTGAGGAGTGGAGGTAAACACAACTGGTGGGACGTGGCCTTAAATGAATTCTCTTCTACCTCAAGTAAAGGTATTGAAGGGAGGTTAAGGTCTGTTAATTTACATATAAAGGTTGTTTTAACTTAGGGCAAGTCAGCGGATAAAAGGTTTTTCTGCAATTTACTTCAATGATTACATTATCGAGTCTCTATATAATCAAATTGTCTTAATGGCTAAGAAGTACAAATCAAAAAATGTTGAAGAAAAGATATTGACTCAAGAATCTGCTCAATGGATTACATCATGTCAGGAATGTTAACACAAATTCCTTTTCTTCACTCAGATTGACCATTAAGAAATATACTGTATATACTACAATTCTTCAGCTTTGGTCTTTAGTCTGTGGCCATTACCATCAGCTTGATCATGGGTTGATTCCTCTTTTCATTGTACAGCTATCATGTGTATGAAGAGATTACCACAAGTGATGACTGCTCTGATTAGAGGTTTGACTTAATCAATAAACTTCCTTATGCTTTTTTAATCTCTTCTCTTTGCTTTCCTTTCGCATAAAATATGTCTACATGAACCTGCTCTCTTTCATCCTATAGTGTTCTTTAATATAAAGACATGTTTTTTAGGAAAATGTCTGTTTGCCACTGTAATTTAATTTAATTTTCATTAAGTAGGAATTGAATAGCTTTCAACTGATTTTTTTTATCAACTTTTTTGGAACTAAACATATTAAGATCCAAAACATGTTTTGGTTGTTCAAGATTACAAGCCCTGATTTAGAAGAGACCCATGTCACTTTGGCTGTTTAGGGGTGTGTCGTGAGGGATTTTTCTCCAGAAAACAAAAACCGTGTGAGTTGCTTTGGAAACTTCATCTACACTAATACACAAAGGTCCGAAGTCCATCTCTCATGCCCTAATGCCAGTCATGAGACTGTTATCCACACTGCTGCAGACACAGCCATGCCACCTTGGTAACATGTGGACACGGAGGGAGAGATCGCAGCCATTTGTTAGTACCGAGCTTTGATAAGGAATGAGAGGGTGTTGCCACAGTTTGGCAGGGGAAATGATTTATTCTGGTGGCTAATGCCAAATGACAAAATAAAAGAGGGACTTTTTCTGATTATACTACTGGTCGGTAATGCTGGGTTGTTGAAACTATAGCAATGTATCACAATTATTGAGCTTCTCATTTTCTATAGGTGTAAATTAACTGGTATTAAAGAGCCAATGCACGGGGAAAGTATGAAGTCTGAAGCACTATTGTCTCATAACTTTGCTGTGCTACCCACAAGTAAAAATATGTAGATTGGCCACAGAGATATAGTATGTTCCCTTGTGTGCTGATGCTGGTTAGTATTAGTCCAGTAATGAACATGATTTGGTTCTTCAGTACTGAAGCAGTATTCTGTATGATCTTAGACCTCCTGACTTGTCATGTGCTGACAACAAAAGGAAAAAACATGCTATGTTAAAGGTCAAACATGAAGTCACAAACTAGGGCTAACTGAAACATGCTGTCATTTGTGATAAAAACCAACAGTTGTATCATCATATAAAGCTTTCTTTGTGCTTGCTGGCACCAAGGCAAGGATATACACGTGAACATGTACAAGGTCCGGACCGCCATACCATGCCTGAATAAACCTAAATTGCAACACAGACAAAATAAATAGTTAACCTTGAAAACTTTGTCCAGGAAATGTGACAGGGACATTCATTTAGCGATCCAAATAATAAACAATGTTATCAGAAGGTTAAGCTTACCCTTTCTAACTTTCGACAACGTATCTAAACAACAAATTAAGTTGTAAAATATAGATATGTATACATATTGTACTTCATTGGAACCATAAAAAATAAGCAGTGGAATTTGGTCACATAAAACCTTTATTAGAACTTCAAATAATATTTACAGGCAGAGTATACAAAATGCACTTTTAGAACAAAACATTAGTACTAGTGTGGAACAAAAACACCACCACAAAAAAAACAAAAAAAAAAAATTCTTACATGAGATTGAGATGGTTATACAAGAGGTGGTGGAGAGCTTAACAGAGCAAAGTCACCATTCAGAATTTACTAAATTTTACCAGGTATGAACATGGGCGGTGGTGGGTTCTATCCGAGAGTGTGCTTTCCAAACTGCCATCACAGAAATCATGATACTGGAAGACTTCAGTATACATCACAGCACCATCCCCTGCTCTCAGAATCAGTTCAGCTAATATGTACATCATAGCTCTCCTTGACTGACACAATGCGAGGGTTGAAACATCTTCAAAAATAACTAAGACAGCTAAAACTAGAAGGCAAGCCAAATGAGAAACATTCAGTCCTGAGGAAAGGGCGTAGGTGGTGCAAGGGACTGTAGGGACCAGAGGGAAGTACTACTGAGCTTCATCCTCTGGACAGGAATGCCATGTCAGTCTCTCCTCATAGAAGGAAATCACCACCTGAGGGCAGCGAGTGTTGGCCTCACGGGCTGGGACCAAATCTGCTTCATCTGAGTCTTTCCTAAAGTAAAATACAAGAGAGAAAAATATTACAGAGTATCATCACAAGCAAGCAGTAACGGACTTACTGATGGGAATATAACCCACACGACAGTCTGAACCTTTTGCATATTAAAAGGATTATTTAATTCTGTACTCACCATTTCATCAAGAACATCAACTCCCCACTACTGTCTGTTGCGCCAATGATCCGTTCTGGGTCGAGGTTCCTTGCAAAGCCACGTGGCTTCTCAGCCTATAAGTGGTGATGACAGAACACATGATTCATGCTTTGTTTAAGGCTCATTCCAGGATAGGGTCAGTAGCTACAGCATTTCAATAACAGGTCTTACTTAAATATTTATTGATATGGGGATATTTGGATATTTTAAATACATATCATATAGGGACGCACCAAAATTATTGGCCAAAGTCGAAATGTAATAATGAAAAACTTTCCCGAATACCGAACAAGGTTTTTCAATTTTTCCCCCCATTTATTTTGCCTTTTTTTTTTTTTTTTTTTTTTTTTTAACCATTGCATAATTTAAATAGTCAAGATGTGCTTTTTATGTGCTCATTGGTCCAGTAAAGTGAATTACATGTGTCCATTTACTTTTAATGGACACATGTAATATGTTTTATACCTTCTGCGAATATAATCCAATTTACATCCTGTATAGACATTGTCACATGTGTATCCTTGCGGTAAATTTGTCAAGTCCAACCCAATTTGATAAATAATGTTGTTTGGTTCTCATACCAGGTAACATTAAGACTTCACAGCCTCTCTTTAGGTAGAACTCTCATACTGCAATACTTGTCTTTGTAAAAAGAAAATGACAGCATAAAGTCGCAAACCTGCCTGTCAGCTCGTACTGGTCCGTTTCAGTAGATTTGCCATAAAGGCTTAAATACGTGTGCACTCCAGATTTAGGTGTGGCTAGCTTAATCACCTTCTCAGAAACGAGTAACAGCAATACTCAAAGCAGGTCAAACTGTTTGTTGCCTTTCCTAAGAAGTCAGCCACCGATTGTGTGGATGCGCTAGGAGACAATTCAGCAGAACAGTGTCTGCAAACAGTGATTTTTGCATCCTTCTCTGACACTTTAAAATGCTTCCACACTGCCAACATGTCAACGTAATTGTTCGGTAAAGTTAATTCTCTTTTAACTTATACCTACTGAGAGCATTTTTTGCTATTCTCGGCCAATTAATTTCAGTTGCCGAACATTCGTTGCACCTATAATATTGTGTAACAATGTTGCATTAACATTTTTTGTGCAGCCTAAACAAGGTAACGTTTACATTTTTATGAATCTTGAGAAATGAACCTCTTGTGGAGGACTGCTAATTTCAATAGGCATCTTCTCTCAAGTAAAATGCTGTTCAGATAGGCAGGTGAAACCATTAGTGAACTCACCACATCCTTCTTCTTGGCTTCCGTCTCTGGCTCATCTGTTGATGCCTTCCTCTTAACGGGAGCAGGCTTCTCCTTAACATTCTTCTGTGCTTCCAAAAACCCTGAAATCAGCTCTGGACAATCAAGGTTCTCCTCTGGCTCCCAGGTATTGTCCGCACTAAATGAGTAGGAAGAGGCTCAGCGTTTGCATCTCAAAACATCCCTTAACGCAGTCCAATGATACAGATACAAACAATATTTTTTACTTTAAAATTAGCTTGTATGCAGAACGGCAGTTTATTCATGCAATGAAAACGACTGAACAAAAGCACAGCACAACCCCATACCAGGGAAGCACTTCCAGCTCAGCGGGGGCAGGTGTCCCAGGCAACTCACTCTGTAAATCCTTTCCACTTCAGGAAGAATTCTACTTTCCCATTGACAATACGTTGGTCGAGTACTTTTTCCACAACAAATTCCTCAGGTTCTTCCTGTGTCTCCTGCGAATCCTTCTTACCCTTGGTATTCTGCTTCTTGCCCATGTTGTTCACTAAAACGAGAAGAAGTGTGAGAACTTTAACTCTTTTTGCAGTGTATCCCCAATAACTGACATGGATAGGCATAAAGCTGACGCTTTTAACGTTATCCACGTTAAGTGTAAGGGAAGAAACCCAATAGACCGACATGTCCAATATCAGCCACAGCTAAAGGGGTCATAAACAAACTCATAGCGGTAACTTGATATTCTAACTGAGAAGTAACGTTACCCGGTAACATACACAAACATGGCAGTACACAAATACTATTAGAATAACGTTACTAAGTTGCTAACCAAGTTAGATAACGTTAACTTGTGCAAAATACTCAAAGCTAGCAAAAATCACGAGATGGCGTTACGTAGGTTAGCTAGCGAGCTAACTGTAAGTTAGCTGATACTATTTCAAGCCTATGTAACGTTACAGACTATTTGCTTGACTCTACTGTGCTATCTGCGAAGCAACGTTAAGATGCGTGGTGTGAAGAAACAAGTAGTTATGTTAACTGTTCATTAGCAACTTCGATAAGAAAATTAAGGTTACCACCAGACAAAAATCGCTCAAGTTAGCATAAAGGCCCGAGAATACAACTAGTTAAATCACACGGAACACATTTCTACATTTAGCTAACTGACGTTATTGTTACGTTAGTCAAAGGAAATGTAGTATACTGTAAGATACATTAGCATACACAGAAGATGTACTCACGCACGCAGGCTTAACGATAAACATTGTAACTAGCTAACACTACTGGAAGTAAGTTAACGTTATGCTCACTTTTTCTGCGCAAACTGCGTTGACTGCTACAAGGTCCAACTAGTGAAACAAAGCTACCGTTAGCTTGCTTAGGTCGACCAACAGAATGTACACTAAGTTACGTTTTGCATGATGCAGCGTTAAAAAGAAATGATTTCTGGATACGCACACTAAGAAAAAACAGAAGTAGCCTCACTGATGCCTTCTTACCACGCGGTCTGCCTTCCCTTTAGCTTTTGTCTGTAACACTGTAGGTCGGGCGCCAAAAGCTAATCGTGGCTCTTCTACGGAAGCCTTAAAGGAAAACGCGATTCGCTCTTTTTTTGTGCCTCGTGGCTAGGTGCCATTTAGTCTTAACCCTCCGCCCTTCAAATGCTGTGAATACGTATTCAAGGCCGCAAATGTTTATAAAAAATAAAGTCCATTCTGCCATCAAAACGTATAAGTAGTCATGCTCCTGAAACAGTAGCACAAGAATGAGACAATCTGTTCTTTTTTTTTTTTTTAAATAATAAAGACAATGTCTGCAAGAGCATTTCACATTCCTTAAGTAACATCATTCTGTCAACATTGAAAACTCACCATGCAATCAAAAACATTTGCAAAGAAAAACAGTTTTACGTGTAAACAAACAGCAAAGGAAACTCTTGGTCAATTCAATACAAATGTATGAGTGACTAGTATAGAAAATACTTAATGAGTGACAATACTAACTACTTTAACTCACCGACTCATTTGATTGTACTAAGTGGTGTGCCCATAAATAAGATGAAAACTTTTACAAAATAATGAAACTCTCATAATCTCAAATATGTAAAAAACTAACATCCAAAATACGACACAATGTCGTATTAAATAGAGTTAGTGACTAATACATTTTTTTCTGAAATGGGATGGTTAAAGTCCACTTTAATAATGAAGAATTTGTACTTAATGAGACCAGTTAAGTTCCCCTAAAATGTTTTTTATTCATCCAGAATTTATAACTTAAGCATGAGGTAGAATATAATCTTGGCAAAACTCTTTAATTGTTAAGCTAAATTGTGCTTGAAACATAAAACGGTAGCCTCTTAAAATCATTTTTGTCATGATAATGTGCATCTGTGAATAATGTACACACAAACACACACCCCCGCACACACCAATATCGAACACACTTATGGAATGCAAATTAAGGCCTTGTCAGTTTAATCATTGGTATATTGTATGCCATCTAGACATAAGGAAACAACAAAATCTTTTTTCTTTTACATTTCAGTTCAAATTTCTACTCAACAGTACATGCCCTCAAATATCAGAAACAAATATGTAAACTTTAGGTAATGTTCCAATTTTTTTATTACTTGAAATAAACTTACCATTATGATACCGCCCTGGACAGTCTCATGATGCATTTAAGCATTTCAGGAACCCCAAAAACTTTAATAAATACAAATTAACAGATTCACACTGAGAGGCAAGATTACATGAAAACAAACAAACAGAGTCCTCCTCCTAGGTCTCTATCCAGTAACTGTCACAATGCTGGCCATGTTCACTTCTAGACATGTCTGGTTGTCTACGCTTGTCTGTAAAAACGTTAAGACTCAATAACTTCAACGTTAACAGGTACAAAGAGAGACTGGTAGCATAGCTAGCAGCTTAGCTGCTGTCTTAAACTGCCCGGGTGCTATGTCCATCTTTAAGCAAAGAAATGTCCAGTGTGTAAGCTACATTTTTCCCCATGAGAAATTTTATTTACAGATTTTTTTTTAATGTTCTGAGTTTCTTTTCTTTTTGCAGCTTTTGCAGATTTAGGCTCCCAACAGCGGTGAATCCACACACACTTTTACAAAAGAGGAGATCCCAAAACCAGAGTCAAGCAAGTGAGTTCAGAAATATCCAAAAACCTAAAAGTTCAAGTCTCAGCTGGCAATACTGCATCATTGTTTTTTCTCCTTCTTTCTCTTGTCTGTGTTGTTGCCAGTTGATTTGGAGACAGCAGGTTGTCTTACAGGCTGAACTACAACCCTCCCGTTAGCCCCGCACTGCAGGGTGAATCTTTCTGGGTTCAGGGGCTGTCCTGAATCATCCCTCAGCCGGGCCAGGACATCTCTGGTCAGCTGCTTAATCTGCTGGCCCACAGCACCCATTGTCTTGGCTGTAAGCTGTTTCTCCCTCAGTAGCCTGTCTCTCTGAGCCTGCAACCTTTCCACCTCCTCCTGGAGCCCTGTGATGGCATCTAGTTTGCGCTTCCGGCAGTTTTGTGCTGCCAGTTTGTTCTTTCCCCGCCTGCGGATGTCCCTCAGGAGTGTCACCTGTTCAGGGGAGAAGCCATGACCGTCGAGGACCTCCAGGAACTCCTCCACTGGCATGTTGACAATTTGCAGAACAGAGAACGGGATAAACATTGCACGTGCGCGCAACTCATCACGACTCAGCTCCCTCTCATCTAAACTTTGCCCATCATCATCGCTTAGAGGCTCCTCTTTAACACCTTTGTGGGGAAGTGTTACTGATGGCTGGTTATAGAAAGCAGGAGATGAGTAGGTGTGGTCATGCCACACACTCTCACTAAGATCAATGGGTGACCATGTTGTGGTGTAGTCCACGATGCCTTTTGTGGAGAGTGAATCCACCTCACTGCTGTAGCCTGTAGCTCCACACTCATCCTCACAATATGAACTGGATGACGATGACATCTCGGATGAGCCTGCATGAGTGAGAAGTTAATTATTGTTATTAGTAGTATGTCTAAAACAATTTCTTGCCTTCACAAGCCATGGCAATAAAGACATTTAATCTACAAGTATTTATAAAGACCTGAACCAACCTGGGGAGACTGGACCTCCAGAGCTGCTCTCCAAGGAGAGACCAGAGTCTGAGTCCAAGTCCTCGAGAACCTGTGGGTCTATGCTCTCCAAACAGCCCATCAGCTGGGTGTCTATGGTGTCCAGGCCTTCCAAACCAAGCTGATTGATCTGGTCAAACACTGCCTCATCCAGACAGCCACCCAGTGCACTATGTTGTGACACGTTTCCAGTCATATTACATACTGAAGCAAAGGGGAGAGCAGCCAGGCCCACTGCCATCCCTGGTGACGTATCCAAGTGCGAGGAGCCTGTGGATTCCAGTCGGAAGAGGGCTCTTTGTTGTTGGGTGACTGGCCTGGACTCAACTCTTTCAGACACCCCACCAAACACTCCAGCATTGGTTACCATAGCATCATGCAAACTGACATCCTGGCTGATTGCGCTGGTGATGTCTGTGTCGAGATCTGACAGACGCTCAGTAACAAGGGAGTCCAAGTCCTACACGCAAGACGTACATTTTAACAGAAGTTAGTGTTCGTACTTTTGAAAATCTTCCTCAACATGTAGATCATCATGAGACACTAAACCTTGCTGTTGTAACTGATGGTTTCCAGCTGATGCATCTGAAATACTGTTTACAAACTGATATTAAGCATTGTGTAAAATTAATTTTCAGACAACTTACATCAAGGTCAGTAACAGACAGGGAGAGTAAATTGCTCCAGTGCTGGTCAATATCAATGGTGGGAGGAGGTTGTGCTGGATCAGACAGAGTGGTGATGCCTTCAAGCAGACTCTGAAATAGGCAAAAACCAAAAATGCATACAATACAGCACTGACACAGGTACGGTCTGTTGCCAAAGTGGTATCTCCAATGTAAATTAAAATATTTGTGTCAATGCTAGCTGTATAGATTATTAGGAAAAGGAAATTAGGTCCTTCCCTGTGAAACAAACAGTCATTATCATGCTTTAATATCCCTAATCTTACACAGTGTTAGCAAAACAGCCAGTTATTAGAATGGTGCAATTTGAGTGATGAAGTGATGTGAGAAAGTGATCTTCTGGTTAAAAAATAATGTCACTCTCAACACGGTCTTGTGACAGACACTGTAGTGTGTACTCCAGTATAGCTACTTTTCATTAGAGGGACTTTTTTTAAACACTGATTTCAACAGACTACAAGTACAAATGAAGTCAACTGTGACCAACCAGGACCTTACCTCTTGTTCCAGTGTGGAACTGTGAGCCAGTTGAGTGAGTGGGCTAAGTTCTTCCTCCTGTTTAACTTTGACATCATCCTCCTGGTAGGGCGAAGAAAGGCAGATGGAGAGAAATAGATAATATAACGGGGGAACAGGATAGTCAGAGGATTCAGGGTAGAAGAGAAGGGAAAAGGAAAGTTTGTTAGCGGTCATCCAGAGATCTAAAAGACAATAAAATTTCTGGTTTGGTGAACCCAATCCGGATATAGCAGATAATTCGATATCTTGCTAAATGATGACTGTTTTGTTCTAACAGAAAAATGTTTGTTTTCATAAGCAGAGGGAACAGACATCAACAGAGCACACTGCCAACTGTGGTCAGGGTCTTTTGCAACACATTAGAAATATGTGAGCTGGTGCACGTGTTTGAAAGTGGGGCTTAGGGTCTTTTGATATACTACACACAGTTAGGCTAATTACTCTCACATACAACCTAATCCTGTTAGATGTTGTAAGACACTCCTGATACACCAAGTAGATCATTTAATGTAGGACAAAATATTCTTGGTATCTCCACACACAGGCAGAAAAGATATTTTTCATGGCAAAGTGATAAAAAGGAGGGTGGATTCTCACCCATTCCAAAAAGAGAATGCTTGCTGAATCAGTTTTTACATTAATGCTAGAGGCAAAAATATGACACACTGTACGCCAGCACAGTTCTGCCCAAGCTCTGTCTGAGCTTGTCGACTTCTACTGGAGTAGCTTTTTTAGCTTCAAACGTCCCAGTTAGTGTAGATAGTCATTGATTGTTACTTTCTAATATCACAACTGTAGTCCTCTCCTTTGAAAAACTTTGCCCTACAAAAGACTAAAAGAGGTATCAACATTATCCATGTGAACAAGAACCTTGGGAGGGGGCAGTGTTAAAGTATGGACCACCGCTTTTTTGTAAGCAAACAGCTTGTGGATCTAAGCCTCTCAAGGCCCGCAGCTGGTGGTTGAGTCTGAAGAAAGGGGATATAGTTACACAAATGGCGACATCAACTGCCCTCAGGACATAACATACACTAAGCAGCTGTTTCTACCCTGAGCTAGAAAAACTCGATCCCTAGGAGAATTAATATAAAGGTCTGGGTGACATTACAGTCTTAAATTGACAGTTACACAAAATATGAAACGACACATTTTCAATTAACAGTTGTTTTTTTTTTACCAACAACAACTAGTTGTTGTTCTGTTCAGAGTGTTTATTAATACTAAATTAATTAACATGGGGAAACTCTGTTGTTAATTGTTAGTATTTTACACACAGGTCTGAAATACATGCACAAACAGAACCTATAGGGACAACACATGCCACTTGGTTTGGGGGTTGCTCGGCAGTGCCCAAGAGGTGAACTGGCACCTCTCCAGCTACCAGTCCACACTCTTTATCTGTGATCCGAGCTGGACTCGAACCGGCGACCCTCCAGTTTCCAGCCAAGTCCTTGTGCCAAGTCCTACCTAACAGGTGCAACAGACACTCACAATACTTGTGATGCTGTACATCAAGCTAGACTGTCTGTGTTAACTGGTTTTAAAGATCCATTTCTTATTTAACTGGACTAGTTAGGTGTTGTGTAAACTGAGTTACCAATTTACAATGATGAATGCAAGTCCCCTTATCTAACTAGGCAACTGAACATACTGAATTGCAATTTGTGACCCAGGAGCAGTAGCCATACAAAGTGAAAGTGAGTGCACGTCACGTTTCCCCCACAGGTCGTTATGTTGTCTTGTTTACTGCTGCACCAGGAAATGTTCCAACATAATAAGTTACTTGGTTGGATTGACACTCTTCATTATATAACACCGATTGGTGCTGCTAGCACGCTAATGATAGCATTAGCCGTTCTGTTAAGCAGTGAGGAAGTTTACCTTTAATTCATTAGCTGGCCAAGCAGCCTTCTTGCTCATATAGTTTAACTAGCAGCGAAGTCCGTTTAACTTTATGTTACATCACACACACACTTGCCTCTTTAAGAAACCCGCATGCTCCAGCGTTACAAGGCCCCTGTAGGAGTTCAGGGGTTGTTTGGCACACCTCTTGGCCACAGTCAGGCAGGTGCTCCCTGTCATCCCTGGCTTCGTCCCCGGGGCTTTCTAACCGTGAGTTGGTGTCAGTGTTGTTGCTGGTTGAAGGCCCACAGTCAGCTTTGTCAGTGGCAGACACTTGGTGCACCAGCCATGCGTTCAACTGTGTGGGGAACCGCGGGGAGCCAAGGGTCCTCACCTCGTCTAGTAGCCGACGACTTGCAAAGAAATAGTCCAACTCGGGACATTTTGGGTGCACACTGTATCCGTCAAGAGTGTCTCTCAAATTATGAAAGGGTGTCTGGGTGTAGGCTGAGCTAGGACCCAAGTTAATCTCTATCAGAGGCGTATAATAGCCACTTAAGTAGCTGTCGATATCCACACGAACTCCAAACAAACTGAGTAAGATCGTTAACTGAATCAGGCCTTCTGTGAGGTATTTTTTCGCGACTTGCATTTTCTAAATGCTTTCAGAGCTGCAGATAATTGCGAAATCCTGACCAAACAGTTCCTCTTTCCCGAATAGACAAAGGGAAAAGCCTAACAAAAGAGCACGCCTTCCCCTGTCAGACAAAGAGGTCCGCCTGTACCGGTGTTCGGCGAAATCGTTAGGCAGCTATGCTAGCTATTAGCAGTTTGCTATCAGCTTTAATTACCGGTTAACGGGAAACCCTTGGCGCAAACATAGCGAAAATGTTGCCCTTCAGTCCTTTACAGTGGAGAAGTTATTCGTCGGCGACAACTAGCCATTAAAACCTTCCTTTCTAATTAAACAGAAAATGAAACATCCGAAAAGCTCAATGCTGTCAGAGCACAGTGCTGCTACTGGGGAAACTTCGTTTCAGAATTTGCATAACTCATGCAGATTGGACCAAAGCGTTCTCCGCAACAGAATCTGATTGGACAACAAGAATGTCAGTAATCATTTTGACCAATGAAAGCAAGTGACAGTTTGTAACTACCGCTTGCCCCCACCCCATTTATAACGAAACACATTATTTCAATGGAGAGCAGAAAACACTGATAGGCCTATGACTTCAGAAATACTTAGCACGTAATGTTGTAGTTTGTAGTATTAATTTCCAACATTCAAAGTTAATTGATCCCAGAGGGATTTCTCAGGAGCATGGTAGGCTGCAGCTCCATGATGTTTGTGCTACTGACCTCCATATGTCTCATGTTTGGCCTAGTGGTACATTGCTGAATTACAGGTTCGAATTTGTTCAACTATACACCACCCTCTACCACAGGGGAATGCAAACAGCGGAATCCCTGGCGTCTACAAAACACCATTCCCACTGGACATCCAAAACAAATCATCTCAAATTCATGGTGGAAAGTAAGAAACCTGCACTAAACATTCACTCTAGTAGGCTACTATAGGCTATTCAGTAGATTAGGCCTACATAATTGGTTATCTTCTAGATTCAATTTTATTCCAAACCATGTCAGTCTATGGAATATAATGCACTGTTATGGAATAAGCTATATCTAACACTAGATAAAATAGTTCAATAGCTCCACCTCTACTTATTTCAACATTAACATGCGCACACAGCATCAGTAATAATAATCCAAATTATATATCATATAATAATATAACAATCTGAAAGGGGACATTCTGCATGATTACATATTGTTATATTACATGTTTCTGATAAAACGTCAGCAACTATTTGAATGTTTTAAAGTCTGTCTAGTCAGTGGTTTTATAGTCCAGGATGCTGTCCATATAATTTGAATCATAATGCTAAATCAGAACATTTGGAATACACATAGGGCCTATGCCTTTTCATTTTTACTAACTCATTGTTCATGTTGCGCATACTGTACATTCACATTATCCCTCATCCCAATAATGTTGAAAAAAGATACATTATCCCCTTATAATAGTTTCAGATTGTCCCCTCCAGCTGAGTAAGACTGATGACATATAGGCTAGGTACAGTGTAACAGACTCCTGCACAGTTAGTTCACTACTGCAACACAAACACAAACTGATCCTAAGACAAAATAAGGAATGGAAAACCCTATGTGCTCTTTTTGTTTGTCCCCATTTGTTTTGTATTTTACAATCATAAGTCATACAAAGACCACGAGCACAAAACAGATGATAAATGATCCACAAAATCATTGTTTAGGAAGAGCATGGCCTTCTCAGAGTAAACTAGTTTGCTTTAATCAAGGCAATATCAAAAGGGGTGATTTTATAATACTTGTGCCATGATACACTCAGACATCCAGTGTCTCTATCTGTCAGATTAACACATGTTCACTGATACAATCCAAGGCCTGCTGCTTTATGTCAGCAGTGTGATTAGGAACAGTCTTGAGTTAAATCAAAAGAACAGGACCAGAAGACAGAATTAAAAACAGACACTGGATGTACCTTTAGTAAATATTTATTGTGTAAGAAAGTATAAAAAAAAGGACACATTGTATATCCAGTGGTGGAAGAAGCATCCATATCATTTACTTAAGTGAAACTAAAAAACTTACTCAAATGAAAATACAGAAGTATAAACAGACGAGTGTACCAGGCTATCACAAGAAAAAGTATTCACTATGGAGAATGAAAACTTTCAGAGCGTTATTCGATGTCTGGATGTGTAACATTTAAATGTTGACGCTTGACAGAGGTGGAGCCATTTTTATGTTGGGATTTTCAATCTACAATAATCATGTGGAAAATCGTAATCTTCAAACTAAAATGTATAGTGCAGCACAAATGTAACATTATATAATAATACTCAAGTGATGTACAAGTACTTATACATACCTTCCACCGCTGTGTATATCAGGCTGTGATTAAACAAATCAAATTGCACATGTCTATATGCTGTCAGAGGCAGTGGTGGAATGTAACTAAGTGCATTTACTCACGTAGGCTACTACTTAAGTACAGTTCTAAGGTACTTGGTCTATTTTATGCTACTTAATACTTCTACTTCACTACATTTCAGAGGAAGATATAGTGGTACTTTTTACTGCTCTGCATTCATTTTAAATGTTTAGTTACTAGTTACTTTGCATATTCAGATTATAAATAACAAAATATGGTCAACAAATATGATATGGTATAACCCTAACCCCCACCTGGTAAAGGTGGGGCAAATTTTAATCACTTTATGTGCTATAAAGTGATTAAAATTTGCCCCACCTTTACCAGCTGCAACATTAAAGTGATACAAACATTAATGCATCAAAAATTATAGCATAATATTATTCTGAAATGTGCCATTCTGCAAAGTGAGTACTTTTACCTTTGGTACTTTAGGTAGAGTTTACGTTTTTACTTGAATTTTGAAAATAGGATGTGCTTCTCCCGCTATTAGTCAGAGGAAAATAGAGCCAGTAATCTGGCTCATCTGCGACTCCTGCTGGCGATGGAGTGAACATTAATAAATAACCATTTCTAGGTCACTTTTACACTACTCAAGTGAAATCAAGGCAAAACACCACTCATCATTTAACTTCGTCTTGGTAGACTGGTAAATGTTTAGCAAAAAGAAATGTTAAATAGTTTTGTCTTTAGGGTAGTTTAACCGCCTAATGAGTTATCGATATCGATTGATAAAATAGTGATAGGCCTACACCAACTAAGACGTTTTCTATAGGCTTCAATTTAAGCTACCGGATATATTTTGAATGTATCTTTTTCTCAAGGCTATTTCGTTAAAATGTATAGCCTAATGTGAGAACCGCGTGTAGACTCAAAAAGGAAAGTAAATCCACGACACTGACACTATTTCTCCCTATAAATGCAAACTGAGAATAAGCTGTTGATGTCCAACTGGACAAAAACACCTCCTCTAAGTAGCCTAAACTGACCAATTTACTTCTGAGTGGCGCATTAATAATAATGATTAGTTATAACAAGTCTAGTTCAACACAACAGCAAGTTCAACATACATTGCCTATGCTGCAGCTTGACCGTGTCAACAGCAGACAGTGGAGCCCTCCTGCAGAACAGGCACAAATCTAGAGCAGACAAGTCCAGCCTTATCTGACACTGGCCACATCATCACACTTCATTAGGATGCAGCTGCAACACTGTTACAGACCAACTGCAATAATGTAGCGTTCACACAAGAAGCAACTAAAGACAGCGATAGCTTAGCTAGGCTATTTTGTATCACTGGAAGAAATGTTGTGTGATTGTGAAGCTATAGCCTATATAGCTTCTCAAGACTCGACCCCCCCCCCCCCCCACCCCACACACACACACACACACTTAAAAATAACAAGTGAAATCGTCATCCAAGCTTTACAAAGATCGACTTGGTGGCCCGACAAATCCTAAACATTCCAAATCGGGTCGGTTAAAAAAAAAGCTGTGAAGCGTAATCAGCTCCAATTGATCTGACGCCAGCGTGCAGTCACTTGATTAATCCACAAGTATTTTCATAACGATGTGAAACACATTTAAATCAACTTTGTGAAGTTCTGACAGATTTATTAGGGGAGAGCTCTTAAATCACCCCCACATACTCCTCTGAGGACGAAGCTGATTGGTGGAATTATACATGAAGTGTAGGAGGCTAGTGCGCATGTGCAGAAGTATAGGTCCCGCAAAGACTCTTGGGAAACCTGAAGGAAATCGAGGTGACTGCCATGGGACTTTTTTGTTCTAATTTTCTGTTTTTAATTTACCTCATTAATGGCAGTCTAAACTTACCTAGAAAGTCATTATTAAACACTGGTCTTGGGTCAGTTTTGAGGCTATGCTGGGTGCAAGGCTAATCCAAAATTCACTGTGTCACATTTTTTATTAAATTTATTTTTCGAGTTATTCATTTGGGGTAAAGAAATAGGCTATAGTTCCACTCTTCATGTAAAGTGGTTGAGAAACTTTGAACATGTATTGATTGGTAGCCTAGGCTACCTTATTCAATCATCTACACTGGTAGGCCTACTCTAAATGGCAGAGGTTAAATTAAAGAGAGAGTTTAAATTAAATTATTAAATTAGCAAAGCAAAACACCGTTCAATACTGTAAATGTAGAATTTAATCACTTGATTTTGCAAGACTGATATTTCATTTGAAATACTATTTTTTAATATAATAAATTTTGGAAAACTATAGTTTTCTAATACAGACAAATTAATTGTTTTAAGCCTCTCACATAACACATAACATAAATATCTATCCGGTCACATATGTGTCAATAATTTTATTTAACTCTTTTGTTCGTTTTATAATATACATTTCTTCTCTTATTGAACAGTACAAAGCATGTAAAAAAAATACCATAATTATAATCAACTTTAGACGTGAAAAATATACAATTCTCTACCCCAAATATATTATTATTAATTAATATTATAATTTTTTTATCAAAAATGCTCAAAATTAGATACATACTTTTGTGTAATTGTGTGGTCAATAATTAGACTAGGAGCTATTATAGTATTAATGGTTTACCATAATTAATAGTTATGATTATTAATAGTTATATTAATTATTATAGTATTAAGAGTTATATTAATTAGTATTTTAACCCATCAAGTGTAAATGTATTTTGTCTTGTGTAGTGCTGTGTGTGTGTGTGTGTGTGAGAGAGAGAGAGACTGTCTGAACAGGCTCAGGCAGCGGAGCTCTGTCCTCCAGAGAGCAAAACAACAGACTGGCCGCTCTCTGTCCCCAGAACCCCGCCGCTGCTTGATTGACACACGCGCTTAGCCAATCAAAGAGCGAATCAGGATCCTGACTTCCTATTGGTTCACCGCTCCAGCTGCATCAGCCAATCATAGAGCGCAAATCACCATAAAACTTAATACAGCCGTTCTGGCAGACTCTGTGGCGCCCCGCAGCGGAGGCATATGGAAGCAATTTTAAGTCGGGCTCGTTCTCTGCAAATTGAGTTGTAATAATGAAAAATGCACTGCTCTTTTCAGGGCTTTACTCTTTTCCTTTTCAATACACGTTTTGTTTTAATGTTGATGGACTGTGCAGACCTCTTCCACATTATGTGTCCCACTGGTCTGCAGGAAACTGACTGCTTTCTGTTAGTCCAGTTAGCAATTTCTGCTTTATTCCATCAGCAGTAATACATCTCCTATTGACAGTAATATAGGGCTGCTGTTTTTATTACCATAATAAACCACGTAAGACACAATAATTCTCAACTTTTATACCCATTTTCAGTCTGTAGCGTGTGATACTATTTTGCAAGTCAATTGTTTTGCCCCCAAAATGGTAATGCATCGTTGGTCACCAGGGGGCGCTACTGCCCACGAATTGTGGCTCATAAGGCATGACCTGTGAGTAATTCTCTCCTTTCAACTGGAACCTGTTTTCACTAATTGAAATGTTGCAGCTCCGTAAGGCTCTTTGCTGTTTAACTGAATTGAGATGTAATTATGATCAGTAACATCTCACTCAGAATAATAAAAAAATTAATAATGCTGCTACACGCAGGTTTTGGAGCTCTTCCTTCCTTTCTCAACCCTCCTTCCTTTTCTCTCACCATGTCTCAAGAGTCCAGAGGCTAAGGGGCCAGCAGTGGGGCGAGGTGCTGACAGATTAAAAAAAAAAGATTGAGCAAGAGAAGCAGTCAAGGATTTGATGTCAGAGACTGAGATGGCCGCCTTGATAAAGTTGGTCTGGCTCGAAGAGATTGGCAGCCTTCTCTTTGGAAAAGAAAACAGAAAAGGCCCTACATAAACAGAGGAAAATGGCTCTGGCCAAGCAGAAACAGCTCTGTATGATTTGACCTGGATACTGGAACAATATCAGCTCAGACCCGTATTCCACAGAAAGTCAAGGGACCACAACTTACATTAATTTCTGTGCATTTTGTGTTGTGCAACCGTACAGGATGTGTGTGAGTTTTCAGGTCTATCATGCTTTTCTGCCTTTTTTTTGTGATAGAAGGAAACCTCCCTGTGACCGCTCTGTTCCTGTAGTTATTGTGTCTGCTTCACTAATGGACTGCTCTCCTCTGTCTCCCTTTCCTCCTTCTGTCTTCCCCTCCTTTTTCTCCCATATCATATCCATGTATTCCCCCGGGGGGCTGATTAAAAGGCTTTCTAGCTGGGGTGAGGGGATGAGGGAGAAGAGATGAAGAGGGGGGTGGGGAGTGGGTGGGGGGTGCTGTGGCAATGGAGAAGAGTGGTCCCTATTACCCCATATGTCTGGACAGGAGAGGTTGGAGTGGAGGTCCTCTTCCAGTTAATCAATAGAGATACCGTCCTATGCTCTCTGTGTCTCTCTGTCTCTCTCTCTTTCCCTGTCTCCTCTTCCCTCCACCCTCAGACTCTCCCATTAGAGATAATGTGTTTGGTATTGACACAGCAAGGTCTGGGTACTATGACAGAAGTACAGTTCTGCTCTGTGAGGCCGAGTTTTTACATCAAAACTCTGTAGTCACAAAACGACCTGACTCATCGACTTGCTGTTTAACCAGGTTGATTGCATGTTACATCCTTTCATTGTTTGCCATTCACTGTGAGATTTACCACTCACCCATTGCACTTCATTTTAAATGCAATTCCACTTCTTCAATATATATTTGGCAAAATGAATGAGGTTTTACTCCTCTCATGAGAAAATTAATGTAAAGGCATTACATTTGATTATATAGCCATTTTTTTCCTCAGCAAGGTACTCACAATATTCCAGTATTTGGATGTGTGTAAACCCTTTTATCCCATTAGTCATTGATTTTCATGGTCATAAGTTCACTTTTTCCATATTCGTAGCACCATTGTTCGGTTAAAACATACCTGTTGGCTTCAGTAATTTTAGGTCCTTGTGTTTTGGTGAGAAAAAAATCCTGAATGACATCCACAAGTACTCATCGTTGTTGTTGTTTTCTATTTTGATTTGATTTATGTAGGATCTAAAAAATACACAGCATCTTGGAGATAAAATCAAAAGTGAGAACACATTTTCAACATCACACAGTAAAATCTTTTTTAAAAAGTGCTTTGGTAGAAACCTAACAAAATCATCAGTAAGGTAATAGAGGGAGAAGTAAAAGATGCTATTTTTGGGGGGATTACTTAGCAAATAAAATTTCCGTGTTCACAAAGCAATCAGTTATAGGGCAAGTTAGTAGTGTCTTTAGTATAGTGGTAATAGAATGCTTTCTTTACTGACAGGCACATAGATATAAATGACAGGAGTAATAGTACCCAAAACATTAATGTCAAATGCACAACTGCACATGAAAATAATTCTTAAGAGAAACATTTAACCTGCTAGTGGAGGAGACTGAAACAAACCATTGTTGACTAGAACGCGGGGATCCCTGTCTACCCGAGGGTCGTGTGGGTGCCACCCTGCAGGGCCGCAGGGCTTCAGACCAGACTTCTGAGAGATGCCTGGGGTAGCAGTGGGGAGAATGACCTCTGACCTCCCTGACTCTGTAACCCCCGGGTCACAGAGGGAGGGGCCGGCGCTACAGGGGATAGGCTGTAATTGATGTGTGGTGGGAGGGAGGCCTGGAGGGTCTGCTGGAAGCAGGGAGGGCGACAGGGATGGAGGGGAAACCTGAGGCCCCAGAGAGAGGCAGGAGTGGGAGAGCTGATGAGGGCTCTGGTCTGTGTCCACAAGTCTACGGTGCTGGTCTGGATCCCACGGGTGGATGAGATGACGGTAGATCAGAGCCTTGACTGTCCAAACCGCAGACAAATCTTATTAGTTGAACTGACTGGTTAACTTAACAGGAATTAAAATCAAAATCTTCATTCAAAAGTAATATATTTTGTCCATTACATGCAACAGCTTTAATGTCCTTGCTGGCATATGCAATTAAAAGTATTTTAACTTCTAATTGGCACAGTTGAAACAGTTGAGGTTTTGCAGACAAATATATCTCTTTTGTTGAATATTTTTGGGCCTTTTAGCCAAGTATTTAAGTGTACAAGCCTTTGAAAAGACTAAATAACCCGAGGGGTTTCCACTTTTCCACATTCTCTGGTAATCACTAACGTACAGCTGTACTCTAAAGCCCTCTTTCCTGGACTATGAACCATGAGCCAAACAAGTATTTGCGGCTATGATAACACTGATTTATCCATATACAGACATTCAGCTAAATCTGTATCCCCTTTTGAGGTAGTTGTCAAATAATTGAATTTTTTGCAAGTTTTTGGCAGAAAGTCACAGTTTTTCTTTCTTCATTGGAAGGTCAAAGGGCACACTGAATTGCTGGGGTCTGGGGAGGAGGGGTGGACGAAAGAGGCAATGGCTGACAGATGTTTACAGAGGCCTGACTGCACTTCTGTGACCATAAGAAGGCAGAAAGATTTTGCCACCACCACAAAAAGTCCCAGTCTGGTCCATGTCCACTGTGAGGGACATGTAGTGAATGCTCCTCTTTGCTGTATCAAAAACACTGCGCCCCCTGTCAGAGTCTTTGGCCACTACCCTATCCAGATGGCCTAGGTGTGTCTCACCAGGGGCCAGGCCCTGTGGGTCCTGTGTTGGCCCCATCCATCCCATCGATTTCTTCCTGCCTCAGGTTGGACTCGTTCCCTGACTGCCTCTCTTTCACGGCCACAGTATTCCTCAGCGCTCCATGTTCGAGCAGGCTACTCTCGTGTTACCGGCAACTCAGAGCAGATCGTGTCAAAGCTGTTATTTTAGAGAACTGGGTGAGGGGAGGGAAAATGTGTACAATGTTTGTGAGGGAGAGAGATTCAGAGTTTCCTGTCCACATCATAGCACTCTTGAGGATTCTAGTCCTGTCACGGCGTCAAACATAAACATGTCCTCCCGAAGTAATAACCACATGGTCAAAACAAAAGATGTTTAGGAGGTGTATTGGTGAAGATCAGTGAGGCTAATCCAGTCTATGCTTTGGCTTGCTGGTCATCCTTAAAAAAGATTTCATTCCATGCTTCTTCACTTGTAGTTGTGACACTTTTTCCTCTTTGACCATTTGGAAATTCAAACAGAGTGTTAGTAATACAGTGAGTTAAAGTTCAATTTTAGTGTTGATAAATTCACATTACCTTAAATTAATGAGGAGATTGTGGAGTGGGCTTTTACAAGCACGCATTTTGATGATGATGACCCCTGATTTGCCATGCTTGACTAGGAGAAAACAGATGGTGTTATGAGGGAAAAACAATTTGGCTTGCAGAGCATGTTCCCCACTCCAAGACCACTGGTTCGTTAGGCCACTGAGACAGTATAGTCTCATAGTCATTTTTCCAATCCCTGTATTTCAGGGTGGAAAAATAGCAAAACAAACAAGCAAACAAAACCTCATTGGAAAATATAACCACTCAGCCAGCCAGATCTGCTTAATGCTGGGCTTTCATTGCTGTATTGTGTCGTGCATTCAAAATTGATTTAATTTCTTCTCCCAGAGATGGTAAAATAGGACCCCACAGAATGTGTTGTTAAATGAAATGAGGAGGAAAGAACGCTTTCCATAGAAAGTGGTGAAACCTATGATGAAAATGAAACAAAATTCTAATATACATCTGGAGATGGTTTAAATCCATAAAAATAAGGAATGATGTTTAACAAGTAGGTAATCCAGATTATTTGTCTTGCCCATACTGCCACGTTATTACAAACAAATTTAAAAGTAAAATACATGTAATAAATAGAGACAACACTTCAAAGGTATTCATCTGCGGTTGTTACATGAAAGGCTGCAAAAGCACACCCCTCTTCTGTTGTTTAAAGCAACTGATCCCCATAGCTAATACCCATGATGGAGCGCTCTGTGTGTCTCTTCAGCCTCCATGAGTGACACTATTGTTGAAAGGAGAGGAGGTGTGTGTGTGTGTGTGTGTACTGGGGAAACGGTGCTGGTTTCACAGGACTGTGACTGGTGGAGTGTAACGCTGATGAAGTCTTCATCCAATCTGCTGTGTTCACGATGGGAGAGCAGAGTGAGTGACCCCTACTCTCCCTGGACTTCGCGATCTGTTTTCTTCCCTCTTCTTATGCTGCAATCCACTTATAGAACTTCTGAATACGTATGCACATGAGCTGCACACAAACCTGCCCAGCCTAAAATCTGTTTCAGTATGGTTTTAGTCTTCATTGATGATCTAAACGTTGTATGAGAAGCTTTTTTATCCCTGCTAAGAATAAAAGTATTGTGAAAACACTGTTGCATGCATACACTGCATGCATGAGTGCAAACATGGACACAGGCAAACACAGAGCGGCATCTATTCCCTCGCCTCACCAGACATAAACAACATTTACACTAGCATATACGTGCTACACGGAGTGTATTTCAGTCCATCTTTGTTTGTGAATGGTAATGGAGGAGCTCCTAAAGGGAGATGGAGGGGGAATAAATGGAGGATTTTCAGCTTGTTAAACGGGGCATTAGAGGGCTTGTGACTGGGAGTTGTAGGCTATAAAACCCAACGGTTCGGCTGCACTCATGTTTTAGTGCATTGGCTCATGGGCTGACAGCTTTGCTGTTTGGGTGTCGTTTTGGGCCATGCCTTGGGGCATGCTTTACGCTGCTCATTTGGCACAGGGGCACTTTCAAGACCCACCGGAGGCAGATTTAGGGAGAGGCCGAGCCCCATGTGAAAACACTGCAGACTCCCTGCACCAATCTGAGTGATATAAAACAGCGAGTGGAGGAGGAATGTAAAACATATAGTATCTTGCTCGTGCAGTTCATTTCTGCCCTGGTGACTGTGTGTCTCAGTTTGTTTTTTATTTATCTCTGTGTAGCCACAGATTTTTGGCTTCTAAGCCAGATGCAAAGCTAATTGGGTTAGCGCTAGATATGATTTGCTATCAAGGTTTCTGAGAAACAAGCAGACATGTGTTTGAAATCTGCACATCTGAGTTCTGTGCAGATGTGGAGGCATACATGTGAGCCTTCATGCATGCACACACACATTTATTATTTTTCTCCAGGAGGCCTGGAGGTAATTTTAGGGGTGCTTAAATGATCTGGGCTGCCATAATGATGTCCGCATGCTGACATATTTTCATATTTTCAGTGAAGTATTCCTCTTGTCTGTTCTCCATACAGCACCAAGAAATCTGGAATAACAACATCACTTCAAGATGCAAAACCAGGGAGGAAAAACAGATGAACGAAAAATAAGAAGAAAAGAATAGAGAAAGCAAAAGGCTCACTACTCTCTGCTTATATCCGTGGCGAAACATTTTCCCACTCAGCATTTCTTATGAGAAATCGCTGGTTTTGTCCTTGCTGTACTGTATATCATTTTTATTACTCCAAAGGTCAGTACCATAAGAGTACAGATTTACAGTCATCCTCTCATTCAGTTGATACACCAAGGCATACAGTTCAGAGATAGCATCAAGAACAGCAGCATATGAATAGCAGGGTGTTCTTTTGTGAGCAGTAACCTTATGTGAACCCAATGAGATGTAACTGTGAGCAACAGTGTCTGGACAACCATTCTGAATCCTCAGAGCATCCATGCAAGGCAGTCAAAGAATCTGCAGACTGTCATGGTGTATGAACAGCCTCCTGGCTGCTTTCACCAATGGACAAAACTGTCAGCAGGCAACACATCACAGACAGGAGAGGACATTTAGCAGAGCAGTCTGTTTTCTACAAAGGATGTCTGCATGCCTGTGTTTGATTGGTGTAAAATGAAGATCAGTGGGGTTATACAGAGGCAATAAGCATTTTCCTCTAATATTACCAGTGTAAATAAACAGTTAAACTGAACTAGGGGGATTTCTAAATAAAAAAGGCTACTAGAATTTCTGTCAAAGATCGAGTTCAGCCTGATAAAATTGAAAAGAATATATATAAAATAAATACACATAAAAAACACATAAAGGTCCTTTTTGCAATAACATGCATGTTTAACTTTTAATATAAGTGTGCCCATGTGTTTAATGGTTTTATTTTCTTCTGCAACCACTAAAATGTCACCTTTTGACCCCAATACAGAAAATCAGAGAGTAATCAGACCTCAGAAGGCACAAGTGAGGAGAGACAAGGGATTTCCTCTCTAAGATGATACAGTCATCTGTCATAATAGCTGTCACAATGATATGGTTCAACAGTTCCCATTTCCCCATCTGCTGTGTATGTTTGTGTGTATAGTGTGTGTGCCTGCATGAACACAAACGTGAGCCCATCTGTATGTACACAAGCCTGATCTCATGGCATATACAGTAATACTGGTACCTTAATTTCAGTGGTGGAAGAAGTACATTATTCACATCCTTTACTTAAATAAAAGTAACAGTACAACAACGTGTAATACTGAATTATGGCAGTCCTGCATTCAAAATCTTAATTGTTATATTAGTAATTTAGTAATGCATTAATTAACGTATAAGAAGTACTTTAATACTTTAGTTGGTTGAGGTAGAGCTAATTCTAACAGGCACATTTTATAAAGTTATCATGTGTTTTGTATGTAAAACATCAATCTGAACACTAACTTGTAACTACAGCTGTGTAATAATGGAGTAAGAAGTACTATATTTTACATATTTTCCTCTAAAATGTAGTAAGGGAGAGGTATACAGTAGCAAAAAATGGACCACAATTGCAATTAAGTACAGTACTTGAGTAAATGGATAGTACTTTCCACCACTGCATATAATATTGTATAAATCAAATGTTGGCAGGTGCTCAAACAGTGTATTAGCCGTGACAATGCAATTAGCAAACCTTTCCAAAATATTCACTGTACCTAACCATGACTGAAACAACTTTTCATATGATGCCATTTATAGTGTAAATTTTGTTCTTGTATAATAGATTATACACAATAACGGTCATTACAATGCAGTGATGTACACAAATTCAGTGTGTGCACTTCCCAATCAGACTGTCATTCCTCCCACGCAGTACACAACAGGAGCCCACATCTCCCTGGTTTAAATGAGACAATGTTCCAACCAAAACGCTGCATTGTAGTGCGTGAACCAAGAGAGACGGACAGAGTAAATCATACACACAAGAGCCAGAAGTGTTTTTCAGTTGACAGTCACTTCATCATTATTCACAAGACAGGCCTTTGTATCCTTTGTTTTAGTGACCATGTTAAATTAGCTCAAAACAGATGGGTGCTGTCTGGTTGCCAAGCCTTCTCTATGAGAGCTATGTGTGTGTCCTGATTGTGTGTGTGTGTGTGTGTGTAGGTTAGTAAGACTGGGTTTATTCATGTACTGGTGTCCTCATATGATTGTGAGTGTGTTTGCGTGTGTGGCTAATTACAGCTAAGATGTATGCACCAATCTGCCCTTCGTCTTTTTCATCTGTCTTTGGCTGTCTAACTTCCCAGCTGTCGTATGTCCAGATGTATGTGTGTGTGTGCTCTGGTGTGCAGATGTCCTAGGGTTGTTGTCCTGCCAGTAACAAGGGCTTTTGGGGTGCAAAGTGAAGGGGAGGACAGCCCAGGGCTTGGCAATGCTATGAGGTGCAGTCCACAGGGAGTCAAGTTGTGTGTTTTCATGTAAGCGTTTGTATTGGTGGGCAGCAAAAGGTGTTGATGGTTATAGCCATAGTCCGAATTTCCAAATTTAACATGCATGCGTGTATGGTCTTTGTCACTAACACCGTTTGTGTATGCATGTTCCAAACCTGATCTTGGATGATGTCATTTGCAGCTGCTGCGTGGCTGACAGACAGTTTCCGCACCACAACATGGGGCCCTATGGTCTGCCTGTCAGGCTGATGGACAGGTGAATGACACCAATGAGAGCCAGCCGTCCCTCCCCCTAGGAGCCAGGCACTGAGTGACAGCCAGTAAGCCGCCAGAAAGAGCGTCTCTGAACCTGAAAGTAATCTCTTTAACACTCTCTCTTTCTCTTTTTCTGCATTGCTCTTCACTCTTTCTCCTTCTTCTTGGCCTCTCCTTCCTCCTCCTCGCTTTGGCTCCTTCGCGCCTTCTCAGCCTCTTTCAAAAAGTCTCTCTTTCACTCTGTGTGGGTGTTTTTCTCTTCCTCTGAAGGCCTGTCTTTTTTCACAGTCTCTTCTCCTCCCCTCTCTTTCTCCCTTTCACTCTGTCTGTCACCACTCTGTGCTGGTTTCTATCGCTGTGTCACCGAGTCTTAAGGAGCAACTTGACTGCTTCTCAGTTTTGTCTTTCAAGTCAAAATAGTCAAAATAGGCACAGGGTTGTGTGAGAAGGACTTCAGTTTGTATGTGTGTGTCTGAGAGGAAGAGAGACAGTTAAGCTACAGGAGTTGTATTCCTCGTGTCAAACTGTTTATTCTGGGCATAAATCCCCCTGTGCCCTCTTCTCTACACTTTTGCGTTGACACACTTTTTTCCCTCAATGTAAAGCTGCTCCACCCAGATTCTGTGGTTTCTTGGCAAAGGTTGTTGGGTGAGATTTTACTGGCGTACCGCATTTTGGAAACATCACATGGGTGGGTTACTTTGATGCTCAGTTGTGCTTTGGGAAATCCTCCAGTGTGCATCTCCACCCTTACCCTCTAGCCCTCCACCCTCCACTCCATGCCCCTCTCTCCCATTGGACCCACAGTGAGCCCACCCAAGTGCCTTTCAGCCTGGCACTCTGCCTGAGGCCTACACACCCCCATGACCCCTCACCTCTTGACCCACTGTCCCACGCTCTCTCTGGCTTTTTTTTGTCACCTCAGCCAACCGCCACCACCCACACTAGCCTTCAACCCCTAAAATGTACAGAAAAAACTTGGGAAAGTTTGTTTTGCATATGTGCAGTGTACATATTTGTGTGTTTGTAAGTATATAAGTGTGTGTGTGTGTGTGTGTGTGTGTGTGTTAGTGAGGAAGGGGTTTCCAGCAGAGTTTAATGAGGCTTGGTAGGATGTCTGGATATGGAAAAATCTGCTTCCCCTCTCTATCTTCTCTCTCTTCGGTTTCTTTCTCCTCTTTGCCAACTCTTCCTCAACTCTGCCTCCCAACCTCTTTATCTCAATATGTTTCTGTCTCATTTGTCCATCACATCCTTTCAATCCATCTTCATCTGCATGGCATTCCACTCTCTCAGTCAGTCAATCTCTGTGCCTTGTGAGTGTTGATGTGTCCCCCGGTAAGTCTCTCGCTGTCTGTTTCTGTCTTCTTCATTGTTGTTTTTCTCTGTGTGCCTTCCCTATGCCTTGTGAGAAACTCTTAAGGGTCTTTGTTACAAGCTCCAGTCACTTCCATGGTGACCAGCATTGACTGACAGCTCTTACAGAGGTCTCTTCATCGCAGGGGCCAGGGAAGGCATTAAGGAATGTGTGTGAGTGTGTATGTAAAATAGAGAGAGCCTATGTGTTTGTACATTTTTACATCTGACCAAGTATACATGTGTAAGTGGTTTCTGCTCACCAGTGTAAGTGTTCATCCTCTGGCGGGTTCATTTTTCTTGTCAAAGGGTTACTGTGATGTTTATCTCAGTGACATAGACAAATAAACCAGGGCAGAGTCAATCTAAGCCGGGCAATCAGTGCCGAGCCTACAGTTCTGAAAGTCTGTTTGTTTATCCTCCATGTTTCCTTTGAACCCCCCACCCCAAACACACACTGATATTTATGAACTTATGCAACCCAAGAGAAAGAAGGAAACACAGCAGACAGTTAAGTGTAAGTGTGATGAAGAAAGAGAGACATACAGAGAAAGACTGATTAATGTAAAAAACACACCAAATTACCCAGAATTTCACCTGATGACCACTGAATGGGTTCATCTAAAGTTAGGTCACCACCTTTTTTTGTGGCTGAGATTATTTCAGTCCTGCTCAACTCCCATGCAATGAGAAAAACCCTGCAGGTACTATCTTGGAAATCTGACATAGTGAAACAGAAGGAAGCTTTTATGTGAGTATTTTGTAGTAATTATTTCAGAATGCTTCAGAATGCTCAAAACAGCAAAAGACTATGCTACGCACTTTATGCACTTTATCTTGGCTGGACTTTTTGTGGAACAGGCCTCATTATTCTCTGTCAGCCATTAGCGCCAAATATCTGAGCAGTGATTTTAATCAAAATGATAACATCAATTGCTGTGTGGAATGGAAAACAGAATTGTTCAAATGAAAGACTATGCTATAACTACCTTAATGGACTGAATGATAACAAGGGGCAGGACAGGACGTGGTCAGAGGTTGACCCTTTGACTGACAGGAGCCCCGCGGTTTGATGGACAAACGTGATGGACCTGTGGAGCTCAAGTATGTCAGCCTGACTTAAAACTTTCCACACTTCTCCATTCTCTGCAATGTCTGAAAGATGGAAATATATGTCCGTATACCTCATATCAATCCAAGTCAAACATCAACACCCTGGCAGTCCGAAACTCAAAGCCATACAAAAACACAACCCATAGACATTCCATAGCACCCAGTGAGAGGGTTTGAACTATTGCAAAAACATTCACAATATAGGGAAAACCCAGAAAATACATGGGTACTCTTAAAAATGATCTGGAATTGGGAATAAAAGCAGGTCTTTGCCTCCTCTTACTTGAAGCTTGCAAACCACATTACCAAAATACCCAGCTGTCAAAAGAGCAGATTTGTTTTGTGGTAAATGGCTGACAATCAAAGTGGCCCAAAGTCTTACAAAAAGCAGCAAGGAAAACCATCTTGAACTGGCAGTGGTATAACACTGCAGATTGGTGGTCATTCATTTCATTGTTCCAGTGTTTCAGTTTTCAGTGGGAACCTCCATAATTTGGAAGTAATGGACGAGAGAATGCAGATGGGCAAGCAAGAAAAAGGGAGACACAGTCCTGAGTTATTTATATTTTTAGGTTGCCCTGTTATCGTGAAGTCTTTTTGAAGTCAGCAGGCATCCTTTGAAAAGATCCAACACTATATTTTGGACAGAGATGGAGAGAGTGACCAAAGCAAAAAAATAAATAAATAAAAACGATGAGTGTGATGGTTTCTTGAAAGTGACAGCCTGCTGCCCCATCTCTCTGAGCTATCAATCTCCAGGGCATCCTAATTAGCCATAATTGGTCATAAGTGGATTTAATTGGCTTTGATTGGCTGTAATTGGGGCGATGGGCTAATCTGATTCGAGATCAGAGAACTGGAGGTCCTGTGTGGTTTGCGAGCGAGTAGCCCCTCGCCCCTCCGTTGACCCAAGATGTACACATCAAACGTATTCGTTTGTAACACAGCTGATTGCTACCGGTCATTGCCGTGTGATTTGGGAGTAGAACCACACAAGTTTTTATGTGTTTATGTTGCAAGCTACCACTTCCCTGACAATGCTGCAAGTTTACAGGAATTCAAACTGGAAACTGGCTCCTTCTGTAAATAAATTCCTGCTGTGTATGTATATATACCATACATGTAAGTGCATTCATGCATCCACTCACACACACACACACACGCACGCACGCACACACTCATACACACACACACACACACACACACACACACACACACACACACACACACACACAGAAGAAACAGCCTCAAAGAGTCAAAGAGAAACTGAGAGGGTGTGAGATGGCAGGAGAGATCATAAGTAAACAGTAATGTAATACAGCACTAATTTGAATCACATTTTCTTGCCCAGAGCCGTTGAATTCCTAATTGCGCATGAAGCTGTCCAGAAGTCATGCTGAATTATAATATCCCGGACAGAAAGAGAAAAGTGACTCTGCAGCATTTTGATTTGGTCTGACGAGGGACTTTGAGAGGAGAAGAGAAGAGGGGTGGGAGGAGATGTGTTTGTACTGGAGAGAAAAATCCCTCTTGCCCTCTTTTTCTTTCTCGCTCTCACTGTCTTTTGTTCCTGATCTCGGTCTACCCGGTGGCTTGACAGGCAGATGGAAGTGATTATACTGTAATAATAAACCATGGGAGGAAACCATGGGAGAGACGGAGAGATGACAGAGAAGGAGGAGGAGAAGGGAATATCTTCGGAGCGCTCACGGGCCAGCACACGTGTCGATCGGGCCCACGGATCAGCGCCTGTGCTCATTTCCATCACCTTGACGGCTCAGACCTACATCGCACCAACGGGAAAGAAATCGAGACTGTGGCCTCCTCACCAAAGATATGCAATTCCTTTCCCAGAGATGTGAGGTCTTTGATCACAGCTTCATTAGACTTGATTCAGCATGCAGATGTTTCGCACTTTGAGGCCAGATCTTGAAAGATGAACTTATTCTCTTTAAAACAACAAAATCATTTCTCCTCCCTCTATATTTTCAATCTCCATGGCAGGTGCTGTATGTTTTTTTCAGTTTCTGTGCTGCGGTCAGGCTTTGACAGTAGCCCTGTCTCTCGCCCTGTCTCCCCTCAGTCGCAGTGTGTTTAACATCTGCCCTGTAGGCCTGTACCTCTCACTGCCTTTCAGCACCCGTTGCTGCTTGCTAGACGTCGCAGCGCCACGGTGCTCTCTAGTCGCACAGAAAACACCCCTCATCAGGTGCAACTGCAGTGTCACTGTTGTTCAGTGTGGCATCACCATCAAACAGAGACCAGTACTTGTATACTTCAACCTGTCAGCCATCATTGAGAGAGCAGCGGACTGGGTAAATGCCAAACTGTGACCGCAGGACAGATCTTGCAAAGACACGAAGCACCTGCATGAATAAAAGGGTGAATAATGCTGGCATCAAACAGTGGAAAGGTCTTTGTTGAAAATAGAGAGAGGTGATTGGAGCGTGGGGGGACAGAGGTTGAGTGGGTTAATGTGTAGAGTGTGCTTACGCATGAATGTCAGCATATGTGTGTGCGTGTATGCGTTAGGGGCAGCTGGTCTACGGATGAGGGAGAGAGCCGTCATCCAGAGGCAAGGCCCCTCCCATGCAGAACCGCACCCTCCCCCTAGCCTCTAACCTCTAACCTCCCACCCCTCACCCTAACAGCAGCATAATACGTCTGTTGAGGGACATGGGTAGGCAAGGTTGCTTTCTGCTCGCATCAGCATCCTCTCTGTCCTCCAAATTGCCTTTGAAAGCACTGAGTGCCATGGGGGTGGTTGGTATAGTCTGCTTTGTTCTGTTTTCCGTGGTGGCAGCATTTGCATGGCAGGCACCTACATTGACTACATGAATTGTGGAAGTTGTTGTTCAATCGTACTGAGAGTCTCAATGTGTGGCCAGAGTGGACAGAAAACTAATCTTAGAGGTGGTGTGATTGCACACAATGTCAGTGGACAAAAAGTCAATGGACACAAACAGACACAGATTGAATCAAAGATGTGTCTGCATGAGTTGACAGCATTTCAGCTTGAGCCCCAAAAAATTATAATAGCTTTATTAGTCCACTACCACTTCATGTTTTGAGACTAAAGAAAAAATACGAGGGGCCTAGAGGAATACATCAGAAAGAAGACATTTCATGTAAGTTTTAAGATATGTCTGAGTGTGACTTATCTCACTCCACATACATAATCAGTACATATGTTGCTTGCTAGTTAAAGCTAACATCTGTACAGTTGGACATTGGCTGTTTGGGGCTAATTACCACAAACTACCAAAGCAATTACAAGGCTCAATATGTGCTGAACACACTTGAGCCATTTCCACAATTCAACAATGACTAGCCTTTAACGATCACTAAAGGCTGGGGTACGGTTCAAAACAAACTAGTTTGTATGATGTTTTGTCCAATCTTGTCTGGAGGCGAGTGTTTACAGCTGCTATGTTCAATCTCAAAGTTTCACAGAGAGGGGCAAGATGCAATAATTGTCCAAATGGGGTTTGTGGTCTACACTTTTCTAAAGTATTCACAGTGTTGCACAAATACTGATGGAAGTAGTTTTGTGACAAATGAAAAAAGTCAAACCCTGCCTACTCTCTCACTTCTGCAAACCATTCACTTTGTGAAGTGGGTGTGCTAATGGGATTTTCAATTTTAGAAAGGTGCAAATATTGTTGGACACAATCCTCAGAATTCCGAGGACGCTGTGAGGGAAGGGTTTCAGATGCTGTTAAATGATTTGACAAGCATTTCTGACAACAGACAAGATGGATTCTTTTTTGGTGGCATAAGACTTGAAAGGGTCTTGTTACTCAGAACGGAACACAAATGTAGTGGAACCAAATGTGTCACCACTGACAATCATAAACACAACATTCAGTCTTTTACCCTGTCCTGATCTGCTTTGTCTCCCAGGTCCAGGGAGTTACTGCAGTCATCATAGTAAAACAACCATGATTTCACCCAATATTCCTGTCATGTTTCAACAGGCTGTTTATTAAAAACCCTCAGTCAGCCAGCAACCGCACTGCACACTCTCAGCCACGGCGCCCAGAAACACTCTTTCACATCACAACCGTCGCCTCCAATCTCTGTCTTTTCCCCTCTTGTCATGCTACAGCTCTTATTTTCCTTCCTGCTGTCCCAGTGGTGGTTTCCTAAGTATGACATCATCACTCATCGCCTGAGTGAGGGCTCGGTGACCCATGGTGCACTTCAGATGCAACTCGATTTTGACTTGTTTTAAAAAAAGAGAACATTCCTTAGAATATTTTATGCAGGGGTGTTGAGTCATGGACTGCAACCGGAGTGTATTTCTGTCACACCCATCAACAAGATGTCAATCACCAAGCTCAAAACAAACATACAAAAGATCACACCTCCTATTCAGGACAGGATTCTACAGTGACTGGATTTGGGAATGACTGTGGATGTTAATGCAAGTTTTCCTTTTCCTCAGATGAATAGATGTCCGATTGGCACTAAGGCCACAGCGAGACCAGCAGCACAGTCCCAGACAGGCACTTCCTGGAACAGGGTTTCCTTCCGGCAATGGCAGGGGCCCAGCACTGATTAAAGAACAGGAGGACGAGGAACACCTGAAAGAAACAGCAGCTCATCAGACAGGAGACATGCACACACAACACACACAGGCAAGTTCACACAGAGGAAAGTTAACATGTCCATACACGCTGACAACACTGTTAAAGAAACATGTCATCAGCAGGAACACACATCACACAAGCGTACAGCCTTTAATCAAGAAGGGTACTTCTTTTGCCAAATGTTTGTCAAATATGGCATGTGTGTGTGTGTTGCTGTTCAGCTGAACTTGATTTTCCAATGCCTGCTGCTCCGGATACCACAAAAACACCCCGCTGCCTCCATTGTTTGCCTCTCAAGGAATTCCAAACCTCTCCCATCGCTTGATTAGCAGCTCACCCGATCGCGTGATCCTCACTTGACTGTCCCATGTTGGGAAAAACACGTTGTTGTAATGATATAAGATCCATCTTACAGAACCTTGGAACAATATGTCCTCCCATTTTCCCTCCAAGATGAGCAGGAGTATGTGGGAAAATCTGGAATTACTGAGTTTGAAGAACATGCCGAGGTAGATATTTGCTCAATTACAGCAATGCATGAATATGCACGCACCGCCTCACATATACTGTAGACACATGCCCACATGTGGGCATAGACACTACGTCAGTTTATGAAGCTGCTGTGTGTGGATTACCTAGCAACTGTGCACCTATTTTGATGAATGTTTGTGTGTCTCGACGGGATACTACTGGATTAAGGTGATGGAAAAGTTCAGCTTTGGATCATGTCTGTGCTGCACTCTGCAATTTCTCCACATCTCCCCATTCCGAAGGCTTTTCTTCGTCTTCTCTAATTGCAATTTACACCTCTTCCTTTCAACTCTCAGTCATTCCATCCCGCCAACCATCTGGTGCCCCTTCCCCAGTGAGCTGAGTTCACTGCTAACAACCCACAGCTGGGCTCACACACACATCAATTTATTCTAAAGTTAGCAGAAATGGCCATCAGCAAGTGATCCCCAAGTCTATCTCTCAAACACTTAGCTTCGGAGACAGCATGGCCTGAGGGTTGTGGTGGCACTGGGTTAGGGTTATTGTCCAAGCGTTACTTAGAGCTTGTCGGGGGCTGATCACTGGCAGATGCTGTTTGTGTAATGGCAGAAGGTCACAGCAGGGTAAACCAGGGGCGACAGGAGTGCCAAAGATCTGCAGAAAATAGAACAGACGTTGTTGTAGCCAAGTCCAGGATGAATGGACAACATAGAGCAGGTCTCTTCGGTTGTGAGCTGATATCCGAACCCTGGTTCCTTCTCTTGTCAGGACCTGGAGCCTGGACACTGTCAGCCAACAGAGGCACACACATACACACACACAGTATTTTAGCTGACTGAGTCCTTGTTGGAGCCCTTTCACACTTCTTAGAGCTGTTTCCCCGGATCCAAATCTAACATGTCATGAGGCCAGAGGATTAATTGTTAATCTTAACAGCCATCATTATCTGGGATAATTCTAAATTCTTCCATTCTTGCCTAGCCAGCACATGTGGCCTGTCCATTTGACTGTTGAGGAGATCCAGAACACTTTCTTTCTCCCTTAACTTCACTCTTTTTCTTTCACTCTAATTCTTTCCTTTCTTTTTGTCTCTCTTTAAGACTCCCTCCTCTCGCTTCCTGGAGCTAATTTTCAGAATGATTTCATGGCCACAGAATGTCCTAATTGCGGAGAGCTGGTCTGCTTCGCTGCGGGGCTACTTTTTAGGCCTGGTATTTCAGTGTGTGTGTGTATGTGTGTGTGTTTGCACGTGTGTGTGTGTGTGTGTGTGTGCAAAAAGGAGGGAAACTAGGTTTTGGGGTGGGTCAGGGAGTTTTAAAGCTGGGGTACCTGTCATTTTGATGGACGTCTGAGGGACCTGACTGCCCTTGCGCCCCTGACCTGCTTCTCTAGCCCTCCAACACGCCAACATCTCACTCTGTCAAATAGTTAAACCCAGGTGGGGGGACAAGATGTGTGTGAGGGAGTGTGTGTATGTGCCAGTGAGCAACATAGAACAGGGGCTTCTTCACAGAGAGACCCCAAAAGGATGGAATAACACACTTAAACTCTGCTCATGATGTCACAGTCAGTGCTATAAAGTAACAAAGGCCTCTTTTTGCATGTTTTGCACAATATCCTGAATTCCCACTTGATAACATCAAATAGGAAGAATTCCCACTATCATCTTCTGTTTGTAATTATGTAATTTGGAGGCAAGTCTGTGCATTCAGTTCACTTTTTCCCATCGCTCAGTTTGAAGGTAATGAGTTTTGTCTCGATGCTTATGTAATGGTGTACTTGTTGTGTTCATGCGCGTTTGTTCACGTGTGTGTTCTCTGTGTTACACACCATTATTTACACACGCTCTTTCTAATTTCACACTTCACACGTTTTCTGTCATCGGCTGGAAATAGAAAAATGAAAAAACAGGCGGCAGCGGTTGATGAAAGTGAAATTGAAAAATGAAAAGAAGTCAGGTCGCAGGGAAGGAGGGAGCGCTGTCGATGGTTTAGCCTTCGGACGCATGATGGAAACCAATCACCGTGGAAACAGCACGAATCAGCAGACCACATCATAACCCTCGCAAACACACATACATATGGTAGATGCGCATGCCTCGACACACTCACACGCACATGCACACGCACGGTAACCTCAGTATTGCTTTTGCCTGAGATCTGGACAGCTAAATGAACATGATGGGTTTCCCCAGCTGCTCAGAGGTTCCATTAAACACACACAGCCAATATGATACACAAGCACACACAAACACGAAACCAACACACCGCAACAACCACTCCACTCTACACTGTACATAGGCCTTCCATGTATCTCCCTGTGCGCTATTCTTTGGCTGCCTCTTCTCTTTCTCAACCTCAAATCTGCTTGAATTATTCTCTAATTTTTGCCTTTCCTCAACTCTGTGTCCTTCCCCTCCTCCTTCTTACCCAACATTTCCCTGTCAGATGGTTGTGGCAGGGACTAGCGGCCTAGCAGTGGGGGTCCTGTGGTGAAGGGAGAGGGGAGGGGGGAGGGGGGGTGGCTGTCCATGTCTGTCCCTGACAGGAGCGGGGCTGCCTTTACACTCTCCAAACGGGCCGAGCCGTCACTCCTGATTATCCCTCGTGCTGCACAGAGCCAGGGAGTCGGGGGTCTCTGGAAGCCATTACTCAGCCAGTGAGTGAGCACCCTGTCCCCTCCTCTCACCCTTCCACCCACTGCCCCCACCCCTCTGGCTCAACTTAATCACTCACAGCTGAGGAGAGCTAGAGGAGGAGGAGGGAGAAGCGGCAGAGGCAGGAGAGCAAAGGGGGTGGAGTTGTGGCTCAATCAGCAACAAGTGCGATTGATTCCTTTTTGAGTGCAAGACAATTCATTCCCATTGGTAAGAGGACACACACACTGACACATACACATACTCACAACAGGCCCATTTGCTCCCCAACGGTGAGCTGCCATGTTCTGTGAGAGGACAGTCTGCCTCACAGGAACAGGAAATGAAGGAGTAGACACTTACACAGGCTGCCTTGTGTAACCATGGGTACCAGCCTACACACACACACACACACACTTATAAGCACACTCACAGTAGCCTATGTCCACCCTCAGCTGGAGCTTGTTAAAATTGAGACTGCTGGGCCAGCTTGTCTTTGTCAGAACTCTGATGTTACATACAAGCTGATGGTTAGGACATTTTCATATGTGCGTGTGTGTGTGCGTGTGTGTGCGTGTGTACACTGGCAACAAGGCCAAGGGATGCTGAACGATGGTGACACATCGACCCCAGGCCTTCGTGTTTTCCCACAATCCCTCTCTTCCGTTTGCAGCTACCCATAGTGACTGCTGGGTGGGCATGAGTCAGAGCGAGAAACCTAAGCCTTCATCAAACATACACTAATCAGCTACATGGGCACAGACAAATTCACAGTTAATATGGATCAACACAAAAAGCAAATGGCCAATAGCTGTCCGGCAAGCCAAAATTAGGGAAGGAAATTTACTTTAGCTGATGTCTGAGCTTCAAAATTGTCTTCTGTTACAGTGAAAGTTCTTCCAGAGCTCTCTCAGAGTGTGGTAAAAGGAGACTGCCCTCCCAAGAAAAATGACAGTCATTTCAGCAAGTGCCCAAAAATGAGATATGTTAACATTCAAGTGACAAAGTCCCTCTAGCAGCTGTGGTAATTATGACTCTTCTTTGCCGGGAGAAAAGGAAGAAGTAGTGTCCGCCGAGTCCACAGAGGGAGGTCTGGAGAAGGAGGAGGTCGGGGTGAATGGATGGGACAACAAAACATCAGACAAGTGGTTATTATTGGTGGTTATTATTTAATCATGACAAGAACCGCTTTAAGGAAGTAGTCATTCGAACCCAAAAAATGATCTTTCCCTAAAGGGATTTTAGTATTCAGCTGGCAGTGGTGAACCAGCTGCAGTGAATGTAAATGATCTGTATTTGTATAGCCTTTCTAGTCTTTTCAACCACTCAAAGCTTTTACACTACATCACATTCACCATTCACCCACTGAGCCTAAGTGCTCAAACAGAAACTAACATTCACACACATTCATACACTGGTAGACAGGGGTCACTTTGACTGGAGGAGCCGGGATTGATCAACCTTCCGATTAACGGGCAACCCGCTCTATCTCCTGAGCCACAGTCGCCCCAGTGGCTGCAGCAGCATATTTCCTCTGTTCTTTTGCCACCAACAGGCACAGACTGTTATGTGAGTTGTCTGACAACATCGTGGAAAGGACCTCTCTAATACCTGGTAACACGCCTTGTTTTTAACCAGGGGACAAGGACAATTCTCGATGATCTCGTAAGATTTCAAAGCGATAATTGCAAGAAGACGCTGGTGGAAACAATTGTTTGAGACAGAGTTGGAGAGAGGAGTTTTTGTAGATGTTTTCAGAAACCTCATACAGTAACAGTAACAGTCTGTGGATGGCAAAAAGAAGCAGTTCTTGTTAACGTCATTTTTTGACTGGTGCAATTGTCCGGAAGGTATACACTGCAGACGCTGCAGCCAGTTTGCGGCTCCTAGCAGAAGCTATCGACTGCACGAATTCCAGATCTTTTTGTACCTATGTATCTTTTCAACCCTTAAATATGTGAAAACAGGGCCCTGGTTTGAAAACATCAAAATGATCCATTAACCTAACCAAACTTTAACCATAGAGTCTGATCATTACACTGATTTTTTCAGTGCTTAACAGTGATTTGTAACCGTTTTGGACAGCACAGACAAATAATGTTGTTGTGTTGACAGTGGCGTGAGATCAGTAAACGCTAATATGTGTTGTTATAGACAACATGAACAAATGCCAGATTTTGTTGTTTAATTTAGAGGACTTGTTGGGTAAAAGACACTAAAAAGTAGACAAGGCCTCAAGTCTGTTTTGAGGGTCAATCCACGGGAACAAGGGGGGATTGTGGCTCAGCTACTGAAAGAGAAGACCTGTCTGATGATGGATCACATTTCCCACTCTCCTCCACCTCTCATCTTCTTTCTTCATGCTCTCCCTTTCCTTTCATCTTTAAAGTGCTCAGCCCAGGTGCAGAGAAAAAGATGTGTTTATGTGTGTGTGTGTGTGTGTGTGTGTGTGTGTGTGTGTGTGTGTGTGTGTGTGTGTGTGTGTGTGTGTGAGAGAGAGAGTTTGAGACACCCACCGAGAGGCAGAGAGGTGAATGAAAACATTCCTCACCTGTCGGTGGAGGAGCATGGTTCAGGTGACGGCTTATAAAGTGTGACCGCGGATCAGTTTGTTGCTCTTTGGGGTAACGGTTCAGCAGTCAAAGAACTGCGAGCCATAAAACTCCGAAAGGGATAAAGGAAGATTGAAGGAGAAGAGGGAGGGGGGCAGACGAAGGAGGGGTGGTTACAGAGATAGAGGAGCAGATAAAGAAAGATTGTTTATCTTCCAATTCCAATTATTGAAAAACCACGGTTGCATCACCCGGTTTTATGTGCTACACTTCATTATCTTTGTTACCTGGTCACGTCGGAATCCATTTAGTTTCAAAATCCATCTGCAGGGTCTTTGAGAAATCTCTAAGAAAACACACTTTATCCATTATTGTGAACATGACAGCCAGGCAAATGTTTAGCCCCTGATTCAGTAAGTGTTTTTTTTGCACTGTGGTAATGAAGTTTTGTTGACTGGAAGCAGCATGTTTCATGGAAATAGATTTTCAAATCAATGTGTGTTTTTACATTTGAACCACAATAATAGGAGTTCATTTTATTTGCTGCTTCCACAGCTACATTTCATGTGATGCATGTGTTTGCAGGAGCCCAGAAAATCAACTTTAAGGTTATATATTGTTACAAATTGAAAATAATAAAACTCCCCTCCTCTCATCTCCCTCTAGGGGTTACCAGGCAGACAGGGTCCCTGGTTGCCCTGTGAGTTGCGGGCCAATTAGTGCAGAATTTGAGCATTGTAACGAGCCTGGGGGGAATAACAGGAGTTTGATTACAACACCTAAACCTTCCTGTCGCCGCCAGCCAGCACCCCAAACGTCTCACTGACAGCCAAGTCACAGCTGGGGACACTGGTGTAAAATACTACAGCCCACACAGCCCCCTCTGTTCAGTGCAATTTGTGAATGAGTAGTCAGTGATGTGAAACCAGGGGGTACAGTGTTTTTTTTTTTTAAATGTTCAAGCATTGTTTGCAATTATTGCAGTACTAAGGCAAATAATTTATCTTTCAGAACAAGAGGCTTATTGAAGGAGTTACAGACAGAAAGAGGGAGAGAGAGAAATATACAAAGCATAAGTGCCTGGTTTTTCCTACATGCCTGTTCGTGCTCAGGGCTTCATTTGGAATGCATGGCGTAAAAACCATAATAAACGCTGGGATTGAATCATTCAACAGTACTGATTTGCTTGGCCAAACGCAGGCTTGGGGTTTATTTGTCTCTGTTGTAGTGAATCAGAGCCTTGGAGTGGACTGGATTCAGTCATCCACGTTAGAAAAAGGATTCAAACAAACACACAGCTCCCACTATTTGGGGATCTTTGCAAACAACACTGTAAAAATTGAGTGGATTGGCACTTCATCTGCGTGGGTGGTTTGTGAATGAGACATGTTTCATGAGGTCTGGATTTGATTCAGCAAAACTCACTGATCAGACCACAGACATAAGATGGAAAAGAAGAAACTAGCACTTCCAGTCAAATGTAGTTCTGGACAAGTCTAAAAGTAGGGCGTCCCAGCTTCTCAAAGTTTATCCACTAATAGATCACACACACCACGTGGATTTGTCCCCTGGATGTGGCCCAAACTCCTTCAAAATCCAGGAAAAGATCCGTCGGATCATCAGGGAACACTGTGCCCTTAAAACGACTCAACCTGGCCACCTCAAATGTCATCATGCTCCACTGTAATCCCGATGTGATACCTGCACCAAAGGATTCTGTTGATGCCAATATTATCCACAATGTCAGCTCAAATCTGCCGTCAGCCTTCTCCTAATGCACAGTGACAGGAGTCCCACTGTGAGGACCCCAGTCTGTCTTCTGATCAGGCAGCCAGATGGACAGCTCAGCAGCAGGAGGACACCTGATATCAGTGTCAGCAATCAGATCTCACCCTCTGAGAGCTTGTTTATGTGTGTGTGTCCGTGTGTGTGGGAGAGAGAGAGAGAGAGTGCACAGTGCCAAGTGATTGTTGGGAGCACATGTGCTGACGGCGGCCAGAGTGTGTGTTGAAATGAAGATTAATGAATAAGAGACCGGAACGTGTGTGTGTGGACGAGACTGAAGGGTCAGCAGACGCACGTCAAAGAGTGCACAAACTTGAGCTTGTGTTTACCTACAGTATGTGTGTGTGTGGGTGTGTGTCAGGTTATACTGTATCTTTAAAGTTTTCAACACTTCCTATCCCACAGCTGTGAGGTGCAGAGTGACATGGGAGAAACTCGCAAAGCTTCACTATAACGAAGCTTTGTGAGCCTTCTTTTCTTTGGGGTGTGGTGTGTTTTTGTATGTGTGTTTGTCTGTTTTGTGTGTGAAAAGAAAAGAACAGAAATTCGTAAATGTGTACATTTGTAAGAATTTCTACTTCAAACTCATTGACTGAGAAGTGAAAAGTCCTGGCTGCTCCACAACTATCCACATGCAGGAGGAGGAAATATGTTTCTCTGTCTGCAGATTAAAAATGATAACTGTTGTTGGAACAGTCATATACACCTTGCAAATAATGAATCAGTCCCTGCATCAAGAGAAAATTACAGCTGGATTCATGCAATATCTCGGGCAGATGGCGTTCTATAAACAGTAAATCAGAATAATACTCTCAGCCCCTGCAGGAAGCAAAATGTTTCTGCTTTATAAAGCCAAAGAGCATAAACTGTATGCAGTAAAAGTTAATCTCTCCCAAAAAAGCTTTGTTGGTACAAAGTGGAGTTTGTATTGTTTATTAGGGCACAATTACAAATAAGCTCATGATGTTTTTGGATACGACGACAACACTTAAAACAATTTCATGACCTCTGACCTTAAAAGTACAGTTATTACTGCTGCTCTTTGCTAAGAAGTTTCGATGGATTACCACCACTGTAATTTGCGGCACATCCACTACGTTAACTCTTCATTGGGGTGTTTGTTTAGGGGAGTCACAACGAAATTAGTTTTCCTAAAGTTCTCAGGCTCATTCACCCCTTCTCAAGTGCCATGATAGGACACACAAATTGCAAAATGGATATATATTATTATCAATGGCTCTATGGACATTTCAAAATGTTTATGCAGATAACAGGTACTGAAAGTTCTAAATCAGTCAATAAAGTCAGCTGATGATGACATTTTGGTATTATCAGTTATTTACTTTTTGAATTAATATCCAGTAACTTTTGTAACACTGCAGCTAAGTTAGTAGGGACAGGTCACTTCCATTTTGTTTAAAGGAATAATGCAGCATTTTGGGAAACGTGCTTATTGGCTTTCTTTCCGAGAGTTTGATAAGAAGATCGATAGCACTCTCACATCTATCCTTTCAATATATAGCCGGTTAAAAAATTTAATCTATACAAAAGCCAAAGTGTAGAAAGTCTTGACAATCCCAACTGAGGTAGACTAACATGCAATAAAAGCGTGATGTCAATCCACAAAGTAGTGTGTTAAAATGGATGCACCGTACAGCATAATTCTTTACAATGTACAGTGTAATTATTAGGCGTACCCGTACATACTGATACATTCATGTAGGTACAAGGGAACAAGATGAATAAGTTAGGGAATAAGGGGGTAATAATGTGGAAACTTAGGTGTTTTTATGGAAACTTTTAATTTCCGTGTATTTTTAATTACCTATCTAAGTCTGAGTTTCTGAGCACTGTTGCTCACTAATGGTCACACTGTACCCCAAATAGTAGAATAGAATGTTAGTCCTTTTTTCCCTTAACTTCACATCTTGTTCCTTTGTACTTATATGTATCAGTACGGCCTGTACTAGTACACTATTTGTACAAAAACTTACACTGTAAATTAGGAAGAATTAGGCTATAAGTTGAGGGTTGTTATGTAAAGCGTTGCCAAAATCTTTACTTTGAAAATCAGTCTACAGGGGGAAGGAATTTCATCAGAAGAAGATGGGAGGTAAAAAAAAAAATTACATTTCCAGTCATACTGAGGCTGTAGCCTGTCTTTTAAACGTATCTATGAGTAGATTTGTTGTGGATATGAAATTTAAATGATCATAAGTGCTGACAGTTACAAGTCAAAAATGAAGTACTGCTTGATGCCTGTGTTGTGTGCCTCGATAAATATGCACTACAAGTGATTAATATTACAGCCTCGACAAGGCAGTTTGTCTCAAATGACAAAAGACAGTAAGCCAAGACAACAGCAAAAAAAACAAATGGGCAACACCAGGGACATAAATAGCAAGATGTCAACACTCACAGCAAGATACTGACAAAAGCCTTTTGAGGGTTGGAGTCACACAACATAATTATGAAGTACAGATGTATTAGTTAAACTTCCCCACCCCTCCCCTCAGTCCCTTGTGTGTGTGTGTGTGTGTGTGTGTGTGTGTGTGTGTGTGTGTGTGTGTGTGTGTGTGTGTGTTTCTCTGACAACTCTTCATTTGCTCTCTCACCCTGCCTTTCAGCCACAGCATTGATAGATGTGACAGGGCGAGGCAGGGAGAGAGGAGATCTACCCTTTACGGCGTCAGATGGGTCTATTGAGGGGAAGCAGGGGAATGCCAGCCCTCATCCCCCACCCCACCATCACATCCCTCCTTTCTGCCAGTCCAGTCAAGCGGAAGAAATCGGAAGTCTACTCTCAACAGAGGGCCAGGACTCATTTAAATGGTGGTTCTCGTTTACTTTGGAAGCTGTCAACACTTCAGGCTTCAGGTTGAGCTGTCAAATGTATAAAAATATATCACTTTCAGCAGTTGTAGTCAGATTTGGTGGTCATCGTTTTCATCACTCACTGGCTAAACACGATGTCTTCTTTCTGCTGTTGCTTGAGAGACAATCTATCTGTTGCTTTTTTCTTTCTTCCGTTTGTCACTTTGCGTCTTTATTCATCTGTCTGCCTTTCCATATATCTGTCAATCCATCCATTTATCCGTCAGCATCTGTCATTTCTCTTGTCACTTAAATCATCCATCCATTAGACCATCCATCTTTCAGGCGGCACACTCGTTTACTTTTCATTGCATCCTTTATTCATTCATCTGTCCATCCTGTCTTTTGTGTGCGGCGACATTGTTGTGATCTGGACTTCTTTCTGTTGAGTTATGGTGACAGATCTGAAGTAGAGACTGGCTCAACCTCCAGCGCGTTCACGTGTTTTTACACAGATAAGGCCAAACACACCTGTGCAACTCACAGCAGACAAACACACACAGAGACACGCTGTTTCCCATGACCTTAGGTACCTGTTGTTTTCACCTTGCATGCCAGGTGAGCTGCTGCTCTTGAGACTCACACACAGTGGAGGGTTTCAGTGCGACGTAAACAGGTTGTGTTACTGAGCTAAATGAATAGTGAGGATGCATTTGCTTGTGAGAGAGTTAGTGTGGGTGTGTGTGAGTGAAATACAGGCCCGGTTGTCAAGGTAACAGGCCCTGACAGCACACTCCGACTAAATCATCAACAGCCTTTTACCAAGGAAATACACTCAGACAAACACACACAAATAGAGTCCTCTCTTTACTCACTCCCTCCACGCTGTATCACCGTTTTCAGAATGCGCTCCCTGTCTTTTTCTCCACATTTCTTGCCCCTGACCCTTCTATAGCTGTATATTTTCCCCTGACTGCAAGTTCATACTTGGTAGCAGCTCTTTGCATCGCATTCACTCGTGCTCAGGCAAGTTGTGCAATTTTGCCGTTCGTCCAGGTGAGGGCCGGGAGTTGAAAGATGAGAGAGCTAAGTGAGAAATCATATGTCAAATGGGAAGTAAAGAAATGAAAGGTATAGTAAGGAGGAAAAATTAATATGGGGAGTGACTAAAGGTGATTTGTTATTCTAATGTTTTGTCTTTCAGTCATTTGTATGTACCCATCCCAGTCTACTCAGCTATCTGTCAGTCACACTCCTCGTAACAGCCCTCTTTATCTCTAGTTCCCTTGGTTTGTCTGCTTGTTTGACAGCTGGGAGGCCTGCCACCATGCCATACCTGTCAAAGCCTGTCAAAAACCTCTTTCTGCCCTGTGGGTACACACACACACACACACACACACACACAGACATTGAGAGGCAGGAATGCATAAGATAACCTTCTAGCAGTCTAAAAGTCTTACAAGCAGTATTATGGATATTGCTGCACACAGTAAGCAATTGTTTTTTTTCATTCTCTCCATGAGCAGATGGTTTAGGCTTAAATGGCTAGTGCAACTGGCAATTCAGAAGCCGGTACCAGGTCTGAAAAAACAAGTCAGAATGTCAGCCATATCTACAACCAATTTGAAATGACGCAAACTGAGTTGAAGCATCCGACCAGTGCCGGGAAATATCTGTGAGTCAATGATGATCACAAGAAATCTAACAGAAGGTAAGACCAACACATCTCACCAAGGCCAAGTCAAACTCAAAACATTTTGAGATGGACTGTCAACTTAGTTAAAATTTCTAATTGTGGACTAAGAATGTGAACTAGTTCATTTTAATCTGTAGAAACTTAACTTTGAGCAAGCTTTTGTGAAGAATGAACTTGCACCGAACAGCCTATCTGACTCAGATAAATACAAGTGTTGAGGGGGAAATTATTAACATGGTGGTTACAGTAGTAAACTAGTACATTGGTTGTATTTATTTAACTTTTAAACATGTAAGTATGTATTCCAATTAGGTTGGAAACCTTTTTGCCAATGAGACCTGGACAAGATGGCAGCATACAAAGCTGCAGGCAAAACAACACAGACTCAGCACCAAATAAAACAATACAGATAACAATACTAAGACTAAAGCTAAACTAAGAACTAAGTTAGCATAGTATGTTGGGGAGAGACATGAGATCATGGAGATGAAGACTGTGTCATTGTTTGCAGAGATTTGATACAAATTGGAGCAGAATGGCTTGTTAATTATCACCAATCACCAAGAAGAACCTCTTGGTGAACTTGTATTCTGTTTGAAATTCAATTACGCCTGCTGTCTGTCGGTTGACAACAATCTGAACCTTCCACAGTATAGTTGTGGTCACTTAATGATCTCTTATTTTACTGCTGCCCTCATGTTGCATTGTCTGTCCTTATAAGAAAACCAGAAAAGAAAAGAAACAAGACACTCATTTCTTCTTTCCTTAGCTGTACTCGTCTTCATCACATCAGGTCAGTACACATAGAGATGATGATGGATTGATGGATAGAAATAATAAAACAAAAAACACAATCCTCCTTATATATTGGATGGCATCAGTACGCAGAATCATTTATTACATAATAAACACTAAAGACATAAAGGTCAATAAACATCTGGATGTAATTATATTGCATTTGTAGCTCTTAATATTTTTAAAATAACAAAGCTTATTTGCCAATGCATTTATTTGTTAGCTTTTACAGTTCCTGTGTTCACATTGAACCTCTAACCACTTAAAGGCCACCTAAGCTCCTGGGGTGAGCTGTGTTGGCCTTATGCGAATCGCCTGAATAAGAGACTCCTTCATTAATCTGAGGCCTCTGACAACTGCATGTCAGCAGCTGAGGAGGGGATTTCCACACTTTCTGTGTTTGCTTGTGTTTGAGAACAAAACCATTCATTAACGCAGGATCTCTCATCAGTGGCTGGCTTGACGTCTGCTTTTGAGATGCCCACTTATACATTTAAGGCAGGCAGCTCCACAGGCGCATGCTCACACTCACAGCTCACTCACAAGTCAACAACAAATCACTTTAACCACAGGCCAACAATTTTTCTAACCTGTCTGCACAATCCACAGAGTGTAAATAGTCAGTGACAGTGAGAATGGAGCAGATACACAACAGCTTTGAGGTTATGGTGTTGACACTGACATAAAAGAATCTTTAAAGAGTAAATGCTGACATGTGTCATTGTGTCTGATACAGTTTAACAATAGCTGCTGATGACAGGCAAGTGTTGGTCTAGGACTTTAACTAGTGTTAGATTGTTGTGCCTGTTTGTAAAGCACATACAAAGACAGAGTAAAAAAACAAAAATCTTTAAAACGTGCAATAATTGTTTTAACTATTTGTCACTTTATCACTTTATAAAGTTAAAACAGCCAATGTGTTAGCAAACAGTTGCATATCTACACTTCAGATACAAACAGACTAGCATTAGCATGCATTTGGATTTGTGTTTCTGGCAAGCTGATGAATTTAAGTCCAATATTCCCCCTCCTTTCAGTTCTGTTTTTGGGTCTTCACCAACTCCTGAGGGAAATATCTGTCTTTAGCTGCTAAATGCTCCACTGTGTTCACTAACCTTGTCTACTGTTTGATGCTGTACCGGTAGTGGAACAGTGGGTTTATCAGAGCTTTTTCAATGAAAACAGCTGCCTGCTGCCACTGGAACTTAAAATGATGAAAGCGATGAGACTGGACCAAAATATTTAAAGTAAAGTTTTATGGACTGTAAATCCAAAACGATGAGCTGACTGACAATAAAAAGCTCAGTAAAGGCGAGGGGATCTGCACATTCATTCTCTGTAAGCGTGTCACCATGAGTGACCCTTTTCACATTACGCACAGGTTTTGGGACTCTCGCCAGAAATGAAATATGTGATAAACATAATAAGATGACCCAATAAGAATGAACTCTGTGAAGAATCTATTTGAGAAACATGGATAATTCTTGCTCTTCAGAACTTAAGCTACCCACATACAAACTTTTAACATATTTCCACACTGGAGTGTCCGGCCTGACTCACTCCTTCTTTCAAAGACGCCTATTGAGTAAAAAGTGGGAGATATGATATCTGAATGGGAAATCCTCTGGTTTGATGCTAGAGGATGGACAGTGTGTGTGTGTTCATGGATAGCTTGGATTTCGTCTTTGTAATGTGCATGTGTGGCACGTAATGTTCAATATGCATGCTTATATGTGTCAGCGTGGGTTTGGTTCCATGTGGTTTCAATGCCCCAATTGAAAATCCCAAACTTAGATTCTTGAGGTGCTCTCACTTTCTGGCTGCTTCGTGTTGGCGTGACATGACTTCACTGCATGAATATTCACCGTGCCAAAGTATAGACTTGTCATAGAGATCTGTATCTCCATAAATCTACCACACTTCTGAGCTCAAACAGTACCAGATAAAGTTTGCTAATCAGTTACACACGAGATGAAACAAAAGTCAAAGGCTTCTGCTCTCAGTGTCTTTGTCCAATTTCCAATGCATGATGAATGACCCGCTGCTGTGTTGCACTTTGTGTGCATCTGTGCTTATGTAAAGATGTTTGCATGCACCCCCACTCCCTTTCCACTGTCCTCTCCCCCACTAACAGTTGCTCTCCTTTCACCATTGTTGCACAGAAAAACACAACACGTGTTCTCTTTCCCAGTGTAGGAGGCTAGCCTTACACGCCTGATTCAGTCACCACCTCTATTGTGTTTGCTCATACTGTGAAGAGGATCATCTTTATTCATATTTTCATTTTCCCTGATTCTAATATTATGCTGATTTCGGACTACCATCCTGCTGTATTTAGGAACCTCTGGGGGTCCTGGAGGTACAGGGGGTCCACTCTCCCACTCACTCTCACCAAGAGCAGATGGCCTTGGCTGGCCTGGGAAGCCTGAATGAGCCCCTATTGTCTGTGGATGTAGCGTAGCCGCCTAGCCCAGATGGTATTTGTACCTTTTGTGTCTATGCTGACTTTCTGCAGAGTGAGACAGTGTGTGCTGTCTGTTCTGGTGGGTGGTAGCCCTCTGCTCGCTTTCATTAGCTTCTCTCTCTTTGTATCTCACTCTCTTTCTCATTGTGTCAATTCAATTCACCTGAAATGTGCCAGAAGAGCCCAACTTATACTCAATATCAAACTAAGTATGTAGACACCTGAATATTACACACATATGTAACAAATGAGCATTTTTTCCAAAACTATAAGCATTACTATGCAGCCTCCAATCTTCTGGGAAGGCTTTCCACAATAGTTTGGAGCCTGGTGTAGGCATTATTACATTAGTAAGGCTGGGCACTAAAGTGGGCGATAAGCCCTGGCTCAAGTTCCAATTCATCCCAGAGGTGTATTAATTCAGGGCTCTGTGCATGCTAGTAAAGTTCAAGTTCTTTCCTCATCAAACTGTACATGGGGGTATTGTCATGTCAAAACAGGAAAGAGCTGTCTCCAAACAGTTTTTCATATAGCTACAAACACACTACTTTCTAATTTATTATTGTATGGTGTAGCAATGTGCAGTGTATATCCATATCGGGGTATGTGTTGGCTGAAAGTAACAGTACAGATTTGCCATAGGCTATATATATACATCATAATGAAATTCACTGCATTTTTAAAGTCTTATTTTTGTGATTTCATCTTAGTATGTATTTGTTTGTGTGAAGTTCAGTGTTTAAAATGGACTATTATATTTGCTATTTTAGACAGCTAGTTAATTAAGTTAATTTTTCTCCCACTAGTACATATATTGGCCACAACTCTTTAATAACCAAATGTAAGAGATTCAAAGATAAGAGATAATATAAAATATTCATAGATATCAATATTGGAGTCAACCTAAAGCTCTGGTTATCAACATTCATTATTGTTGAACTTGGAAACAGTCAATTGAAAAAAACATCTCAGCGCATGGTCCACTTCCTAGCTTTCCTAGAGCTTTCAAGCATATCGCAACAGTTTTTTTTTTCAATCGTCATGGAGATTGATCTGTTGAAATATGAACTCAGTAGCTGTTATGATCTCAACCACAGCACTGTTTTTAACACAGTGGGACGATTAAACCCATGCAACATGGTTTAACTCTCGAGGTCTGAAAAAAAAGTCTAGTAAGTGTACCTTTAGTGGATGTTTTTTTTCAAATAATGACATAGTTTGCAGTAATGCACATAAAAAGTGGGGCAACCCAACGAGGCAAATACTTTTATAATCATTATGCTGTTCCTATGTGGTTTAATAATTAGGCTCAACCTTTTTCAACTTTATTATTCCCACTGATTATAATGTTTCTGTACATGAAACCTATGCTGTGTCTCCAAACCTAAATAATATCAGGTCATGTTATTAATTAAGTATTAGTAGACACAAATAGCGTCCTTCTTTTGTCTGAGTGTGTGTGCATTTGTGTTCGTGCATAACTACCCAACCATATTGTTTCATTTAAGGGGTTATGTGGGATTCAGTATTTGTGGTGGTGGTTGCTTGTTTTGCTGTTTAAAAGCTGCACTTTTTCCCATGCTCAGGCTTAATGTCTAAACCATACACACACACACACACACACATATATATCTCTTGCTAGCTTGTTTGGCTGTCTGTTCTCCTATTCTGACAGCAATAGAGGACGGTTTAGGTGGATACGGCTTTGGGAGAGTGGTGATGTGACTATGTAGGTATCTGTCAGCCAAGAGACATGCATCTGTGTGTGTGTGTGTGCGCACGCACTTGTGTCATCTTCACCAACCGCCAAAAGTCACATCAGTGCACCACCTCGCTGCTCCGCTCATTTCCATGTAACAGCTAATTTACTGCTCAGATCAAGTCAGGTGTCTAATGAATCTGCACATGTATGCTAACACAGACCTTGGATGACCCCTCTCCCTCTTACACACACTCACACACACACACACACACACACACACACACACACACAGTTAGCGTGCTCTGATCTTGTCATAAGGAGCCATCATGTGTTTCTTAACGCCCTCAGGGGCCTCTATAGCATAATGCCAGGCTTCAGAGCATTTGCAAAATCCCCGCCAGAGACAGTCAGCCTGTCTGCCTGGCATGCTGACACTTCAGCAGACTGTATTTACAGCAAGCTCTGGAAGAAAAGGATCTGATTACCACCAAGAATATATACAACACATCAATCAGCAGCTCGACAGGGAGGGAGAGAGACAGAGAGAGAGAAAGAGGAGTATAGTTCAATGTTGGTTTTATTGGTGCTCTTAAACCTTTACACACACACACACACATGCACACAAGCACACAAGAACACACGCTTTTTCTGGCAGAGGATGTGGGTCCAGAGAGCAGTCTGGTGTTTCAGTTTCAATCTTCCCCTCAACCCAGATCAAATGCATGAGCCGGCAACTAAAGATGATGTCACTATCCCACAGCTGTCCCTACCACTCAGCAGTGCAGTACACGTGTGTGTGTGTGTGTGTGTGTGTGTGTGTGTGTGTGTGTGTGTGTGTGCGCGCGCATGTGAAAAGCTCTGCTGAGGTCAAATTGGTCTTTCTCTCTCTCTCTCTCTCTCTGTCTCCCTCTCTTTAATTCTATCTTCTTTCAAGACTCTTGGGATCGTACAGGTTGTGCTGAAAGCTATGGTCTGGATCAAGTTCCCTCTCTGTGTATGCGAGATACACGCACGCACACTCATATACACAAACACACACATTCTGTGAACTCCCCAATTCTAGTTGCCGGGAATGGCGTGGGGAGAGAGTGGGAAAGGGAGGGGAAGTGAGGGGAAAGTGGGGGTACTTTTACCATAACAAACGACCAGCATCAGCATTTTATTTACACATAACATAACTCGCCACACACAACTGTATACTGAGCATTTGAATTTGTGGATATAGAGAGAAACTCCATACGGACAGTGTCATGCTTGAGTGGTGTTTTGAAGTACGGTTCATTCTGTTTTGACAAACATAATTCTTAATTTATACTTGCTTTCTCCTTAAAAAGAGGTGGCTAATTGATCATGGTGATGAGTTACATAATGTTAAATGAGTCACTATTAAAAAGAAAACACATTAATCTTTTGTATGCATAGAATATAAAAACAAACTGATAATAAATTTAATAAATAATAAATATAAATTTGTTTTTAACTATTATCGAAACTACGTCTGAAAAATATTTAGTCCTTGGGTTTCTTTGTGTCTAAACTACTGAATAAAGCACAGCTGTTCCTTCTTACTGGGCTGCATTCACAGCTTAGAGAAAGTGGCACTTCTACTATAAAGAATGCAAATCAAAGTATTTCACTTCCATCATTGGTTCTAATGTAAGATTTACAACGTTTTAGAAATCAATCAGATACAATTTTCTCAGAGAATGTTATATGTTGCATGTAAACAAGAAATAAGCTCTGTTTTTATTATGCATATTACCACTTTAATCAACCTGATGAGCTGCTTCGATCCAGACACTTCCTTTTTTATTGAAGCCCGATACCCCATATTTCCTCTTAGTCCTGTGGGCTGGTTTTGTGATTTTAATGTTTAAAAAAAAATGCACACATTATTCCTAAAGTTCATGTATTTTCAAATGGTCTGCATATTCACTGCATTACTTCAAAATTAGGTCTAAAACTTTATGGCTATTTGTAAATAGACAGGCTTCCTCTGTATTCTCTCTATCTGTTATGTCCTATTTCCTACTACTACAATCATAGTGATGTGTGACATTGAGACTGACCTGGATAATCATCACCATTCCCCCTAAATCTCTGTTTAATCTAAGAGTTTCTGTGTGGGCATGTTCCATACAATACAGATAGTTTGCCATCATGAAATTCCCTGTATGCTCTTCTGTTTATTACTGATGAGCGATTGCTGGTCATCTATAAATGTTATACTAGGAGAAATCTTCGTAGCTCATGGTTTGTCTCTACTTATAAAACTGTATTTTTGAAATGACACAAATTATGAAATTAATTTTACTGTTATAGCTTTTTACCGTTTAGAACAGGATATACTTTTTTTATATTTTAAGAATTACACTCAACCATTATTATTATTTATATATGAAATACTTTCAAAGAAAATGAAAATTTTCAACATTTCAAACAAGAGAGCACAAAGAGTAAGAGATGACGCATAACTAACATAGTAGTATAGTAGCATAATAGTAGAATAACTACCCTGTTAACTCTACTTAATATATGGAGGTTAACGCATCAGAGGTTGAAAGCTTCCTGGAAGTGAAACTTGAGTGTTCATGCTGTAACTGAATGCAGCTAAGTGCACTTAAATACAGCCATTGTCTGATTGGACGACTTTTAGAGGCTGTTATATTACATCTGCTTTGATTTAATTAAGGGTTTTGTGTAATTTCCCCACCACTACGACATACAGTACATATGTCCACATACACACGGGTATGACTCAAGTAGCATAATAATAAACACTGCAGTTTCACATTTGGGATAATTTAACATTACAATTGTCTTTGTATTCATAGTTGGTCTACTAAACAAAGGAAACCAAAATGTAAACTCATCATTTGTTGTTTCAGTGTTGGCAGCTGATTGTTAAATTATGCAAAAAAAATTTTTATGGATTTTCTTACACTGTCTTTGTGATAACAATACAATTTTCTTTTTTAAAAAGTTTCACATCTTAATCAAAGATTATTTTTTAGGTTATTGGAAAGTGGTACCTCGCACTGTGTTTGGCTCCTTGTGTTTGTTTTCAACCAAGCCATTTTCTTTGGCCTGTCAAGTCTGACCTCTACAACGCTGTGTGTTTTTGCAGATAAACACAGAACAAAGACACATGATCAAAAATAGCTACGATTAAGAAACAAAATATTCCTTTGAAATCAAATTAAAGTATTTTTATACTTTCATTTAGCTGAGCCCCCATCTCTTAAACACTCAACATAAAGTGAACATTAAACAAATCAAGGCAGCGCATGCTTCCTATCTACTTAGTGCATAAAAGTCTCCTGTATTCAATTAGTGATAATGCTGAACCGTAACATCGCCATCATTATGGTTAGAGTGGATGCCACTATTTTTGAATTCTTGGAAAGAAAAAAACTTTTTTTACTTGAGTGTGACTTGGACAAGGCCTCAGACATGCATTTTGGAGTACAACAAATCTGATTTATGTGTGTTCAAAAATGTGGTGTTCCTCTCTCCCTCTTCCTGTCTCGCTGCTTTGCTTTAGGTGCTGTGCAGGGTTCAGCTGCATGGTAGGGAGAGGTTGGAGGTCACGGTGTAGCTCTTCGTGTGGGTGTCTAACATGACTTTTGACCCACTCTGACCCGCTGAACAGTAGCAAAACAGCTCGTCCAACTGGGAGCAGAGAGAAGGCCCAGGTTCAGGAGGAACACTGAGAGAAAGAATGTTTTCTTTGCCTCTTTCTCTATACTTCATTTCTGCTTCTTTTTCCCTTTCTTACTTTAACCTCCCACCACCATTACTGTATAAATCCTAGTTACAAAATCTAAGCTCTTAGTTTAGCAATATGAGTGAAGAAAAAAGCTGCTTGTTTTCTTACTGACACCAGTGTCTTTGGAATTTATGCACCCGGGTTTTAAGAGGTTTCCAGGGCCCAAAGATCATGAAAGTCACTCAACAGATAAATGGCTGTGTAAACATTCAAATCAAGTAGGAGAAAGGAAAACAACAAAATGACAGGGACTCCATAATTTCAGATTTTATCTACCATTTTGTTCTCTATACTGTCATCTTGTTCTGTGTTAATCTATTACTATGAGACATCATATTCTCTTCCATCTTTTACAAATGTTTTTTTTTTTCTTTACACATAATACATCTTTAAACCTCTATTTCTTTCATCATGGTATTTTTGCTTCTTTCTGTATTTTATTGCAGCAAGTCAGTCGCTCATTTTCCATCATCCATGTGTTATTCACCTCTTTACACTTAAACGGACCTTTAACCTTTATCTTTGGGGAAAGGAATAAATAATACATAATAAATAATAATTTATCATAATAAAACACAAGACAAGACATACGCGACGGCAGATTTTTCAACCAAGCCTACACTTCTTACACACACACACACACACCTCTCCCAAGGCCCCGCTCCGCCCCCACCCCTCTTATCCTTACCATCCTCCACCTCCCCTCTCTCATCGAGGGTCATTTTCTCAGTTTCCTGCCTGCCTCTCCTGGCTTTGCTCTCCATCTCTGATTGGTGGATTTCCGCAAGTCTCTGATTGGCCAATGCTTTCAGCGCCTCCCCTTGTTAACAGTCATGGAAACACATCCCCTTTTTGGAGAAACTCCTTCTTTCTCTTAGGACGGCCTCTTCCTCATTTGACTCTCCGCCTCTTCTTAGGTGCTCCGCCTTTTCTGCAAACACAGAAGAAGGGTGTTAGGGTGCCATCTGGTGGACAACACGTTTTACACTGTGCGCCATGCTGTTTGAAGACTGAAGATGAATCTCCTTAACAAAAAGACTGAAACTGACCTGAAAATCGACTGCTGCTTAAGAAAAAAAAAAAAAAAACATTGTTTAAGGATCAAAAATACACAAGAGGCTATTAGAAACAAATCTGGATCTCTGGATTTGATCACCCAAACCTAGAGTGCCATCTAGCGGTTTTACTGTGACCGAAATCAGAGCAGGGAAAAAACAAGGGGCACAACAACATAAAAAAGAAATGATTCTTTTTAGTAGGGTGAAGTCATGTAAAGTGGGGCACTTTTTGGTAAATTGCATTTTAAACAACCTAAATCAGTTCGAATGTGTTTAATGTTATGGAACTAATTCAGAACTGTAAATGCGAGTAAATCAAAGCTTGAGAAAATTAATTATGAGGTGATTTTGAGAGCTCCCTCTGAAGTTTAATTACATTAGAAAATAAAGTTTAATGTATTATGCATTAGAATATGCCCCAAATTGGAAAGAAAGTTTTGGCAATTTTAAGGTGGTGATGATCTTTATTTTTGTTATTGTCATCAAATCTCACATAACAACTAAACCCAAGAATGAACGGATCCTTCCTGTGTAGCCAAAGCCTTATATAGATCATTCCTCTGTGCCCTAGAGCTCCCTTGTTGTCCAAAGACTATTAAAAACAATCCCACATACACACTCCTGCTGCCATAAATTCTTACTTGAGCCCTAAACATATATTAATCCACAGCTGAAAACAGTCCCCTCAAAAATGCGCTATTTACTCCTGTTTGAGGAACGTTAGCTAAAAACTACAGTGCCCAGCTGTTTCAGGAAATTCTTTAGCTCTTTTTAAATAAAAATCATAGTTTTATGTTTTCAGTAGTAATGAGTTAGAGTTGGGTCTGAGTGCCTCTAACAAGCTGGGTAAGTTGCAAAGTTTTGTGAAACAGACACATTGTTTGTTTTTGTCTTTGCCTGGGACTTGTACAGTTTTACTACCTGTCATAAGTAGGAATTCAACCAGGATAATTTCTTTTCTTTTCCTTAGATTCTTTCAGTGAGGGAGGATTGTCAAATTCCCGCTTACAGCTCCCAAATGTTCAGGCCTCTCTCTACATGTGTAACAGGTTTAACTTAATACTATTTCTGTTCTGCTGAGAAAAGAAATATACGTACGTATTGCTTCCTGTCTCCACATGCATAACCTGAACCTTCAATAGGTTTAAAGTTTTTATTCAGCCTTTTTTATTGGATGTGGTCCTGTGAATCCATCATCATCCGCCACAATCAAAACAACACAACACAGAATTACACCGGCCACACATACTGTAGCATGAGCCTGTGTGTCTGTCTGCCCGGCGTCAGCCTGTCTTCCCATACATCATAATGCAGTGATTCCGCAGAAATGGATTTGATCATTGATAAAACTATAACCTGTCACAAAGGCTTGATGAATGTGTCTCTGCGCTGAGTGTACGGGCATGTAAAGTGTTGTGATGATGACCTGGCTGATGTCTAAGGGAGGGGGAAGATAATACTCCACATAAATCAGCTCAACAGGGGGATAACAGCACATTTCTACAAATCATCCCAGGAATCCGAGGGTGTCCTGGTCCTGGGAGGAATTTTGGGAACCCTGCCAGATCCCAGAGAGGGAGAGAGAGGATCAATGGTGTCACTATGGCCTGTTTCATTCTGCTTCCTCTTTCTGTCCCTTTCTGTTTCTACTTTGGGTCTACTGCCTCTCTGTCAGTCTTCTTCTGTGTATTCTAGATTAGTTTTCACAAAAATCAAATTAAAAGATTTCAGGACACTCTGGTTACATACATAATATACAACTGATGTGAAACAAGGATGCAAAATATGTCAAAAACCTCTGATATGTGGGAGGTTCAAGGTGTGTTAAATAAAACCTGCAGGGCTGTATTTCTATCAGGCAAGCAGCGTCTGTTTTTAAGCAAGCGGACAGTATGTACAAGCAGAGAAGAATGGAGGGATTGAGGCCCAAAAGCAAGAAAATAAAAAGATGAAAAGGCCGCCGGGGTGGCGAGTGATGCACATTAAAAGCACTAAGAAAAGAGAATTACAGTCACAGAGAACAAGGTCTTTGGGGGAGTGCTTGGAGAGCTCGGCGAGAGAACAAAGGGAGAGCTTGAGGTATAGGAAAGCCCTCTGCGGATAAGAATCTGGATAAGTGTTGGAGACAGGATCGTAAATCCGAAACCCCATGGTCTGCAAGCTGGGGCCGGGGTCAGGGAGGGAGAGCACAAAGAGAAGGGCTGAGGAGAGGTGGGAGGTAAATGATAATACAGAAAGATAGACTGAAACCATAGCAATAAAGAACATCTTAAGGTTGATACTGAATCACTAAAACCAGATGTGATTCCACTGGGATACTACAAACCGCTGTATTAAATGCTCTCTGTGCTCACAGGTGGGACTGGACATGGCAACGCGGCAAATGGCAACAATGTAAGGGTCATGACGCATGCATCAAATTAAAGTTCCCTGCGGGTTGTCATTATCAACCCGATTCTCACACCAATCATTCCTCACATTTTGTCTGCCGGGATGCAAATGCAGCTCCAGTCAGGAATTTGTGCATCGACACATTCAGAAACAGGAATGGTGAGTGGCATCATCCCCTCTCCCACCCCCAATACTTGTCGAAGATGAATTGTCCAAGGGTTGCTAGGTACTGTAGTGTCAAAACATGAAAGCAGTTACAAATAACAAACACTGAAGGAGAACATGACTCCTGGCATTAGTTTAGTTTGTAATAGAAAGTCTGCGTTACAATCTGGGGGCATGGAGTTAGGCATGGAGGGTCTAATGTAAAAAAGCTATAGAGTTGCTTTATGGGAACCAGTGTTTTTGGAGATTGACTCTAATAAGGGACTCAGTGTCAGGATACATCGGCCTCTGCTGCATTTTGACTCTTTTTAAAAAAATGTCAGCTTAATGGAAGTGCAATGATTAATCACTGGAGAACACTTTTTAAGTTTTTACTCTAGATTTTTTAAAGAAAAGACCCTCCAGCGCACCAAACTGGCCCAAACAAATGTGCTATTTACTACTGTTTGAGTAATGTTTCTAAAAAAAACTACCACTAGCCATTTTTAACAATGAAAGCATTTATTTAGTGTCCCTTTTGAAAAAAGATTACGTCTTCAGTAGTAACGACTGAATTCAGGGCTGAGAGCCACACACAGGCTGGGGTCAGAAAGTATGGAGAGACAGACTAATTCATAGTTGTATTGGGTCTTTTTGGGGGATTTGTTGTCAATAGAAAATATAACCTCTGTAAAATTGAACAATACAAGTTAAGTCACATATTAAATATTAATGGTGCTGCCATTTAATGTTTTCATTAGACACCTGTTTTTAATTTTCCTGCAATCCTTCATGTTCCTGCTTTGAGAAAATAAAAATGCCAACTGCTTCATTCAGCAAGCCAATTAGGCCTTTTCAAACATATTCTTCAGAGGTGATGATTATTGAGAAAGGAATTTCTCTCTCTCTCTTTAAATGAGGCTTAAGGTATATTTGTACACTGCTTGTACGCATGTATGCGTGTGGGTGTCTTTATCACGCGCAACAAGTGACATGTTTTCAGAGGGCTTTAATAACAGGGACAGTGGGGTCGGCATGTGTCCATGGTGCTGTCTTGAGAGAAGGTGTCTCTTCTGCTGTTAACATGTTGACTGCGGTGTTTCTGTCAACACTCCTGATGCTGGGGGGTCTTGGAGGGGCGGCAGCGTCTGACTTGCAGGTCTATGGGAAATCCATTCACAGTGATAAAACACTGGTGAGCAGCGATGACGGAAGACACGCTGTGACGAAACAGCCACACCAACAGGTGAGAACTTTTTAATAAGACAGAGATGCTTATTGCTTTGGGAAGCTGGATTGAAGTTATTAGGTTTTCCTTCACAGTTGAACAGATAGGTCGATTAATCAATTTTTCAAGCCAAACAATCTCTGATTCTAGCTTTTCAACAGTATTCGATGCTTATCTTTGTCTATTTGACAGTAAATTATTTAAGTTTGGGTTTTTGGTCAGATTAAAACGAGCAATCTGAAGATGTTACCTTGGACTCCAGAAAGTAATAATTATAAAACAATTTTTGTATTGTTGATATTGATAATGAAAGTGTTGGCTTGTTAGCTAATCCCTTAAACTTGTGTTTCATACTGTCAAGATAGGTTAATTTAATCTCTTTGTTATAATGCCACACACTTTCTTAGAGGAAAGTCCATGGAAATGGAGCAGTCACATAACAGTTCACATTCAGAGGGGTCCACTATTTTTGTTAATATCTGTTATTTCGACATATAAAGTTGGAATTAATCTGCTATCCAGAGGCATCACATTTGCCCATTTTTCTTTTACATTATTATAGAACATCATTGTTTTTTATTTCATCATTGGCAAAAAGATAAAAATAACTGAAAATTCTGGAATTGTTTTTTACTGTGGGTTATCAGGTTCCCCTTGTACAACTATAATAACTGCTCTGTTATATAAAATGATCATATGGTGCAACCTAACTTCAGTAACAATATTTCTAACTGATTAATCTGCAAACTGTCTCAATTAATTGATTATCCTTTTTTTTTTAAATGACGCAATCCTAAAATGACTTATTTTCATTGTTTGTTTTATCTGACCAACTGTCTAAAAGCCTTTTACAAAAACATGTGACAGCTTGAAAAATTTACCAAAAAACATGAATTATGGAACTATCTGATGATTTATTTTCTGTTGATTGACTAATTCACTAATGGTTTCAGCTCTAATAAATAAAAAAAACTTTAATTAACCAGATTTTTGTTTGTTTGTTTTTTTGTTTCCAGAAAAAAAGTGAAATCCGCAGAAGTTTGGATCTGGATACCTTCAACATACACGTGACCCCCACCTCCAGCAAAATCAGCCTCCCGACCATCATCAGGCTCTACCCGCCCACTGCCAAACCTCTCTACCTGCACGCCAACATGCCCATGCGCTTCGGAAGGGAGAGTAATCCTGGGGATGCCAACCTACCCCAGAGGTTTGGAAGGTCTTGGGGAGAGATGAAAATGTGTGCCGAGTGCCCTACTGTCCGAGAAGCACCGAACCCAGCGCTGCCCCAGAGGTTTGGGAGAAACACTCCATACTGGAGCCTTCTTAGGACTCTGGCCAATGCACAGTTATTGAGCACTGACTTACAATGGTAGGCAACTCTTGCCCTTAATAATCAACATAAACATGTTTTTCCAAAAAGATGCAATAACACTTCGGTTTGCAGTTAATTCATGTTATTTAATGGAAACAGACAAAGTCCATTTTCGTTGTATGTCCATAGTGTGTAAGCATACATCCCTTCTCAGGGACACAGGGAGCTTGAGCATCTCCCATCACTAGGTAACAGATCACCAGTCTATGATAAGGCTGGTGTCCTTGGCACCTCAAACCTATATTTCCAGTTTGGTTTAATATCCTTGCGTCTATGAGTTATGAATAACACAAACTATGTATTCTCTTCCCACAGGGCTGCAGATTTTGACTTTACAACCAGCTCAGAAGTGCTAGAGATGCAAGAAAATACCTTTAAAGGATGAATGAGGATTATAGGCAAAACTGAGGTCTACTATAGCACGTAAATATCAACATACAGTGTTTTTACTGTAAAGACTTAATGTCTCAAGCCAAAATGTTCAAGAACGGATGGATAAGCAACTTCAAATATTTATCAATCAATCAGTCAAGCATATTTGTCACATGTAGTCATATAAGGTACAATCATAGTGAAATGTAAATGTATGTGTCCCTTTCAATAAAGTTATACTGTTGTGACAGAAAATGCATCTTAAACAATAATGCGTTTCAAGTGAGTGGTGTGGGTTTTATTTTGCTCTACTTATTTTTGTTGTAAGAGCACTTATTTATTATTTTATTTTAAATCCAATGATATTTGCCTCACATGAGGGGGAACAGTGTCCATGTGGGGGTTCTGGTCCATGAAGCACCAGAAAGACCAGAGAGCACACTCTTTATCCTTATAATATGAATACTAATAATTATTTGTGAGGCAGAGAAACCAGAATGTATGGCAGAGCAACTGAATGCCGAATAAACAGTCCTTTCATTTCTTAGAGAAAATTAGAACTAAAAATGTTTTCACTTCCCACAAGTGGATTTTTACTGTTATGAAATGTTCTTTATTTTCAACAAACTGTTTGAATTACATTGTTTTCTATTTAATGGCGGGCTTGAGTGTCACTGACCATCAAGCGAGCTGCAGGTGTAGATGAAGACCAAAACACCTTATTACAGCAAGGATACTTGCCTTGTTGTGACCATGAGATTGTCTTTTAAATTATGTATTATATATGTATTATATTATAAGAAGCCTTCTGAAGACCTGAAGGTTCTAAAATGTATCTTACTAGATAGAAGAAGCCATAAAATTTAAGTAGTAGTAACGCTTTCATACAAGGGATCATATTGTGGCAAGACTCTGTCAGTACAGTGACTGACCACTAGAGGGAGGCAATCAACAAGTCAAAATATCCATGAAGAAATAACACCAACACAGACTTCACAGACTTCAGTACTAAAATCCTTTTCATGACTTTTCATGATCAAAGATAGCATAAAATATACAGTGAGGTGTCAAAACTCCTTACTATTTGTTTCAGTTAGTTGGTGGATATTTTCAAGTGAAACTCTTCATGTAGTCTAACAGTCCTCAGTAGTGACTCAACATGACAACTTGAATGTGTGCTCTTTTTTGACAAAATAACTTAATCTTATCTGCCCTTACAGACCTTCTTCACAGCAGGGCAAGAAAAATCTCTGTAATTTAGCAATTAATATCATTAACAGTGGCTGCATTCTTTTTCATTGTACACAAATAATTAGAATAAGATCACATCACACAAAACAAATAACTCCCATCCCATGGACTATTGCGTGCATCCATCCGTAGATGTATTGTCCAGTACAAATAAAAGAGTAGTTTCATCAGATCTGTGTTTGAGCTCTTTTGCTTCAAATCCGGATGTGTCACTGAAACAACAACTTCTCTCATACAGTCTATGGTTTACAACTACAAAATCGCTGCAAACTTCAAGTTAACAAATAACACAAATTTTTGAATAGGGGAGCAAACGTCTACCTGAAGGAACTTGAACTCCACAGTCTCTACGGTAGGTTTAATCTTTTGTTTGTAGTGTATTCACTGTCTAACTCAGATGAAAACACAATTTTGCCATCGCCGCATACCATGTGTCTGTGTTGAATGGATCAGTCTTGTGGATCAATATCTATTCCTCTCCTCCCAGCTGCTGGTCATGGGGGACATCAATTTAAATTTAAATTTTATTTCAATTTTATTTATATAGCGCCAAATCACAACAACAGTTATCTCACAGCACTTTTCATAAAAGAGCAGGTCTAGACCGTACTCTGTGATGTTATTTACATTACTAAAGGGAAGAAGATGTTTGTCCAGAAATGTGACCAGTGTCACACAGTAACAGAGAGGGGTAGGCAAAAGTTGGGACCCAACCTGTGGGGTCTGTTTGGGAGGATGACAGGACACGCACCTGGCTTCCACTATACACAGGCCAACAAAGAAAAGGGTATGGATTATTGTGCAGCATCTCATATGGAATACCTTGATTTCAACAAGCTTGACAGAAATGATCTGTTGACTGATAGATTGGTTGGTTTGCATGTAAATAGCTAAGTGATAGAGATGCAACTAAAGCAATAGGAAAATAAAGGCAAATTAGAAACATAAGAGAGCACAGTTGCAGACCTGATGTGTTCTATTTTGAGATCAATTCAAGCTACAGGTAAATTAATATATGATTCTGATCCTGGTCGACTAGAGTCACAGTTAAGTTTAGGAGTCACGAACCTCTAATAGGACACAAAGCTGCTTCAGAGATATAAAACACCACATGCCTGAGGGTTTTGGAGGCCTTTTGGAAGACAGACTTTTTCAGTTGCTAAAATGCATTGGTCAAAACTGAAGTCACATTGTCAAAACTCTTCCCACAGTCAGCAAAACAGAAGTGTGGGTGGCCCAAACTCGTTTTTTCATTGCTTTCACACAAAATGCATTCACTGGCCACTTTCTCCAAAATCCATGAACTTCTTTTTTATTATTTACTACTCCACCACCTACGAAACGGTATATATCTGCAGCACATTTTTAAAATGCTAACACACTGTGTCCAAAACTGAAAAAAGTGGGTTTAGAACTGCAATATCATTGTAAAGCAGGAAATGTGCTTGCATTTTAGCAAGTTTGTTGTTTCAGGGTGTTGGTACATGAATTACAGGTTGTGGTCATGTGTACCAGTGTTACTGTGTGAACAATTGCGAACAACTGTATTGCATCACTCAAATTATAGGATTTTTTGTTTCAACTTTACACAAGTAAATTTACTATATGCAATGACATAGGAACAATTCAGTAATGAACACTGAAGCAAATTTCCGCATTTCTGATTTATTCTTGTCACATATAAGTTTAAAACGATTATGATTGATTATGCATGTCATTTACACTGTGGACGCTGGGGACATGTCCCCACCACTTTTTTAAATGACTGATTTTGTCCCCATCACTTATTGAAAGCATTTGTTAAAAATGTTCCAAAAAATAGCTTGCAACAAGAAATATTAAACAACAAATTAGAATGCTTTGAGAAAGTTTATTTGCACAATAAGAAATCATACAATGCAATGTGAAAATAGAAGAAACAAATGTGCATTGTCCAAAAACAGTAGCTTAATCTAAATAGAAACAAGCTACTGATTACAGCATTACATTACATAACATTATTTTACATATTGAATTGTCACCTGCCACCTAAATTTTGTGTTTCCCTTTTGACATTTCCACCATAAATTGGTGCAGAAAATGTCTCTGGAATGAAGAAAATTAAGTGTTTGATGCTCAAAATCTTCTTGGTGAGGACTCCTTGAACCCTCCCCATTCATATATACTTTACTGACAAAAGTTTTGGGTCACCTGCCTTTACATGCACATGAAGGGTAATGACATCCCATCCCAACTCCCGTTCTTAATCCATAGGGTTTAATATAGAGTTGGCCCTTCTGGGAAGGCTGTCCACAAGGTTTAGGAGTGTGTTCATGGGAATTTTTGATCATTCTTCTAAATGCGCATTTGTGAGGTAAGGCACAGATGTTGGATGAGAAGGCCTGGCTCACAGTCTCCATTCTAATTCACCCCACAGGTGTTCTATCAGGTTGAGGTCAGGACTCTGTGCAGGCCAGTCAAGTTCTCCACACCAAACTCGTTCATCCATGTCTTTATGGACCTTGCTTTGTGCAGTCTGTTGGGATGTTCCTGTTGAAACAGGAAGGGCCATCTCCAAACTTTTTCCACAAAGTTGGGAGTATGAAATTGTCCAAAATGTCTTGGTATGCTGAAGCATTGACAGTTCGTGTTGAGCTAATCCGAAGGCCACATGACGTTTGGAGGTCTATAGCTATTGATTCTGCAGAAAGTTGGCGACTTCTGTGCACTGTGGGGGTCAGCATGCGTTGACCCCGCTCTGATTTTATGTGACTTCGTGGCTGAGTTTCTGTTCTTCCCAATCGCTTCCACTTTGTTAGAATACCACTGACAGTGGAACATTTAGTAGTGAGGAAATTTCACAAATGGACTGGTGGCAACCTATCATGGTACCATGCTTGAATTCACTGAGCTCCTGAGAGCGACCCATTCTTCACAAATATTTGTAGAAGCAGTCTTCATGCCTAGGTGCTTGATTTTATACATATATATATATTTTGTACTAAAACTTTTGCCAATATAGTGTGGTATCTATTGTCAGGCTTTTTCGGAATGAGAACAGGTAATTCAGTGTTACTGTAATGTATAACACTGTGTATTTCAGCTTTACTGTATTGCCCTGTTAGCAGAGCAAACTGTGTCTACAGTAATGCAGACGTTTTATCAGTCCCATTTATGTGACTGTCTTACAGTAATGTCAATTTTGACATTTTTTTTGCTTTTACTTTCTAGAATCCACACATTAACACACACTGGTGGCAGAGGAAGGATATTTAGTATTGAACAGGAGTCTGCCATTGTAGATATGGTAGTGGCAAACTGCAATGCAATCAGACTGTGTGAAATCCAGGCAGCAGTAATTGCAGATCAGGGAGCATTTAGAAATATAAACAGTGTGAGTTTGGCAACTATAGATCGAGTCCTTAAACGAAACCATGTCAGAATGAAGCAACTGTACGGAGTTCCATTTGAAAGAAACTCTGACATCGTAAAGGAGGCATGATTCCAGTATGTGCAGGTACAGATTTGTTATTCTAATACCTTGTTTACCATAGTTACATGCAACTGGAATAATTTGCTTTATGAATTTGTTCTTTTTCTTAGAGAATAATGGAGCTTGAAGCTGAAGGGGCACATCACAAATTCATTTTTGTGGATGAAGCCGGCTTCAACCTCTGTAAAGTGAGGAGACGCGGGAGGAACATCATTTGGCAGAGGGCCACTGTCACAGTGCCAGGTCAGAGGGGTGCCAATATCACCATGTGTGCTGCCATCTCCAATGATGGGGTCCTTTGCCAACTATTGGCCCATACAATACAGAGCGCCTCATCATCATTTCAACATTTCTTGATGCATTGAAAGAAATACTGATTCCACCCGAAGAGAGACGGCTGTTGACGCCTGGCAGGACTCTGTATGTCATAATTGGGGACAATGTGGCTTTCCACCACTCTCGCCTTGTGAATGAATGGTTTGCAGCACAGCCTCGTATTATGATGCAATTCCTCCCTGCATACTCGCCTTTTCTGAACCCAATCGAGGAGTTCTTCTCTGCTTGGAGGAAGGTGTATGATCACCGGCCATATGAGCAGATGCCTCTCCTGGAGGCAATGAATGCTGGTTGCCTGGCAATAGGTGCAGAGGACTGCCAGGGATGGATACGCCATGCAAGGAGGTATTTCCCTCTGTGCCATTGGAAAACCCCAATTGATTTTGAATGTGTTGGGTTAAATTTATCTCTTGCACCTCAGATGTCTTTAACATTAATAGTCTGGGACACTCTACTAGTGGACAGTGAACTGGAAATAATTAGTCAGAAATTCACTGAATGCTTACAAACAAAAATTAATGAATTTGCAGTGACAATTAAACACAAAAACAGAAAGTGTTCTTTTCCCTGGCTCAGTGATGATATCAAACAATTAATGAAAGACAGAGACAATGCCCTTAATAAAGTCAATAAGTCAAAACTATCTTGTGACAGACAAAAATTTGCTTCGTTACGGAATAAAGTGACAAGACAACTACGAAAAGCAAAGGCAGACTTTTTTATCACAATTATTAAAAACTGTCATGGAAACTCAAAAGCTATTTGGGAACAGATCAATAAACTAACAGGTAAAACTTCTTCCAGTAATAATTCAATACAGCTAAAGAACAATGGCATGCTTTTGCAGGATACATCTGCTATGGCACAGACACTAAACAAGTATTTTGTTGATTCTGTTGAGACTATAGCCAAAAGTTTCCCTGTGAAATATAACAACCTACCTGTCAGATTTGTTAATTGAGCCCCCACTATATCCAAAATCTGTGTCCATATCCGATGTGGAAAAGGCAATTACACAGCTTAAGTCTTCAAGAGCAAAAGACGTGTATGGGATGGACACACTCATGCTAAAACAAATAGGTCAGTCAATTATGGGTCCACTAACACATATCATTAATTTGTCACTAGATCAAGGGAAATTTCCTGAGCCATGGAAACTTGCTAGTGTCATTCCCTTATTTAAAGATGGTAACTCCCTTCTTACATCTAATTACCGACCTATTAGCATTTTGCCAACAGTATCTAAAGTTTTTGAAAATCTGGTTGCTAAACAAATCATCAATCATCTTAGTTGCAGTTCTTTTCCTTTGCACTCAATGCAGTTTGGATCATTCTACAGAGACAGCAACATGTTATTTTCCGGAAAAGGTTAAATCAAATATGGACAAAGGAGGGATAGTGGGAGCAATCTTTTTAGACCTTCATAAAGCATTCGATACAGTTAACCATTCAGTTTTACTGCACAATCTTCATGCATTTAATTTTTCCTCCAAATTCATTAGCCTCATTAATTCATACCTTTCATCTCGTTCACAAAGTGTAAGAATTGACCAATATAATTCTGCCCCCTTACTATTATCAACTGGTGTTCAACAGGGTTCAATTATAGGTCCAATTCTTTTCAGATTATACATTAAAATTTACCATCTGTGCAGATGGCCATGTCACTGGTCTCAACCTGGCTTGAGCAATCCTGTCTGCAATTAAACATATCCAAAACAGTTACCATGTTCTTTTCAAAAAACAATTTAAATATTAAACCCGAAATTTTAATATCTGGAGAAAGATTACAGGTCGTCACAGAATCCAAATATTTAGGATTACATATAGACTCAAACTTCAATTTCAAAACTCACATCAAAAAAATTAGTAACAGGATTAAGTTCAGTCTAGCAAACTTCAAATTAATCAGAGATTTCCTTTCACCTGAAGCTGCTAAATCATATTTCTTTTCCATGATCCCACATAACATATTGTTTAATAAGCTGGTCCAATACTCACTCTATAACAATAAAACCATTAGAAACATTATGCAAACAAGCATTGAAAATACTGGGAAATAATTACCACCACTGTAGTATTCCGAGGAAATATCTGTTACTTACCTGGGACAATCTCATTAAATTCAAAAACATCTGTTTAATTTATAAAATCAGACATGGTTTAGCACCTCCTCCACTATGTGATTTTATACATTTTAGATCCAGTGAGGTCAGGGTAAGTAGAGGGGCAGTGAGCGAAGACTGCATTATCCCCCGCAGAGAAAAACAGCATTTGGTCAGGCTGTCTTCTCCGTAAGAGCAGCTCAGCAATGGAACACAGTGCCTGAAACCATATATATAATTATTTTACATGAATTGTATTTCTTAACCATAATGTTTTGTATGTCATTTTATCTTGTGATTTTATACCTGTGATTATTTTTAAGGCTGCCTTTTTTACACCTGGCTGGAGGACTACCAATGAAAATTAGCATTTACATTGTTTTAATGTTGATTAATGTACACTGTCCCCTTTCAAATAAACAAAGAAAGAAAGAAAGGTGCATTGCAAGGGAAAACATTCAGTATGATGTTGATGAGAACCTGTGGCATAATCGTCAAGAATGAATGGACTAAATGTGAAAGATAAAATATATATATAGCTACATTTATTTTTAAAGGTATTTCCACCTATAAGTTTCCTTTGGTAGCTTTTTTTTCTCCCAGTTTCCATTTGAGTTTGTAAAGTTTCATATTGATGGCTGTATTTTGTGTTTTGTTGTCCATTGTGTAATGATTGATTGAAAGTTGTTGTGTTTGATGGAAATATTTGCTTATGTTACATGTTTTTAATGTTCTGTGAGTGTTAGAGCATTTTGCTAACAAAATGAGCCATTGAGTAATTTTGGCCATTGAGCTTCAGTTTTATCCTGTGTCTTAACTGTTCTGAAAATGTGATGTCAGAGTGGGCATATATGTTTAAGCAATTGAGAAAAACTGTAAATTACCTTTGACCCAAAACAGACAGGTTTCACCTATTGGCCCACTACAGTACTGCACCCAATACAAAATAAAACATAAATTGCTCTTACAGACAGTGCACTCTGTTACCCATGTAATATTGTCCAATAACATTGTATATTTAGGCAGCTGAATAATATTGATGTCAGCTATGGCACACAATATACTTATAACAAAACATTTATGTATTTGACGACATCGTGGACTGGCCCAGATGAGGTTACACTCTCCGACAAGCCTCTGCCATACTTAGGCCATGGTTAATTAATATTTGCTGACCGCATCTCATTTGAGATTTCTCTGTATCTTTGCCTTTCTCAGGCTCTTCTTCATCCTCTGTGCCCCCCTTTCCCTCTTCCTCTGCCCCTCACTATACCACCTCGCACTCTAATAACCCTTCCTCTTGGACAGGAAGAATCCCTTTCCCTTGCTGTCTCCTGCATGCTCAACATTTTACAGCTGTAGTCGTCAGTCTTACCCTTGCAGTACTAATGTGTTTGTGAACTGATCAGTTATGAGTTTCACATGTCAGCTAAATTGGACAGCAGTTGTGTGTGGTTGCTCTAAATTGTGAGGAAATTGAATTGTTTCCCAGCTAGCCTAAATGTGTCCATTCGACAACTTTTACAACACTACATAACTATTATGTATCTTATTTGACAGGTTACTGTGATTGTAGGTCGCTTATTTAGTATGTATTTACACTATGAACATATGCATAATTGCATTTGAGAGTAATATGAATCAGTAGCAAATTAATGCAAACTATTTTGATCTGCAAGGCTGCATTTTGTGCCAAAGCAATTATAAATCAATAGTCATATGAACAACTGAAGACACAATATTGTAGCCTATTTAAAGGATGCCACTTCCTAACATTGGTGTAATGACTTTTATTGTTGTAAAGTAAAGTAAAATAAATATGTTTTGTATTCATTCATGAAGTCATTTGTGTTTTTTACTTTAAAACAGTAAGGTCGTGTACGGTAAAACACCAGTTTGTTAGTTAGAGTATTTACAGTTATTAAACTTGGTCTAATAAGTGTCCATGCTGAGCATAAAGTTTGTGCAATCGTGTTTTTTAATCTTAGAGATATATCAAAAATACGATCTATGTTCACTTTTAAAGAGACCATTTACATGCCTTCATCTCATTACGCCTGGATTACTGCAACAGCCCTTTTACGTGTTTGATCCAAAAATCTTTTGATCAATTCCAGATTGTACGGAATTCAGCTGCCCGCAAAGAACAAAGAAACGTGATCACATCACTCCTGTATTAGCCTCTTTACACTAACTCCCAGCATGTTTTAGAATAGAATTAAAAATTGTACTGATTACTTTAAACCTCATAACCTCTAACCCTGCTATATATCTGACCTTTTAGTACCATACACACTGGCACATACTTTGAGATCATCAAGTAGAGGTGTGTTCCAGAGACCCGTCTGAAAACTGAAGCGGACAAAGCATTTCAAGTCAGGGCCCCAAGGCCCTGGAACAGTCTGTCTGAGGAAATCAGGTCAGCTGAGTCAGTGAACTCCTTTAAGTCCCTTCTTAAAAACACTTTTATTGGAGAACCTTTTTTAATTATATTTGACTTTAAATTTCCTTTTAACTGTATTTTAATTTCTTGGTTTACATCTGTTTCCTTTTTTATCTGTTTCAACTGTTTTTCTTTTTTTATGTTTCAACTGTATTTCTTGTTTGTTTGTGTTTTTATCTGTTTTTTAACTGTTTTGATTAAACAGTTTAGATTTTTCTGCCCTTGTGAAGACCTTTGTAACATGGATTACATGCAACTATTATCATTATTATTATAGTGTTATAATTTCTTACATTTATTTATTATATATGTGTATACGTATATATGTGTGTGTGTGTGTGTGTGTGTGTGTATGTGAGGTGTGTGTGTGTGTGTGTGTGTGTGTGTGTGTGTGTGTGTGTGTGTGTGTGTGTGTGTGTGTGTGTGTGTCAGTGATGGACAAAGCATTCAGATGCTTTACTTAAAACGTAAAAGTAGCCTGCTTATACCTCACTGTAAAACATTCTGTAACAAGTAAAATTCCTGCATTGAAATTGTTACTAAAGTGAAAGTATAATCAGGAAAATGTACTTAAAGTATTAAAAGTAAAACTACTCATTGCAGATAGAAACATTTCCTGTGACTGTTATACTATTAGATATGATAAAAGTGTGATTTTACTGTTGTAAATTTTGAGTGGGAGCTAATTTTTAAGTATTATGTATTGTAGTGCAACTGTCCATTAATCAACTTTCGAAATTCTGAAAACAGAGAGAAATGCATTCACAAAAATATTAATTTGTAAAGTAGGCTAATAGTTACCAAAGCTGTCAAAATAAGCAAGTAAAGTGAAGTAAAAAGTACAATATTTCCCTCTGAAATGTAGTGGAGTAGAAGTAGAAAGTGTCATAAACCCTAAATGTGTACTTAGATACAGTATTTGAGTAAATGTACTTAATTACTGTCCATCACAGTTATGTAAGAAAATGGAACATTGTTTTTACTATTGTTTCTACCACGAACAAATATATCCAGCAGATGGCGCCATTTCACTGCTGGGGAGCAGTGAGTGTAGCATGCCGACTTCAAATGTCGGTGCCATCCCACTTATTCAGCCAGCTGTAGGCTACTGAAGTCGATCCAGATGACACAACAGTTAACGAGCCTCTGATCCAGACCCTCTGGGACTGAGCTGCCCACCGGTGTGTTGGCTCCGCTCACTGGCCTCTGCTGGGCATTTAGCGCAGGGAGAAAAAGATCCTTCCTCCTCAATTGTGTTGTTATTGACCGGCGGAGGGAAAGAAGCGGGTCGATAAGTGGATCAGATTTATTAGCGGTCAGGATTGGCTACAGCAAATGTCAGAGGAGCCACAGTCTGTTTGACTGCACCACGCGCATTTCATTTAGGTTAGAGGAGCGCCAGACGGCGTGTCTAGCCTATAAGTGCGGCACAATTTCAAGTGGAAGGTAAGGTTGATCTTGTGCATTAAAAGCCACGGATGTAGATGACTTTGCTTCCATTATGCGCGCCTGGATCATCAGGGCATGCTGCACGTTTAATTAGACAGAATAGAAGTGGAAATGTTGAGCCATACTCATGAAGATTTGGATTACTAGTTGAACCCGGTGCAGCAGATTTTCTGCAAAACACATGTGGTTCAACACGGGATTATCATTTGTTTAGGACTTTAGGACTAACATCTTCCTGCATCCACTATCGTTGACCTGCATTCCCCAGATGAAATGTGAGCATATTGTAAATGTTTCTGTGAATGAACCTGTGACAGCCTTACTATTGTTACTCTGACTTGTGTCATAAAGTGGCAGAAGTCATAATAAGCCCGAGAGCCTGAGAGGCAGCCCAACTCCATCTCCTTGGTCTAATTCTGGCACGGCTGGAATTACAGCGGTGGCTGCATCTGCTGCAGTGTGGAGCTGCAACAAGTTTATTATGCTATGAGGAGAGAGAGAGGCTTAAGGGAGGAATCTGATAGTGACACCCTCTAGAGGGAGCAAGGAAAAATGACAGCTGCCAGTAACTGCATTAAGCTCCTGTGTGTGTGTGTGTGTGTGTGTGTGTGTGTGTGTGTGTGTGTGTGTGTGTGTGTGTGTGTGTGTGTGTGTGTGTGGTTGACAGCTTGTGTTGTGTATTTTAGGAAAAGTAGCCTGGCAGGATGGACCTGGTCAAAATTGCAGTGTCCTTCCACATTCTTCTGTGTCCTGCATGGGCCCTGTCCCGTCACTCTTACATGGACAGCATCCTCTCAGGCCACTCAGGTAAGTTGTTTGAGTGTAATGTAACACCGGCCATTAGATAACACAAGGAATGCTTGTCCTGTCATTCATCACGGCAGCCTTTCGGTGATACGCGCTGTTGTCTGTCTTCCCCTCAGCTCTCAGGTTGCTGGATGAGCCGTTGCTGTTTGACCCCTGTTGTCTCATGTCACCGCCTCCGCCTCCCCTCTTCCCCCCACCATCTCAGCTGTTAAAGCAGAGCACCTCCGTAGGTGTTCACAAACACATACACACACCTGCTTGCATAAATACACCTCATTTACACATATTTGTATGCTCACAGTCTGCCACTAAATGAAACCCTATTCTCTTGGATTTTGTGTATGTTTGACTGAAGGATGGTATCAGCACCTTGGAGCCAAGTGTTTCTGGAGGAGAGGAACGGAAAAAACAAAAACCTGTGATACCTGGGTGTTCACCTGGATATCCAGGACCTCAAGGACCCCAGGGCCCAGAGGTAAGGCCCTTTTTCAAAATATTAGACAGTGTTGGAAACCTCACAGAAGTGGTTCAGTCTGATTATATCACAGTAGGCCTACATCTATTCGACAGTGAAATTAGCATTTTAAGCCATTGAAGACAGTAGATGGAAATATTGTTAAACAAGCTTGGAAATTAATGTAAATTACCTTTTTAATATAGATTTTTCACAGACGTATGATGCTGTTTTAGCAGTATGAGAGATGAGTGTAAATTTTTCAGGGTCGAAGTGGATTACCTGGCCTAAGAGGACCAAAAGGCGAGAAGGTGTGTGTTTATGTTTTTGAAATATGTCTCTAATATGTTTAGCTGTAGAAGTATTTGTGCGTGTGTCCTTGTGTTTCTCTCTGCTCTAATGAGTGCCATAACTCCTCTCCCCTCATTTGTCCTCCTCCAGGGAGAAATTGGACGTCCAGGGTCAAAGGTGATACACCCAACCTTCCACATGTCTCGTTCTCCCGCTCATCTCTCTCTGGTCCATCTCGCATGTCCTTGAAATAATGAGCTCTGGATATCTTTCTCTCTCTCTTTGCCGCCACTGTGCCCTCTATGCATCCTTCATCTATGTGATTTGATTTGTCTATTGATATGCTCAGAATATCCTCTGCAGCTGCTAAATGGGTCATGCCACATTAGTCTCAGTAGCCGCTCTAACTACATATTAAGCTTGAACGCATCCAAGGATGTCTCCCGCCATCCTCCTGCTCTTCATCTCTCTATCATTCCCCTCTTCTTTCGTTTTCCTCTGTGTCTTCCTTCTCTCTCTCTCTTCCTGTACTTGGCCTGGCTCCATTGGCCTGTGTACTGGACTCCAGTCCTGCTGATCCAGGCTCTCCAGCACTCCACATCTGCACTTTAATCTCCCTAAGTGCTTTTGCTCTCCATGATCAATCACTCCACACACCGCAGCAGGTGCATGGTGCCTCTACAGGCTGCTGTTTTAATGACAGGCAGCTAAATGAGAGCACGCTGCTAGCATGGCAGCAGATCTCAGATACTTGTCCAGGTGTCACTGAGATGCGAGGCTGTTGTGTAATATATTTGGCTTCCCGGCTTGTAGGAAACTGGCGATGAAGCAAGATGGATTAAGCCTTAATTCCTGTCTACTAATTAGCAAATCTCAGGGGCATTGTTAAAGCTTTGAGACTATATTTTGTACTATACTCTGTCATGTCTGATTAGGAAAACCTAGGAGGTCAATTTGTTATTTAACCTGGTCAGTCTCAATGAAAGTCAGTAGCTCCTTTTTAGGGGAAACATGGCAGTGAAAGAAATTTCTTGATGAACATGAAAAGTTGCAGATGATCAGCACAAAAGTAGAAATCAGTCAAAATTCAATGGAATAGCTTGATAAGATTAAAAGAACAATACAGGGAGAAGTTGGCACGCTACCAGCAGAGTCTCAGGGTAGTCACTACACCTGGCCAAGAAATAGCCTGGCGTATAAACCACATTTTGTCATTTTTTGTATGGATTAAACACATGAGTGAACATGTCAGACTGTTAACACTTTAGAAAGACTTTTGAGTATCTGCAAAGGTTTAAAGCAAGAGACCAACTCTTCCAGCTTTACATCACGTTTGCAGCAAGTTCAATGAAGAGGGAGCAGAAGATGAACAGTTTCAGTAAGTACTGCCACTGATGTTTGAATCTCTGCAGGGTCGTACAGGGGCGCCAGGCCTCCCTGGGAAACAAGGACAACCGGGATGGCCTGGTCCAGAGGGACCCAAGGTAAGTGTCATGGAACCTGCAGGAACAAACACGTTTTTGACTACTGGTGTTGCGTGGCACTTTTAAGAAGTCTTGAGGTTTTATAAAAATGCGTATGCCATATCATAAACACAGTCATATATATTTATGTTTTAGGGTGAAAAAGGGGATCCGGGACTCATGGGATTACCAGGACTGAGGGGACCACCAGGGATAAAGGCTTGTCACATCTTTACAACATCATACGTATATTTATGTATATGTTAGGAAAGAAAAAGAAAGAAAAAGTTTTGATCTTATCTGCCGTTATGTTCCTCGTGTATCCTTTCAGGGTTTGCCTGGTTACAAAGGAGAGAAGGTAAGTTCAGAATCACTTCTCACAGTGCACATTTATCACTACAACACTATTAAAGCCTTCATTTAATGTTTCTCGCTGTTTTGTTTTTGTAAAAGGGGTCTCGTGGTGACCGTGGAGCAGCGGGACCAAAAGGCGATAAGGTTGGTGGAGAAATGTAATTTTCTTTTATTGCTGATAAATTGTTTTTTTACAATAATGTGTTGTGTAACTCATCATAGCACATTTATTCTTGGCTTTCACTATGAGCACTTCACCTCATGTGGTGTTATAATGGACATAATAATTTGATCAGGGAGTGAAAAACTCTACAACAGTTTGCTCAGTTATTGGTTAGTATCCAAAGTGGTTCATGACTTGAGACTTTCAGCTTTCAAGCTGTCTTGAGACCTTAACCTTGGAGACAGCTTTAATTAACATTAAACATTTTAGTGCCTGCTCTGCTGGGATAATGACTTTTCTCACATCAAGTTCTCATTTTGTCTTTATTTAGGGTTCCATTGGTTTGCCTGGGATGCTTGGGCAGAAGGTAGGAATGATTCATTAATGAGTACAGGAAACAATACAATTTAAACAGACTATTTCTCAACTCCTTTCACAGGGTGTGTTGGGACCAAAAGGAGAACCAGGAGTCTCGGGGAAGAGAGGGCCTACTGGACGGCCTGGAAAGAGAGGCAAACAGGTGGATAAAGACAAGAAAGAATCATATACAAATGCACAGGGGTGTTTTGGTTCCCTCTGTATATAGTATGTGGGTGTTTGACTTGTAATATGCCTGATTACTGTGTGTCAGATGCATGTTGCACAAATTTCAAACACTTAACAGCATCACGTAACCCTGTGTGGTGCACTGACACTCTCACCGGCTAATTCAGTCACTCGAGTTTTACTTCCAGCTCTAATTATAGACTTCCGTAGGGGCTGTAGTGTCTTTGGCGTCTTAGATCTTCCCAGTCTACACATTTATATAATGTAACACAAGCACACACATTTTTTCCCCTATGGACTGGATTATGACAGCTATGCACAAGTGGCAGTGGCATGTAGGTCACCTTCAGTGTGTGTGTGTGTGTGTTTTCTAATACTGGGATGTGGCCTGGTTTGCACAGGGCATGAAGGGCCAGACTGGAGCCTCAGGAGCCATGGGCCCCCCAGGACCCCCCGGTCCAAACGGCCATCCAGGCCCACCTGGTCCACCTGCCACAGGTACAGTAACTCACACACTTACACACAATCAGCCTCAAATCACACGTTTACAATGTTTAATATGGAAGTACAGTGTAGGTACATATGTGTTACCCACATTTCTTTTTTGTTTTTGTGCAGGTCTCTATCTAGTGGGAGAAAAGGGAGAGAAGGGTCTTCCTGGTCCACCAGGTCGCTGCGACTGTGATTCCAATCTTTTTGGAAGCTACACACAACGGGGAGGCACTCATAAAGTCCCTGCAGTAAGAACTTACTAATAAACTGCTTCCTTACAATATTACCACCCAAACTGAATACATGGAATCAGTTGTTACTCATCATCAGCTTTCACGCTCCCCTGTACGGATGTGTGTAGATATTTGTGGTGAACAGTGAGGAGGAGATGGCCCGAATACATTTAGACAACGCAATAGCATTCAGGAAGGATCAGAGGGGGCTCTACTTCAAAGATAAAGATGGATGGAAGCCCATACAGGTAATGACTATGAGAGTGTTATGTAATTACAATGCTGAGCAGTAGCTCTTGTCAATTTGCCAGTGCTTGATGCTGTAGTTTATCAAACAGTAGCCAATGAGCACGTAATTGATAATGCTACATTAGTCACATAGCATAACTTGAATGCATCCCATGATGTCTCCCGCCATCCTCCAGCTCACAACTATGGATCTAGAACATTAGAAAGTTTGTTTTTTGACCTCAGAAACAGTAGTTTGACAAAAATTCAAAAATCTCAACTCAAGGTCCACTTGCTTCCACTTTTCAGGAGCTTTTTCCCAGTCTTCCTCTGTGGATGGAGTTTGCTTGGTTATTGTCAAAACATCTGGTCATGTATAGAATGACACCTGAGCAAAGTCCATCTGCTTAGGAAGACCATAAGATGGGGCTGAAAGCTCTGAAAACATTGGACATTGAGTTAAGATTTTTTTGGTCAAACTGGGCTACATTTAGTTGAAAACAGTTTTTGGACATCTACTATATGTACCAGGTTACATAAAACTTAATTTCATCTTTCCTTCAAACCACTAAAGCCAAACTCACAGTGCATGTTTTCTCATTGCCTGAAGTTTTAAGATTGTGTTTGTTTTCTTACAACTTGTTTAGCCCTTTCAGCCGTTCCAGTCCACAGAGAAAGTCCCGGACAGAGTTGGTATGTGTGGGGACGGAAAGGTGCAGGCCCAACACGGAGAGGAGTGTGATGATGGAAACCAGATTGTCACCGATGCTTGCCTCAGTGAGTTACATGCATCTCTTGCTGAGCTGAACACATGCATAGTAGTGTAGAGGTAAAGAAAAGGAGTGTGGGTAAAGAATGATCTGCAGAAAGTGTTACTGTTAATGCAATAAATTGTAAATTAGTTTTAACAACACCTTATTCACAGATAAACATGATACCCCCCTATATAGTGTACAGTATACAAAGAATTGAGATGAAAAAACTATGTATGTTAGTCTAAAAAATCTGAACTATTCTCTAAATACAAAGTAGATTAGGCTTTTTGCTGCACAAGCACCACCAGCTGCTTAGGAAATGCCCTGCAGAGCATAACTACAGTGCATTGCAGCGTCTGAACCCACATGGCAGAGGATAAAAGCAGCAAGCACTGTGAAACCTTTCCTTGATCTTTCATTAATCTCATCTTCTCTTTTCTTGCCACCGCCTCACTTTTCTCTGCTTGTCTGTTCAATTAAATTAGCTGGAAAATGCTGTATTGGCATTACGAAAACACACAAGAGTGCCAAAGCAATTAGTAACGTCTTCTCTCTTCCCTCCCTCCCTTGCTGCCTATCTCTGCCACTGCTACTTTCTCCTGATCTCCTTCCCTTCGTCACTTCAGACTGTAAGTGGGCCTACTGTGGCGATGGCTACCGACATGAAGGGATGGAGGAGTGTGATGGAAAGGACTTTGGTTTTCAGACCTGCAAGTCCTATCTTCCTGGGTATGTTCACTGGCAGCATTCAGAGTGCAGACACAAACGTACACTAAGTGTCCATTAAGTGCTTTATACATGCTTAAAGGGACAGTTCAACATACGTCTTGCTTTCTTGCTGACAGTTGACAAGACTCTCCTGTCTGTATGCTTCGTGTGATTACTTTACGCTTTAATTAGTTGTTTAATGAAATGTATGGGGTTGATTGTTCTTATGTAGTATGTATGATGCTTTGGCAATATTGTTGTTACACATTCACGCCAATAAAGCTAATTTGAATTGAATTGTTAATTGTGAAGCTTGGAGGCGGTTAGTGTAGCTTAGCATAAAGACTGATGTAGGGGGAAACTGCTAGCCTGGCTCTGTTTAAAAGTTAAACAAACGACTACCAGCACCTCTATAGCTCACTTATACATATATATATCAGTACAAAAAAGCTAAATTACCTGTCACTTCTTGTAATTTCTCCTGCTTTTTTTGTACAGATTAAACAAAGAAGACATATCATGTTTATTTGTTAGATTTAGTAGTTCTAGTTGGCAGACTTTTTTATACAGGTTAACTGTTTCTGCCTGTTTCAAGTTAAGCTAACTTAATCGACTCATGGCTGTAGCTCTATACTTAACATACAGACATGAGTGTGGTATTGATCTTCTCATCTAACTCTCTGTGAGAAAGCAAATAAGCGTATTTCCCTAAATATTCCTTTAATAAAGAGGCAATTGTAGAAATGTGGAAGTGTGCTGCATAAAATTGGCAGGTTCTGAGTGTAAATATAAATATACACTTAGTGTAACCGCTTGCACTTGTTCCATGTCTTCTGCAGGTCCTTTGGGCAGCTTAGATGCACCGACTCTTGCTTCATTGATTCCACTGGTTGCAAGTATTTCACCTGAACTGGAAGGTGAAAAAATTGCCAGATTGCAACTTTGCGGTTCCTCTTCTCTTCTGAACACAGGGATTACACTTCAGATTCTATTGAAGTCTCACCCCTTAAAAAATAACTGATGGACTGAGAGAGAGAGGGGGTACTAAAGGAAGCTGTTGTGCTTGCTCTGAGCCATGAAAGGTCATGGGAGTCAGCTTTGAATCGACAATGGGGGGTTTAATTATTTTATTGGCCTCACGGAGCAGTTCTCTGTTACTGTCAGTCCAATGGCTGTAGCACTGTTGTGGACACTGGTGATTATGGGGAACATTTTAATGATTTATTGATTGTATCATATGAAAATAGTTAGAATGTGTAGCCTATGACTTGCTGACGCAGAAATAAGCTATGTTCTGAACCTCTTTTGTAATGAGAGAGAAAAAAAACCTTTTCCAAAAGAGGCAATGATATTATTGATACTATATGTACTGTAGTATGCAAATCAGGGGTGTGTATATGTGTTTATTCCTGTGCAATGTATTACATAACGTGTATTGATGAAGTGCAATGGTGTGATAGTGCATGTAAATCTATACCAGCACACAGCAGACTGCTTTAACCAGTGCTGTAAATGTATGAGCCAAAGTGTAGCTTGTCTTGAAGTGAATGTCCAGAATACCCGACAGGAGGAAAATGAATGTCATACTGCAACAACAGCTAGAAAAATATCTTTGATTATCACACAGCATGAAGAAATTTCTCAGTTACATCAAAATGAATTCAGTAAAATGTGATTAGTGGATAATCTGCCTGCATGACTGTAAATTTCCTTAAACACTGTATATTAATAAAGATTAGGCCTACACTTCAGACTCCCCTTAAGTTGATGCCAGGATCTCTATGAGAGGGGGAGGGATTTTTTTTAGGAAAAGCAGCCAATCAGAAGAGGACTTCCCGCAACAACACGTATGATGAAACTGCCACGTAGAGGACCAGGCCAGCTGCACGACTTGCTGCTGGTTTTCAACATTTGACAAACCATCATAGCAATCTGTTTATTCTGCGTTGTCTGGAGAAGGCTGAGTGTGGCAGCATGCTGCTGACTTTGCTGAGCGGGCTGTGCTCCTCCCTGCTGGCTTATGTCAGCGGGGGAAAGCTGCCTGAAGCTGAGGTGAACATAGAAGTTCTGCACAGACCTTTTCTGTGTCACCGAAAATCAAAGTATGGAGACATTCTGCTGGTGCATCATGACGGATATTTTGAGAATGGAACCATGTTTCACTCCAGGTATGTTCATGGCTGACTCAGTGGCCTAACAGTCTTAGTCGTGATATGAGTGTCAAGTAAGGAGTGAAGAAGCATTCAACATTACTCCTGTTGGTTCCTGTAACGTTACAGCTGATAACAGAAGATATCGTTTCAATAGGCTACCTGTAGTGGAAGCAATTTGCTGTATTCACTCTTCTTCAGTTTTATAAACAGCTTACATTCGAAAAGTGCTCGATATAATTAAACAATCGCAGTAAAATATTACAGCATTTTATTTTGGTGTTCATGTAAGTGCCTTTTATACTCGGCAGTCTATGCAGTGCGCGCATGGTAAGGTTCCTTATGTTTATTGTGTCACGTGATAAAACAGTTGAAAGGAATTAAAGGGTCACTCAACATGGACAATGGAAGAATCAAAATCTCTTTAACTCTTTATGGTAGGCTTACTCTTTAAGCACCACAAACAAAACACTGGCAGCAGATCTCCAAAATACATCTCTAAACCTCAGCATGGGATGGGGCAGACAAGGGGCATGTGAGGAAACATGGATTGTTTTTTGTGATTGCAGTGAGAAAATGTGTTTTTGTCATGTGGGTGAACCAACCCTTTAATTTCTTAGATTTACCATCAGTAATGTGAGAGAATCTTCAGTAAGAATTCTTCTCACTTTGTCCCTTTCTCCACTCAGACAGCAATTAATCTCAGTACTCATTGACCTATAATAATAATAATAATACTCACAAAAAGAAGTGTCTGATGATACATAAGGCACCTATTTGAGCCTAGACAACATTTAATTTTAAACAATGTTTGGCACTAAAATGATTAAAAATAATAATTACATGTTATTTGTATTGCAGTGTTTTGAAATTATAGCCAGGCTTAGCCCAGTAGCAAAGCAGTGTTAACTCAGATTTTCACTGTAATTACACGTTATTGTCTTTAATAGGGGGTCTGCCAGACCTTCTCACAGTTCTTCCCTTTTCAGACCTGTAACAGTCTCCACTTTTATGTTGGTGTCTGTCTACCAGTCGAATCCATGGTGACAAGCAGGCAGTGTGGTTTACACTGGGCATCAGAGAAGTGATCAAAGGCTGGGATAAAGGCCTGCAGGATATGTGCTCTGGAGAGAAGAGGAAACTCGTAATACCTCCAGCCCTGGCCTATGGGAAGGAAGGGAGAGGTACTGAATGTATCCATATATACACAAGCTTCACTGCATGCTGCTATACAGATACATGGCACTGTCTTGAGGTGTTAGACATTGTTATTATAAATATGTGTCTTGTTTTGAATGGCTTTCTAGAACTCCCAAACTGAATGAAGGTTTCATTCAGGATTATTAGTCCACTTTTTCTCATAATGGAGCATGTGACCAATACTATGCTTTGTACTGGTAAGTAGAAACCACTAACCAATAACATCTCTTCTGTGCCTAACTAACCTTTGTCACGACAACAGCAATCTGAATCACTTGATATGACTAATAATGCAACCTAAGTTTGCTTCTTATAACACATACAACATGTTTTCAACTTATTTACTCACGATTTAACTCTGAAATGTGTTGCTGCATTCACTCACATAATTTCTGACGCACCACCCAAACCAACTGTTGTCTACATACAATGAGCATGCTTACAGAAACAAGTGACAACCAAGTGACAACCAGTCTGAGTTTTAGTTGACCTCTTATACTGTGATGATGTCCACGGTCAGGTAAGATCCCACCTGAGAGCACACTGACCTTCGTCATCGAGGTGCTTGAGATCAGAAATGGACCGAGGTCACACGAGTCCTTCCAGGAGATGGACCTCAACGATGACTGGAAGCTCTCCAAGCATGAGGTGAAGGATTGCGTTGCTTGTGTTAGCCAACCTTTTCTCTAAGGGAATAATTCTTTAAAGGTCTCTACCTACTGGAAAAAGTTAACAAAGTTCAATGACGATGGTGTCTCAGTATGAAAAAAGGCAGAAATATTTCTGTAAAATACCTGATATACTGTATAGGTCCCCCTTCCCAACATAATTGCTATTATGTAGTTAGAGTTGAAACAGACCATCAAGGCCAATCAGAATACTCAAAAATCAGTTCACAACAGTCAAATTGCAAGATTTATCAGGTGTCAAGAAATTAGAAAATATGTACAAGAGCAAGTTGCATGTACGCTTTTTAATATTAGCCTACAAACACTATAATCACAGTGTTTGTAAATTGTATGTGGACAAATATATGTTGGCACTTTGAGTAGCCAAGGGTTCAAGTAGGTAGCTATGGTTGGTAGCAATTTCTGTAGAATTGTATATATTGTTATATTGTTTTACAGTAAAGGTACAATGTAGTTAATTAATTAATTTACACTGTAATTTGGATCAACCTGTAACTTGAAATTAAACATTGAAATTACATGTTTGACAAAGGAATATCCTCTGTTTTGTAGAATATTTGGATTATTTTTAATGTGGAAGTTGAACACATTGTGCATACAATAACTTCTCAAATAATCATCTGGTTTTAGATTTATCCTTAATTGAAAAGATGAAACTGGAAATTGTTTTATTTGTCTATCTTCTCTTTTCATTATATTTTATTATAAATATATTGTCACTTCAGTCATATTTTTCCTCATTCTGTCTCACTCTGACCCCATCTACCAGGTGAAGGAATACCTGAGGAAAGAGTTTGAGCGTCACGGCTACCCTCCCAACGACACTCTACATGAGAACATGGTGGAGGACATCTTTGTCAAAGAAGATGAGAACAAAGATGGCTTCATTTCCTCCAGAGAGTTCACTTACAAACATGATGAACTTTAAAGTCTCTTCTGGGCCACGACACTCACTCATGCAGTCTTCCAGTCTTTTTATAAGTTCATGGTTGAAATACTTTTGGTGCAGAGTTTATTATTGCAGAGTCTCTCAGGTTACCTGAAAGTATTTCAGTTTTACAGATAGCATTGTGGTTGTGTGGAGTGTGACATGTAAACTCTTCCTGTGTGAAGATTTGTGTGGTGGATTTGAGCCAATGGGGTTTTTAATCTGATTATTTGTACAAGAACCTCGAAAACCTCCAGTCGCACATTTGCATTTAAGAAAATTAGACCAGGGTAAAATGACTCAATGTCATTCTGCATATAAAAATATTCAAAAGACTGTATCATTTCCTTGTGTGCAGTTTTCTGTCACAGAATATCTGTGGTAAAAGAAAATCTGTGAATGTTTGATGTCTGTTACTAAATTTGGCAGTGAAATTTCCCTTAATGTGTTTGTTTCCTTATGCAGTTACCTTTTGTAGTAGGGATGGGAATTGGGCTTTTTGAAGGGAGCCGGATCTTATGGCTCTGACCCCCCCCCCCCTTGAAAAGAAAATCATAACTTGTACTGTATGGTATGGTTTACCTGTATGGTAACTGTAGTCTGCAGTGAGTGTTCAGAACGTGTAACCAAACTGCCTTATCATATTGACTACATGGTGTGTGTTTAAGATAATGTGAACGTTGGTATTTTTCATTTTCTTTTAAGCAGTAAAATGGGTATTTTTATATGGCATCAGAGACAAGTGCTCTCAGTGAACCAGCATACACAACACTCCGTGGCACTGGCACACCCTGATGTAATCCAGCCATTGTTGTTATTAGAGACACCTGTTTGGCAAGTCAAAATAACTGAGAGACAGGTGCATTGCACGTGCATATGCTGCAATATCCATGCTGACTGGATTTATTGTTGAGCCCTGCAACATTAAGTGCAGCTTCATTCTGATTTCTCGAATGTACATGAAACAACAGCAATCCTTACATGGAGTTTAAAACTGGCTTTCTTTCATTTTAGATATTCACATTTGTATAATAATGACAAACTTGTTCTGCAAGATATACCATACATAGAAAAAAAGGGGAAATTTACCTGTTATATGTGCTGGAGGCTGTTTTAAGATATTGCGCACACATAAGTCTTAAATCTAGACTCTCCTGTTTCTGTAGCTTTGATATTCTTCTTTTAAGCAAACACATCAAGACTACACTCAATTACCAAATGATTTCTGTGTTCTGTTGAGAAGCCGGTTTTAATATTAGTCTTAATGTGATCAATAAAGTGACTGTCAACTTTTTAAACAAAATACTGTGGTTTATTTGGTGGTCACACCTTGTGATACTTTACACATTGAACCAGCAGGTGGCACTGTCTTCACAGGTGTTAGTGTCAGTTAATACAGTGGGAGAAAGTAAACAGTATTCCTCATTCATTATTATTAACAGACAGTAACAGTGTAACTTAAAACAGATGCACTCCTATATCGGTAAAAATGGTTCTTCTACATGTTTATAGATTTGTTACTTATAAAAACAATTACTAAAAAACACAAGAGCACGACGATATGTACAAGGATTTGTGAACCCCCAAGCTTAGCATATCCTGCAGTGGTAGTTTTTTTTCACATTGAGTTTAAGATGAGGTTTCCTTAGCCAAACAACATAGTCTCCTGCTAACAGAGGCAATATACTGTGGGTCATTGAATTCCCAAAAAAAAGGAAAAAACATGACATCTTGAGAGGATTGTCTTGCTATAACATTTTTGTAGGTGTTTAGGGAGAACATTGTTGGAGCATGTGCTCAAGATGTAGTTATTGCTGGACCACAGTGTGCATATGTCTGTCTTTAACAAAGCTTTGCTGACCTGTGTCTGGGTTAACTGTAGACTTGACACTAAAAGTGCTACTGCATAAAGGGACAGATTGTGACAAAATTCTCAGAGATGAAACCAAAATACTATTTTGTATGTAGATACTGAAATGCTTACAGACTGTGATATGATTCATGTTAAATATAGCTACTGGAAGACGCTGTCCATGGAGGGTATGTGTGTACGAGCATGAGTAGGGAGAGCCCTCCTCCTCACACACATTCAAAACATTCCACACTGAAAAGGGTCAGAGGTCACATAGTCAGTATAAGGCGGGACCCTGTTTGCCACTCATACAAACACACACACATACACACAAATACACTAAACACAAACACAAACACAAACACAAACACACACACACAGAGCCTGCATCCAAATAAGTCCATGGCAGTTGTGTTATTGTCATGAGCTGTCATGAGAAAAAAAAGGAGGATTGTGTGCAACTTCCTGATATGTGTATGTGTGTGTGTGGGAAAGGGTAAAGGACATGGTGAAGCCTTGACTCATCTGAGGTGTGTCCTTAACCCAGGTGTTTTGGGGTTCACTGTAAGAGAAAGGAAATCAGTGTGGGTATAGGGGCGGGGTCAACTCAATAGATGATATTGAAGGCACGGATAAAGATGAGAAAAAACAAGTGCTCTGTGCTGCTACCTCTGTTTTCTTTGCTGGGGTAGATCCGAGGAAAAGGCTTGAATTCATCGGGAGGGGGTAAGTCTTCAACAGGGTGGAACTGGAACTTGGATTCAAAATCATCTGCCGGTAGTAGATGTACAGTAATAATGCAATTCAAGGCTACCATTTTCTCTTCATTTTCACATACATGACTCAAGTTCTTGCCCAAATCTGCTTCTTCAAAAATAAACTCATGTCACCTTCTCACCCCTAAATGACAACACTTCTCTGTCTTTTTCCCTCTACAGAACTGTCAGTACAGTTCACATTTTTCATCTATACAATTATAGTTAATTACAGCTCCCCTATTCTAAATTAAATGAAACTTGAATGACAAGAAACAATATAAATACCATGAAATAAAAGCAGATATAAAGAAATACATCAGACAAGTTAAATAAAACTGCTGCGAGTCACTAAAAACTGTGAAAATATTAAAAAAAGATAAGAGGTAAGAACTATTTGAAATAAAATGTAATAAAAGTAAATGTAACATATTGTTCTGCTGCTCTTATTTCAAGTCACTCCGCTATTATAAAATCCACTAATAGCGTTAAATATATTCATGTGTATTGTAAGATACACATCGTCTCACCGAGGCTGTGCAGGTGTCCATTTCTGAGACTTGATGGAGGCAGGGGAGGTGGTGGTGGAGGGGGAGGAATGCGGCTGGACAGCTCGGTGCTGGGAGAACGTGCCGGAGGAGCTGGAGGAGGGGCCAGCCGACCCACACCTGTTACCATGGGTGACAAGAGCAGAGGAGTCAAAGGGGTTAGCAATATAACATCTACAATCTACAATTTCTATGACAACTGAGACACACTTTCACACACACACCCTCCCCCATAAACATGGTGATGATCTTTATTTGAATTTACTTATTTGACAAATTTTTACAGACATGACTCAAACGTCAGAAAACAGTATTTCACAGAACAAAGCAAAGATTAGATAAAAGCCAAAATGTTACAATTTTGTGATCATCTTCCCTCCCTTCAGATTCAATGTATGACCCCCTTATAGGGTTCCCAAAAACCTCAGGTTGGGAAGTAATGTTTTTCTTCCACCTTTAATTAGATAGATAAAGCAATAGCAATGCAATCTTTTTCAGAAACGCGCTGATCACATTCATACAGTTACACATTCACACCTGGAAGCTGTCCAGTCCAACACAGTCTGATCTTCTGGCTACTGAGCAGTTTTGCTAGAGCAGTTGGGATTAAGGACAACTCAGGGGTGGTAATGAGGGAGGGGCAAGCGGTGCTTTTCACTTTCCCAACCCAGATTTATTCTCTGGCCTGCGGGATTGAACCTACATCCTTCCGGTCACAAGCTCACTTCTCTATCCTGCCCTGCTTTAGGCTGCCTTCCTGAGTCTAACTTGTAAATTAAATGGAAAACAAATATTGCTGTGAAATGGATTTCTCTTGTAAGTTATGTGTTCTCGAATAATATGTTCTCTTGTGCCTTTTTACATCTTCATCATCAGTTTCATAGGTTGGCGCCATTTCACTAGCGATGCTTATGGCTGCACATTGTGTTTCAACATGAGTGAAAAACACCTCATAAAACTACTGCCTTGGAAAGCTAACTCCCAAAAAAATATGACAGTAGGTTCTTTTTTGGTCAACCTCGCAGCAGCGCTCCGTTTGTCATTAACTGAAAAGTCATTGGTTAGAAAAAAGACATTTCCTCGGTCCATACCTGCACTCCTGGGCACAGCAGGTGGCCGTCGGGTGGGAGCGTTGCAGGGATATGAGGGAGGCAGAGAGCGCATGGCTGGGGAGGGCACTGGAGCCATCTTGGGTAGTGGAGGGGGGAGGGTGGATGGGCAGCTGGGGGTGACAGAAGCTGGGAGAGGAGGAGGAGGTGGTGGAGGAGGTCCCAGTGGGCTGTCCCGCAAGATAGAGAATCTAGAAGGTTCAGAGTGGACTGAGGAGGGGGACGGCGAGTAGAAACAACCTGAGGAGCGATCCCCTGGAACAGCAGAAGGAGGTTGGAAAGGTGGAGGAGGAGGAGGAGGAGGAGGAGGAGGAGGAGTAGAGGGCTGGGAGATGGTGGCGTGGTGGGAGTGCTGGATGGGGAGCCAGGTGGGCTTGGTGACTTGGGCTGGAGGTGGGGGAGGAGGGCAGGAGGGGAGAGGCGGAGGCTTGTTGGCCAGTCTGTCCTGGATGGCTTGAGGTGGGGGAGGTGGGGGAGGAGCAGAGGGTGGTGCAGGTGGAGGTGGAGGGGGAGAGGAATTGGGGAAAGGAGGCGGGTGCTTGCTGCTGTGAGAGGGGGAGGGAGGAGCTGAGGACGAAGGAGCGAGCAGACGGTGGACGGAGCCTCGGAGCTCCGCCGTCCTGTGAAGCTCAGAGACGCTGCTTGTGTCTGCTGGTGTGGGGGGGTTCCACAGAGGCTTCATGGAGACTGATGAGCTCGATCGCGACACTTTAACAAACAAAATACACGTACAAGAGGAGTCATTTGGATGTGAAAATGTTCAGAGAAGACCACAAAATACAAGATTCAGAACAAGACATTTCTCACCAACCTGGGTTCTTGCCTGCTATGTCTCTTTGTCCTATAGGCCTGAGAGTGGGGAATCCTGCAGCAAAGAGCCCCCCCAAAGAGGGTCCCATGGGTGCCATTCCACCTGATGAACCTTGAGAAGCAGCAACACTGCTGGCTATATCTCCAGTGCTAGCCGCCTTGGGCTCTGGGGAGCAACACACATATATTACAAATGATTAAGAAAATGAATAAGAACAATGGCGTCAATGTACATTTGGTGTAGCTGATGTAGGCAACGTTGGAGAAACCAGCAAGAGACAACTAGATTTTGAAAGTAGCAAGTAGGCAAGTAGGTATCCAGACGGGCAGGTAAGCCAGCTTATTATAGTCATTTGACAGCCACAGATTTTTGTGTGTGTCAGAGCATTTGATTTGATTGAGTGCTGTTGGGGTGTAAAGAGAACTTGAATATGCTAAATTGTCTATCCTAGCTTTAATCAAAATTTCACAATCAGGTTTTGGTCGGGTTTTTTACCATTATCACATATTCAGTGACAAATGAGTTAACACATATAGTCTTTTATGTGCTCAGTAGGGTTTATAGTCATGGGAATATTGCACTTAATTCTGAAAAGACAACATAAAGAAGCTGAGAGCAATCATTCAGGAAGGAACATGAGTATATTCATCATTTGATTCAATTACATACCTTGGCACAAAAGACAGCGGACTGTTTTCAACTGGTCTGGTTACATACATGTAACTGACAATGCTAAGTAAGCTAATTCCTTGACTAACTGAATTAACATTTTGTTAAAGCATTATATAATGCGGTGACATCCACATTTCAACTCTAACATTTCCTCATGCAGTATGTATAGAGATTATTGAGTTGACTCTGTTTGCTTTATGAGGTTGTGTTTTTGTCAAAGAGATGGCTTTCTGTTTGAGAAACTGCAGGGAAACTCGTGCAACAGAGCTGTTTACCATAATGGCAAACGAGTATTAAATGTTTCAAAGTGATTTTTAAATACTATACATACAAGAAAAAAGTATACATAAACATCAGTTAATAAAGTAAAAAAAAGTAAATATACCATAGAACCTTCCAGTCTTTTTTGTCAATCTTATGGTATACCGAGCATACAAAGTCTTGTGTTTGCCCTTGTATAGTAGTTTCTGAATGCATCCATATCTGTATAGGGCATTCCTTCCTGAAGTGTGCACTTGGTGTGTGTGTGTGTGTGTGTGTGTGTGTGTGTGTGTGTGTGTGTGTGTGTGTGTGTGTGTGTGTGTGTGTGTCTATTCTTAAATGTAGCTCAAGGAGAAACAACATACTACCATTGAACGACACAACAAATACTACCTCCTGTTTTTCCCTGCTCTCTTTGTACCCTACATCTCACTACGGCATCTCGACATACAAATAAACACAATTAAACTTCCTTCCTCTAAGCTCCACTATGAGAATTACAGTGACAGTAGATGCACATGAGTACCATTTGGTGTCTTAAGACAGACAGCCGCAAGCATATCGGTAGCATGATAAGGATGTTGCTCTTACTATCGACGGCAGGGGCACTACGGTCATTGACCTGTGTGACTTTCCTGAGCCTGGCTCCCTTCTGGATGTCGGCCAACAGGGCATTCCTTCCACCCCCTCCTCCACCAGACTGGAGCTTAGGAGGCTCTGACGGACACTGTCACACAGAGAAAAAAGATCTTTTACAGAGCACAGCTTTGTTAGTGTTAATTAGTCAACTGGCTAAAAATTCATCCCAGACTATTTTGATAATCAATTAATAATTTATGGCTTTTATAGAACAAACATTTGCAGGGTCCATTTGGTGCATTTTGTTTTATATGATTGTAAATTGAAAGGTTAAGTGAGGAAGAAGAGGATGACATTCAAAGTGAGAGAAGAAGAAGAGATGTACGAAGGGAAAGGATCATTGTTAGTTATGTTGACAGCAGTTACGTTGGCAGTGGCAACTCATTTAACATGAGGACACTGTGCGCCTGCTGTGGAAACATAACACTCTTCTGCTACTGAGAGTCTGCTGTCTGCCCTACTCTTTGTGTGTGTGTGTATGTGTGTTTGTGTGTGTATGTATGTGTGTGTGTGTGTATGTGTGTGTGTGTGTGTGTATGTATTACCTCAATCAATAATGCAAAATAACCTCCAAGCGATGGTTGATGGTCAGTGAGAAGGATCCGAGTAAGCTTTTACAATTGCATGAGAGAGAGAGTTAGAGTCACACACAGTCTTACCTGTGGCAGGGCAGCGCTGGGCGGTGGTGGTGGAGGAGGGGGAGCCAGGGGAGGCGGAGGGGGAGGAGGTGGGGCTGGCATGTTGAGGCCTCAGATATACCTAAATATACCAGAAACAGTTGCCATCATTTTCATGCACTGCAGCCATTGACGAGCTTCGAGGATTTCTCCCCCCAATGTCAGAAGCTGCTACTGCATTAAGGCGAACATTTATTTGATGACCTCCTACCATCTTCCCTGAATAGGAAGCGCTTCCACCAGCGCAAAACAGGAAACAGCGAGCGCTCCATCCTCTCCAGAGAAATCGGACACATCCCCCACACACCACCCCTGTCCTCCTCTTCTTCCCACAATGCCCTGTGGCAGGACTCAGACAGGAACAATGGAGCATATTGTGTGAAAAGTAATGGACCTCTACCCTTCAGTCGCTCAACAACCGAAGGCCTTCACTGCGGTAAGTGAATGGAAAACACATTGAGGAAACTCCACAGGAAAGTGCTGCAGCGTGCATACACATTGTTCTTTTTCGTTTTTTTTCCAGATTATACTGAACATGCAACTATGCACAGGATGTCTCTTGGTTCCGTCATCAAGAGTAACTGGTGATAAGCACAAGTGGCCAACTCTTCAGGAACAGCTCATGTCCAAGATTATGTCACCATGTTTCAATCTCTATGTTGTTGGCAACTCAGCGAGTAAATTATCCACAGCAACAGTCACTTCTTGACATCACAAATTCTTCTCTTCCATGGCTGTGAGAGACAGAAAACAGCCCACGCATTGTGCACATTCGGGTCCCTGTGGAATTTGCACATGCTCCTCCTGAGCTATTTAATAAAACACAGAACAGAACCTGTTTTGTTGTATCTGTCTCTCTTGTCTTTGTCCATGTGTGTGTGTACAGTTTATGCCTCCCATCTATGCAACTGGCGGACTGTCCTGCGTTGCTATTTCTATCTTCATATCTATGTCAAGCTGCCTCTGTGACACTGCTAGTGTAGGTCTTTTAAAGGGGGGCAAAGCTGGACACTGGTTTTGCTGAGCTCTAGAAGAACACTCAGTGGAAATGCACCTCTCACACCAGTTGTTGTTTTCCTTTGACCTTTAGTATGTCTTGTTCTTCCTGAAGACACACACACACAGCTGGAAGGGGCAGCTGCTGCAGCCTTAACAAGCGACTTCTACATGCTTCATGTGAAAGAAAAAGATTGAGACCACGGAGCCCCAGTTGAGGCTGTCCTAACTGACTTGAGGATATGAAATTGTCTGTTGTATGAATCAGGGGAGAGGGTGAGACCACTGACCCTCTCTAACATCTCAAAGAACAACCTAAACAATGTTTAATCACCTTTTCCTAATTTTATGAGAATTGTTAAAACACGATTTTGAACTGATGATATGTTTCAGAAGTCCACTACAGAAAATGACAAATTTCTTCTGTTTGAGGCCCCAAATACATAAATTGGAGTTCTGTTATTGGAGTTTTATAAGAGAGGAATTACATGACCTCACGACCTCAAGAGTCAACACTATAAGCCTATGATAAAATACTGTAAACAATTTAGTTGTTTGCATATAGAGCATCAGGTCTGTGGGACAGCAAACAAATTGTTAGAACAATCATCTTCACATTTGTTTGACTATTTTTTCTTGGTTAAACGTTTACATGCGAATCCCACAAAAAAAGACAGACTAGGCTACTGTCCTTAGAATGCAGGGACAAAAATGCACCTGGAATACCTTCCCACTGAAACAGAAACGCCTAGACATTAAGAGCCAGGTACACTTGATGCCCTATGCCTTTGGGTAATAAGAGTAATAAGCTCATGTTCTTGTTGGAGTCCATGTCTCTTACTTTGACAGGTTTCTTCACGCAGTTTTGTGGGAATAAGAATTACCACCTGTCACATAAAAAAAATGTCTTACCTTCTTACGAAATAGCCACCTGTTCGCAGAGACAACTTCAGTGAGGGGGGGCACAGCAAACTGACCTCATAGTGCGCTCCTCATGGCGTTATTTTTAGTTTAATGAGGACACCCCGTATACGACGTCTCGTCTCCTGCAAGCGATTGAAAAAAAAATCCCAGAAAGTTTTTTATTTCACTTCATATTTGTACCCACATAGCAGACGCTGAAAACACGCGACAGTGGTCTTTTTATGGCTGTTTACGGTTTATTCCCTTGTGAGCGCACTGCAGAAGGCGAACAGCGTGAGGCCACACCTTACCGCCCCGCGCTCTACACACGGGACCAACGGAGAGAGAGAGAGAGAGAGAGAGAGAGAGAGAGAGGCATGCAGGGCACTTGGCTCGGTGTCGTCGCCTCGATTTACATGCTGAAGATGCCAATAAACTTTCCCTCACCTTGAATTACACCTGTCGAGTAAAATAAAGTGGTAGGCCTATGCATGAGCACTGGTTCCGACTGAGAGGTGAAGAAGTCTAACCCGGTGAATTTATTTTAAAGTTTTATTCAATTCTCTATTTTTAGGCTGTAGAGTGGCAAAATCGCCCCCTCGTGTTAGAAATATGTCATTACAACTCACCCTTACTCATTCTACATTTAAAGAAAATCTACTTATTGCGTCTCAGTTAACGAGCTGATGTGAGATAATTAGATATTAATGCATTCAATCTAAAATTCACAACGTGATTTTATAGCTATAAAAAGTGCATCAGTCATGATCCTGTTACATAAACATGACTGCTGCAGACACACGGACCTCAAACCCTAACACTGACAAAGGAATGCAGTGCTGCACCTCCCTTGAATTGTTTTTTAGGCCTGCAGACACTATATATAAATGGCACTAATTCCTTGTTAATGTCTTTTTCAGACTGCGATAATCACACATTAGGTCCTCTTGTTATCCCCACCTCTTCCAGGTATGTGATTATCAGGTACCAACATGGCTTTCAAGAAGACTACTAAGACATGTGCATCATCTCTTTTGCAGTTTTAGCTTATGATGCACACTTTCATGCAATCTATGAACTGTAAAATTTTTGTTTTTTTCTTTTTAGTATGCATCCGTGTCTGTTTCAAGACACTTTTCTCATGGCAGACAACTCTTACATTATCCTTGCACAGTCTAGATTGGCGCCATTAGACTTGGATTGACTAGGATAATGAAGCACACATGCACATACACACACTCAAACAATCACTTGTAGCAGTTTTCAGATTTATTTCTCATAGTTTGCCTTCATTTAAATATTCACGGGGGTCCAAAAATACAGTAGTCCCTGCAAAGCAAACTACATCAGTGGCTGGATCATACTTCATTAGCTACATGGCCGTTCTCATTCAGTTGGATATCACAACATTAACTTCTTACTTCACTGTCAGTTTTGTTTTGGACACATTATGTGACAAACAGTGGTAGGTATTTTATGCATTTTGCTGGCAAGTGTTGTGCATCTGACTGTAAGCTTCTGCTAAGTGATTTTTGTCACACATAATAATGAATTTTACACCTTCATAAACATCCTTCTAACCCCTTTAGAATCAACATTTTTTGTAAAAGCATTTGTAAAAGGAGCATTATACTATCCTTCATTATCGAACATATATTATTTGTATTACAGAAATAATGTAAACATCTTATGGACAATATTTTTCTGAAGCATATCACACATTATCTGGAGTGTTGACGGACAATAACATTCAAGGAATGTGCTTTAAAGGTTGTAGGTAATTTAATGACCAATGTCCAATGACATAGTCTGTGACTGAAACACTATGGTATATTAATATATTATACTATACTGGGCTCTTAATTGCGAACTGTACCTCTAATGCATCTCTTCTTTGGGGCTTTGATTATGGGATATTGTTAGCAAAATGGTTCATTTCATTTCATCTACCACATGACCTTATTCCTGCACTCCTTGTCATCTTCATCATCACCATCATGACCAACATACAGCAGACCTCTTGGTATGCCTCAAGGGAATGAAGCATCTTCATGTACTCCTCCTTTTCTTCAAGCATCTTCATAAGGCAGTCTTTGATCACCTCCTGCTCCTCACCATCACCGTTTATCCTCTGTCCCTGGGGCCACGTTCTCTGTCTCTTTCTCCTCTCTAGGAAGGCTCGTGCGCACCCTCCTCTTCTCCTTAAATCTACCTGAGCGTGACACATTCATCTTCCTGCGACACGTCTGCTCATTGAAGACTGACTCCAGCCCAGCGTCGTCAAAGGTTTCATCACTGAGGAGGTTGGAGTTGGTCCCTTGTTGAGACGGCACAGACTGGTCACCGGTGGCCTTGGACGCTGCTGCGGTGGGGCCTTTCTGCTTCTGTGCAAAAGGGTCAAAGTCTGGGCCAAAGGTGTGGGGTGAAGCGGTGTCCTTGGGGCTTCCACTCTTCCACTTTGGCAGGAATGTCTTCCACCATGGGCTCCTCTCTGTCATGTTTGAGTGGAGGGAGGGTACTGGAAGAGGAAACAGATGCCATATTCATTAATTCAGTTGTAGTTGAGATGTGCTCCATTGTATTCAGTATTTTTTCAAATGATGTAATTCCATATGAGGTAATTTTATCACCTGTCTGAATGCTCTGAACTGGTTTCTGAATTTTCCAACTCACTTATTTCTAGTGAAACATCAAAATGCTCTTTTAAAAACTGTCTGTAATGCTGTCATGCTTTCAGTTTTATAAAACATTACTCTTAATTAAAATCGTCATCATCTTCATCCTCACCCGCATGCTCAAATGCATTTTTTGTGTATCATGATTTTCCCTCTCTAAATTGGAATTCACCTCACTCAGAATAACTACCAACTAATCCTATGAATAACCAGTGTAACCATTTTTACCTTCTCTGTAAAACTGGTTTAATGAGTCGTGAGAACAGAAGAGCAAACTCATGCCATGATTCAAAAGGGAACAATGCGCAAAAAAAAAACCCTCTCATGAACACTTACCTGAGCTACAACAGGTGAGGTGGACACTTTAAATGACCCAAAGCAAAGTGTAAACACTTTTGACTTTGCTGAGATAGAAATCCAGGCAACTGTCTTCTTCAGCGGTGGAGCACAACTGTGACAGCAGCTGTCCTTCAAAGGGTCGCAGCACTATCCATTTTACGCACGAGCCAGGTGTCCTGTCTTCTCACATCTCCCACCTCCGAAAAAAATTGATTTGTCTTCTGTTGCTCTCGTCAAATAACTGTATTCTCCGTCAACAATTATTGAGAAAAGCACAACTGAATTGACACATTTATAAGGAGCGGCTTTCGTCTACTAAACCAGCAGGTTTCCGCCTCCGAAACTCTCATCTCGAAGCACCTGTCCTCGCTCCTGATTGGATAAACTCTCAGTCACGTGAGCCCCGCTCAGGTACATCCTCTGTAGGTGGGGCTTGTGGTTGCGTGGCAACATAACCCCATGGGAACTTGCGCCTCTTCAGTGACATATTTAAAAAAAATAACCTTTTGTGACAGCAGAACCCAACCCAAGACACGGAGCCAAATTATGTTGCAAGTTTAGGACGCCCAGTAATTTAGGCTAAATGGAGTACATTGTCATTCAAATGAGTGGAACAGGATATTGAGGTGTTTATTCTGCCATTATGCCATGTTAAAACCAGGTTGCAGTCCTACTTAGCAGCAGTCAGGCAACATGGTTTGAAATGAGACCCATGCTGAAATTGGTGAGACCCATGCTGAAACTGGTGCGCCACAGGAAGTTTTTTTATCAAAGAGAGGGGGAAAACAGGTGCTACACCACTGTCTAATAAATTAACTTAAAAATAATTTACAAACGCTCAATAGATCAGCTAAGCTGTAAATTCTGGTTAGCCAGTTTGAGAAAAATACCTTTTTACTTGCTCTTTTACCTTTTACTAACTTGAAGGTATAAAAGTAATTACAGTAATAAACAGTCCTGAGTTTCTCACTGTCATATCTACAGTCATTTGCTATTAAGTAGCCTAGAAATGGTCATTACAATAATCCATTAAGTCTGCACATTACAACAAGTAGGCCTACAGTGCTCATGTATTGTTATGAGGTGCTTGTACTTAATACCTTTACTCCACCAGGCCTACATGTCTGAGGGAAATAGTGTACTTTTAGTGTGCCTAAAAGTGCCTATGTGCTACTGATATACTACTTTCACGTTAATGCATCAGTATTACAATATAATATTCTTCTGCACAATTAGCACTTTCATTTGCTGATAATATTGGACTTTCACTTACGTTAAATGTGTATTGCAGGATTTTACTTGAAATGCAGGATTTATACACTGATGTACTGTTAGCATCTGAATACTTCTTCTACCACAAGTTATTTGTATATACATTTTTGTCCATACAGCTTACGATGCAACTCTTTTCTAGAACAGTCCATTGGAGGAGGATTCCTGATTAACTATAAAGCTATGAAGACAAAGCATGTGTCATGGTTGAAGATGTTAAACACAAATCAAAGGGCATGCAAACGTGTAAGTTATTCCATTGGCTTATAACTGACATATTAAAACTTATAACCTGTTTATAAAGGTTGCTTTACTAGAAAGGGGTAGCCAGTTTGAAATTGTAATTGAGTGAATTAGTGGTGGTGTACATCCTGAGATTAATCATCAAAACATGATATAAAACATAAGAAATTCAATACATCAAACTGCAAATTCCCAGCAATACAAACCTTAACAATAGGTACATTCTCAAGATGCAATACATCCTTAAACACAATCACATGTTTACAATATACAGTACATGTTTACAATATACAGTACATGTTTACAATATGCAGTACATGTGTGCAAGAAATACCTGGAGAGCTAGACCAAACGTTTAAGCAACCTTCACTTCATATCCATTGATTCATAATCAGAGCGGTAGGTTTTAGGACATACTGTAAGGTATTCACATTAGTGGTTACATCTGAAAAAAGAAGGTTTTCTTGGAAAATCAGAGAGAGGAATCAGGGCCTTTTCGTCTCCCTCCTCCAAAGTTTAGCATGAAAGTTGCCTTGGCAACAAGAATGTGTGCCGTTTCTGTTTCTGTCTCACTTTCAGCCGCCAGTGGCCTGCATACCTGGTGGACTCCCTTTGCTCTCACCTCCCATCCCAGTCGAAACTCTGCAGAGTCATTTCCTCGCTCCACCACACACAGAAGGCTGCCCTTCATAGCACTTCATCCCACCTGTGCACACATGCAGGTAAGCATGCAATAGACAATTAAATGCATACTTGTTTCTACAAATATAAACACATTGTAGATGATGCAGATAACCTTGATGAGTACAACAGTCTAGAGCTGATGATTGACAATGATTTTTGTCCTTGTCAATTCATCTATTGTATATTTCTGATTACTGGATTAATTGCTTGGTCTGTAAAATATATGAAAATAGTGAAAATTGCCCATCACCATTTCCCAGAGCCCATGATGATGAGATTTTTTTAAATAAGCAAATCCTTACATTTAAGAAGCTGGAGCTGGTTAATCTTAATTTAAATTTAATAATCATATTTGAAATAATCCACTAATCATTTTGATATGTCCTACATTCCTACATCTAGTATAAACAGCATTGTAATAATCACAGGATGTTCTGCTTCTATACTTTCTGTCACCATTTCTCGCAATCTACTTTCCTCTCCATAAACCACAGGTAGTCTCACTGAAAGTTGATCATTATCTTCAACCAGATCAGATAAAGAAAACATCCATATATAGATGCTTCCGATAGAGCTGCACTTCAATGAACATGTTCCAGTTTTGACTGAAGGACTTCCTCTGGATAAAATCCAGAGTATTTGCCTTGAGACAGAGAGGTATGTGGCGAATGTGTGTAGAAAACGCTGTGAAGCTGAGAGATATTGAAACAGTGACTGAGGATTGCACAAGGTAATACCCTCTACCTGTATCCGTTTCTGTCTTGGAAATGGTTGAATGCCATTCCACCTTAACAACCACAAACAGTTGTGAAGTTGTGAGGAAAATCAGCCATACACAAGGATGGAGGGTTTACTTTCAGTTGCTTTAAATTACACACACACACACACACACACACACACATATATATATATATATATATATATATATATATATATATATATATATATATATATATATATATATATATATATATATATATATATATATATATAATTACAAGGTCTTAGATTAGGTTACATTTTTGCACTGAGAGACACATGAACACACCAAGGTGACTCAGCCATGCATAAATATTTCTGTTGTCTCAGATGCAGTTCAAACTACAGTGGGTGCGCCTGTCTACTCTTGTATTTTGGTGTGTGATGATGGTAATATGGTGGCATCGCTCATGTGCTGTGTGAGTCCAGTAAGTCACTGTGAAGTGGTTAACCTGAAAATCTTTGTCATTGTGCGGTATTGAACAACAGGTTGAACCAAGGTGTGCTTGCTAACCATAGGAAAGAGAGCAGGAAGGCAGCCAGTTGGACTGGTAGAGTCAGCTAACAGAAAACCTCTCAATGGAAGTAAGTGGCTACTGTATCTGAGCACAGTAACGACAAACAGGCCTAGTTTATCGGCCTCCTCAGACAAACCCTTCTGGGCCCTATAATCACTGGTTAGCTGACAGCTAAATATAATGTGTGCTCCAGCTCACAACTGAGATTTTAATGGGTCAAATAGTAGCAGTTGTGCTAACTGAACAAAATGTTGTCTCTTCCTGAGCGTTTGGGTGGAGCAGGCCAAGTTCTGTTGTTGTAGAATGAGTTTTGATGTATTACATTGTGTGCTCAATTTGAGGATTGCATTGTTTGTTTTCTCCTCCTGAATTATTACTGTGAGCAAAGCGCTGATGACGCTGAAGATGAAACCTTCAAGAATGCAGAAAGGAATCTAACAGTTGCAGGGCATTTTCTAAGTATTTTTAGTGTCTTTCTCTTAAGTGCTATCCTCGTAATAGACAGACAATCACAAGGAGAACACACAGATATAAACATGCAGCTATGCACACACACAATTTGGTTGACTAAACTGTACATCTACTGATTACAAAACCCTTGACCTTAACCGACACCACAACCTTCCTAATGTTAAACTGCCTTATTCCACTTGTAATTCTAAACAAGCCCGTTGAGCCTTCATCTTGGAGAATTGTCATAATGGTTCTACTTTATTGCTAGTGCTAACATTTCCTTGAAACACAACCACAAAGACCTGCATCAAGTACTCAGTCCTGACTTTTTTGTGGACTTTATACACTTTTTTTGTTCTAAGACATCATTAAAGCTATACAATTTAACTTATGGAAAGTAAAATAAAAACATTAGGTTTGGCAGAATTTTTTTAAAACTCTGTAATTCCAGCACTTTTAAGACATCTTTCAAATTGCGTCATGGTCCTAGAGCTTGATACTCAAAATACAGAACAGATTGGTGCTTCCCTTTAAACCGCCATGAGTAACTGCAGGTTTTATTCCCACTTGAGTTCACAGACTTATAGCAGATGTTAAGTTAACATGTTCTCCTGCTCTGCTTACACCAAAGTTTTTCGGCTATCTTGCCTTCATCAGGGTGGAGCCTGAGTCTGTTTCGGGATCTGCCATCTGATCGATACATCGCCATAGATGACATGTATGCAAAATGTTACAGTCATCACACATCCATCAAAGGTCTACACTTGCTCTCAAAGAAATCCTGTTAATGGAGGATGGATAAATATAATCCAGCAGATGCTATAAAAATAGCTTCAAGTCTAATTCCTCATTTAACCCTTGTGGGTTTATACAGTGTTCAGTTTAGAAATCCAGAATGCCTCTCTCTTCTCCAAATGTCCCGCACTCTCTTTAAGAAACATACCATCTCAATTCCCAGGGAAGAGACTGGGTGATTAACTTCCATAACATGTGTTACAACTGAATAGATCTCTTTTTTTGGATCTTGTGGTACTTTCATGTTACACTATTCTTTGCTTTAGTTCTCTTGATGTTTTTTCTATACATATTGTTTTCCACAAGGACATGTTAATAAGTAAACAACACCTTCTGTGTTGCCTGAGATTACTCCTCTGATTTGTGTTTACCTGCATGTGGGTGGCTGAACCAAGGTTGTCTGCGTGTGTTGTTACATTGTCCACAAGCCCCGCATGTATAGTTTCCATCAGGGATCAGTGTGATTAGAGTTTGTAAAGATTTTGGTTTGGTTTTGCTGGGACGAATCCTTAATGCATCGTATTGTTCTTTACATTATTTCCTTGTGTCAATATTATTCTTGGCTTTTTCTATATAAAGATGTTTTATCATCTTTTGTAATATGTGCCATATGTTTTTGGAGAATGTTTTAATGCCTTACAAAACTTTGGTATATTTAGTAATGAACAAAAGTGGGTCTGCCCCCTTTCCCACTTGGTTTCTTTTGAAACAGGTCCTCTCTTTGTTTTCTATCAATTTTCCTTGTTGCTTCTTCAATACATTTGTCTGTGCAGTACAACCTTCAGTATTTATTTTGAGCCTACAGATTTGGCTGCTTGGTGCCAACTGTCTGCTCTGAGGAATGAGTTTCTGTATGAGGTTTGACAAGGAGGTCAATATAGAAGTTGTCCTTTTCTTTGATAATCTGGTGATTCAAAAAGAACTGTACTGTAGTTCATAAAACATGTCCACATTAGAATATTATCGGAAAAAGATTCTCCTCAGAGTTCATGATCAGTGATTCATCCCAAAAGAAAAGTGAGGAACAGAAGGGCTCCCCATTTGATGTTAATCACTCTAGACTTCATCCAACAAATCGATTCTAGGTTTTTAGCCCCGCTTCAAGGGGTGATGATGGGAAAATAGCTGAAAATGTTTGGTGAATAAAGCATGGTGCACTGGAGAAGAGCTATTTGTTGTGTTTTAATTTGATGGACTTGCACTGAAGCTCAAACCATTGTGCACATTGCTGGAATTTGCGCACATCAGGAGTTTTTATTTAGATTTCAGGGTAATATCATAGGCTTGGTGATAATCAGTGAAATGGGTTATATAAATAGGTTGTATTTGTTGGTTCTTCATTCTTTCTTTGGGTAAGTTTTGTATATATCCATTTTAATGTTTCAATCAAAAAAAAAAAGATTAGTATCAGCCAGAAAGTGTTACAAGCCACTACAGAGGAACACAGACCCGAAAGCGTAGGACAAAGAGCTGCCAGAAGAAAGCGCTCCGAGACTTCGTTAATGCATTTAGAAATTGCATTTAATTTCAAGATAACGGCAAATGAACAACCTCTCTGTCATTAGAGATAATAAAAATTGCTCCTCTCACACTCCCTTTTAAAGTGATGTTGTAGGCATCGTGCCAGGAGAAACATGGTTGAGATGATCCAACAAGCAAATTTGTGAATCATTGGAAGAAATGGTTGACAGGTCTCAACAGCGTGGCAGCCAGCATAGGAAACTCTACTTACATTATTCACTTATAGGCCATGCCCTACCTGGTCCCACAATCAAAATCTGAAAACTAGATTATGATTAAAATGAATGATTTATCCCTACAAAGGGGTGAAATGGTAGCAATAAGCTGAAGCAATATAATTCATGGGGAACCAAGGCTAACAAACAAAATAATCTATCAAACCAAAAAATGCTGACTAATCTAGGGAAAACGAAAAAACAAAAAAGACATTCACTGCTGCTGGTGATAATGAGGTTGATCTGAGCATTGAGAGTGAACCAAACGTGTGAAGGTACTGGCTGTAAAACCAAAACAACAAGCTGAAAGATGCTAAAGCGTGTTACAGATTTAAACTCTCAGGATTATTTCAAGGTCAAAAATGTTTAAATAATTCTGAATCAAGACCTTCAGTATTTAAACAATAAGCTCATGAAAAATAGTGTGGAAAGTGGTCCAATCTTTTTTTATTAAACTATCTAAAGTAGAAACTAAAAGTAGAAACAAGGCTGTCACAAACTGTAAATGCGAATACATTTCCACCTAGATTAAAACACAAATTTTATAGTTTTTTAAAAGAATGATTGTCATTCCCTTTCTGTTGAACTGACACAATTCCAAGCAGCTGTCTGTTTCTGCCACCTACTGGTGTAAACATTGCTTCTGCAAAGCCCTGCCCAATATCAACATCCCCAAGTCTCATGGTGTGTATGCACATACTTATGTGTGTATGTGTGTCCATGAAAACACAAACACATTACTCTAGTACTTCACTCACTTCATTGGTTCCAGGCGCAATAAAAACGTTCAAATTCCACTTTCTCTACAAACATATTTATTAAATGCATTAATGAAGCACAACAACATGTGTGGAAAGCTCTTGATGCTTGGGGTTAATGTCTCTGTGTTTGAGCGTCTATGTCTAAGCCAAGAGAAGAACTTTTTTTTCTTCCTCTTGGTTTTCTCCTCAGGCTCTGCTGCTGTAGTTGGCTCAGGAACATCTCTACAGACAAGATCTCCTCCCTGGCTTGTGCTCGCTCTCCCGGCAGACGCAGCTTCAGCTGGGTCAGCTCTCTTTTTGGCACTGTTTCCTCTCTTTTGATGGGGATGTTGAGGTCATACGGAGTCTCATCTCCCTGTTTGGTGTCAGCTGCAAAGCTCACAGTCGGCTTGAGGCGGTTAAGGATCTCTGTGGCTATGAGGGTGCAAGCAAACAAGGCAATCTTATCATCCTTCATCAGGCCCTCTCTCATCCAGGTGTTAGGCAGAGCCTCACACAGTGCGACTTTGAGTGGCTGGCACAGTTCCCGGCTCAGTTTAATTTCTTGCTTTGGGTCTCCGAGGCGTTCAAGGTTTTTCAGGAAGATTCTCTTTTTCTCATATTTCTTTGCCTCCTTTTCCAGCAACAAGTGGATCTGCGCCACCATCTCCTTTTCAAAGGCCAGGTTCTTCTGGTGCTGTGGTTTGTAGAAGTTCCTGTCCCGACCTTTAAAAAGTTCCACCAGGACACATCTGATGGTGGATTCCTTCACCAAAGCTCTGTCTGGGATCATGTCTGCTTTCACAATATCACAGTTCCCAGTCATACACTGGAGAGGACAACGCTGAGGTAGTTTGAGGCTTTGAATCACAGATCTACAATGTTTTGCTTCAGTGGTGGAGACAATCCCATGATCTCGACTGTTAAAAGTAAGAGAGTTCTCCAGCAGGTGGCTGTTATCAGCGGCACTTTCCACCTCATCATAGAAATCAGCAACAAAATACTTTTTGTCCACCCACACAACATCCCGGTTGGATAGACGAGGTTTGCTGATGCGTCGCTGGTACTCAAGGATCTCCTCGTCTGTTATCCTAGGGAAAGCCTTCTGGAACACCTTAGTGTGTCTTATCCAGGATCCATGCTGCTCAAACATTTCCTCCTTGGCAGACTCAGGGAGAAACTGAGAGAACAGCAGGCTCTCCTCATCACTAGGTGTCTGGGTGGGAGTGGACTCATCTGCAGACTGGGCCTTGTGTGTTGCGAGGACTGCCTTGATGATATAATGAGGGACGATGCCCAGGAGTGCTGGGTCTTTTCTTAATAGCTGCTTCCGCACCTGAATTGATGTGCCAAATCTTTTCATGAGGCTGCTCTGGAGCAGCACGGCAGCTTTCCAGGTGTTGCAGGGAGGAGCGGGGAGGTTTTCATCAACAGAGACTCCTGGGACTTTCCTCATGGTCTCTAAAGTTATTGCACTGATGCGCAGACAGAGTCTCAGCAGTTGTTGCTGGTCCAGGTGTGCTCCAATGGAACTCCTCAGTGGGTTGAGCCTCAGCATCAGTTGGACGGCCAGATCCTCTACCAGGTCACTGCTGACAGTGGCTGTAGCAGGGAGAGGGAGCTGGGAAATATTATCTTTGAGAGAGGAGCTGTGGACTTGTGAAGGCTCAGTGCTGGTGCAGGTCTGAGCTTCAGCTCTCTCCAGCTTGAATGATGCACTGAAATCCATTATCTTGACATAGTAATCTGCAAACTATGCAGTCCTTTGAAGAAATTGGTTATCAATAGGATAAAAGTGAATGTTTGCTCAAAGCAGCAGTCAACACTGAGGTGAAAACTGACAAAAATAGACAATCAAGAGTTGGTTAGTACTCAAGGTGAATTTGTGTGAAATGGCCGAACTGACACCAATTGAACCTGAAACTGTAAATTTGAATTTATGCAGTCAAGTGCACATTCTAATTCTCCATCACAATGAATTCTATTCTCACAATCACTTCTATTCTTACAGTCAATTCTGGTCAGAGCTGACTGCTTGAAAGGTTGTTAAAGGCCACAATAATAATAATAATCTTTATTTGTAGAGCAAGTAAGTGCTTCAACAAGTGCAAAGACAGCAATACAATACCCAAAAGACAACAATACAAGCAAGAAAACATTGAAAAGACCAAAATACACGTTTAAGATAAATATAAAATAAGTAAAATAGAATAAAATAAAAGGGATAAAATAAAGTCAAATAAGATCGGGAAAGGCTCTCCTATAAAATTATATTTTAAGAAGGGACTTAAAAGAGTTCACTGACTCAGCCGACCTGATAAAAGTTAACATAATGTAGATTGAATTTTTGCTATATTTCTAAGTTGATAAAAACATGATTGAACAAGCTTTGTGGTGCTGCTCGAAATTTAATTTATTATTTATTACTATCAAACCAGACACCAAGGTTCTTTGCAACAGGTTTAATGTGATTAACTAGGGAACCAGCAGATGGCAGTATTTGTTTTCCATCTGCTGGGATCCGTTAAGTGAACTCAGCATTCCAGGATCTGTGGATCTGACGGGCAAGTACATTTGTGTGTCATCAGCATAAATATGAAAAGAAATAACATGTTTATGGATAATATGTCCAAGGGGAAGCAGATACAACGAAAACAAAATGGGTCCTAAGACCAACCCCTGAGGCACACCATATTTAACTGGACAGAATGAAGAGACATAGTTGTTTATAGACACGTAAAACTTCCTATTTGACAGGTAGGATGAAAACCATTCTAGGCAGTACCAGAGATGCCCACCCAGTGCCTCAGTCTGTCTAACATGATTTGTGATCAATGGTGTCAAAAGCAGCGCTAAGGTCCAGGAGTACCAGGACTGAGCACATGCCTTCATCAGCAGACATTAAAAGGTCATTGGTGACTTTAAGCAGGGCAGTCTCAGTGCTGTGGTACTTCCTGAAACCAGATTGAAACTTTTCAAATATTTTGTTATTTTCCAGTACAGTGAGCAGCTGTTTGGACACAATTCTTTCTAGAATCTTTGCAATAAAAGGCAGTTTTGAAATTGGTCTAAAATTTTGTGGGAGGGAGGGATCTAAACCAGGTTTCTTTAAAAGCGGGTTCACGCAAGCCATTTTAAAATAATCAGGGACACAACCAGTAGATAGGGAGCTGTTAAAAACAGAGATCAAAGACAAGTCAATGGGATAAAACTGGTTAAAACTCTCTTGTTGCTGGTGAGGGACCTCTGAGTAAGAGGCAGTGGGGGTAATAGAGGCTCTGATTGACACCACCTTATTGGTAAAATAAGATAAAAACAATTCACAGTCATCATTACTTCCAGCTGAGGCACAAGGAGGGGTTGGGTTTACCAGCTGATCACAGTCTTAAACAGAAACCTGGGATTGTGTTTATGTGTAGTAATGAGTTCAGAAAAATAGTGTATTCTCACATCCTTAACCATGTTATTGTAGTTAATTAATTAATCCTTCAGACTGAGGTAATGGACTTGGAGACTGGATTTTTTTCATCTGCGCTCTGCTTTCCTGCATTCCCTTTTTAGGGTTGCTTACTAGCTTTAGACGTATGCCTAACCTTTAGAGGAGCAGTAATATTTAGTGACAACAAGCAGATATGATTGAAGTGATCGCCCAGATTGTTGGTGTTGGAATCAGACAGGTGTTGGCTTTGGCTCTGAAAGAATGTGCAAAACTTTGAAACGCTTTGTTCATTAAAGATGCAAGAACACACAGAGCTTGGTGAGGCGGCATGAGTACATCAACAATACATCTGTGGTAAGATATTGTCATGTCCACTAATTCCACAGAGGAAATGCTGACACCCAGGGTAAAAACCAAGTCCAGTGTAGGACCACGGTTATGTGTTTGCCCTTTGACATGTTGTTTGAAGTTAAAAGAAGTGGCCATATTTAAAAAGTCAGTTGGATTAACATTGGTGGGGTCATCAACATGAATATTAAAATTGCTACAAAGAACAATTCTGTCATAATTTAAAACCAGACTAGATAAAAATTCAGGAAGTTCTGATAAAAATCCTCCAGGCGGTTTTGGGGGGCCATAAATTATAACAAATATGATAGGTTGCAGCCCTCCAACTTTAAGAGAGAGAACTTCGAAGGAGTTAAATTCATCACAGCGTACTTGATGACATTTAAAATTTTTCCTATACACGCTCACTAGCCCACCACCACGACCACTGACCCTCGGTTGACACAGTTCAGCTAGCTGGCTATAGTCATTCATTTGCAACCATGATTCAGTTAAAAACATAAAATCTAGATTTGCAGACAAGATAAAATCATTTAAGATAAAAGTCTTACTTGACAGTGATCTCACATTGAAGAGAGCCATTTTAAATGCACTGTAAAAAGATCCTTTGTCCGTGGGAGGCCTAATTCAGTAGGAGCATTTTGAAAAGTATCTCGTTAACGTTACATTACCGGGTTCTTTATCGTAACGTTATATCTGTCTGTTTAAAAATGTTTAACGAGTATGAGTAATGAGTAACGTTAGCTGAACGGAGTTTATTTTACTCACCAGTTGACGTTGTACTAACGTTAACATTACAGCTAACGTTGTCGTTAGCCGTAACCGTTACTCCTTAAACTTCCGTCAAGTCAGCCAGCCAGCCTCTAACGTTAGACGTTCTAACAGTTAACCGTTGGAGGTTAGCTAACGGTTAGAGGCAAAGGAACACAACTGACGTGACATTATAACATTGAAATATTTAAAAATTAAATGAAAACAAAAACGGTTAAAACTTTTGGTATAATGCTATGAATTTAAATAATCAATAGTACATTGTTCAATAACCAGCTAACGTTAGGTTTATACATTTTAAGCTTAACTTAATGTTAGATAAACGTTAAGTTATAACCATAACATTACACAGTTAAGTTAATGTTAACCACTATCTTTTTATCTTCTACCTTTCTTCTAACGTTTATGTTGACTTGTTTTTTTTCTCCTTTGTCCTTTTACCGCCACTTACAACAAAAAACATATCCCCTCCCATTGGTCATTTTTTCGCGGGCAGGTTTATTACTGTAAATGCATTTACAGTAGAGAAGAATTACAGTAGTGACAGAATAGTTTCCCATAATCCTTTGCTATTTACAGTAATATACTGTGAAGTATATATCTGGTATTTTACTGCACACATATTACTGTACATATTACAGTAAAATACTGTTCAAAATACAAAAAATCAGTTACAGTGTGAGTTTGTTCTAGGTGCTGGAGTTGGTACAGTTGTCCTAATCCTTATAAGATTACTATTATTTCTTTGTGGGATGTGCACATTTCGGTTTACTGGTCTATGCGTGATGATGACAGGAATAGAAGTCTTTGGAACAGCGCTGGGAGCAGACGGCTTTACATGCCAGGAGGTGGAGACAGTTGTTTGTGGCAGTGAGGCAGAGATCTGTTCAGTGACCGGTGGTGTGTCCAGGTGTGCTGCATGAATGATTAGTCATTCACGTAAGTCATGTGTGGACCGTACCACATGCTGTATGTGAGCAGCTAACATTTCTGAGCCCCGTTTGTTTGGGTGAAGTCCGTCTGTCTTAAAAAGAGACATTCTTTGCCAGAAAATATTAAGGTTATCGACACACACCCTGAGCCCTGCAGGCGGACTGGAGCCAGTCGTGGAGGCCAAGGAGTCTACTGAAGCGGCCAAGTTAAAAAGATGGTTAAAATCTGATTTTGTCAGCTCAGACTGCTGAAGAGCTGTGTCATTTGTTCCCACATGGACTATCACTCTTGTAATGGAGGACGGGGGCGATGGCATTAGGTCCTGGAGTTTTTTAAAACATCTTAGTTGCCCCATCACTAACATTCCAAACACCAGGTTTGAACGTGCTATCGCTGATAGCTGACAGGTATATTTATAGAGGAACCTACACTCAAAAGCAAAAAATTATAATTTGAGAAACACACATTTTTTTTCATAATCAAGCCCGACACTTTATGTATGTAGATGAGGAGTAGTGTGTCAATAGTTTGACAGTTGACCGAGTTCACCAAACGAGTATGAGGCAAAGTTCTGTTTGGCTGGAAAATACTCCAATAACATCATGTGTGAAAATGAAAGCAGTAGTCATTCAGTGCATATTATCAGAAAGGCTGCTGATATAGACATCTCTGTCTACATTGGTTTTTGGTTAAAATGTGAAAATCATTGTGATTGAATAAAATATAATGGATCACAACACACAACATAGTTCAACGTGTCCTTAAATAAGTGCTTTATTATTTTCCATCATCACACAATGACTCCACTTGACCCTTCCTTCTTAATATCCAAGTCATTCAAATTGTAAACAATTCATGCTGTGCAGGGCAAATTCTGTGAAAAAATAAGTGAACTAATTTAAACATTTCAATGATAAAAAATATGCCACTTGCTAAACATGATAAGCAGTGAAGAAAGATATAATACAGCAAAAATCTATATTATTATACTATTGATATGGTGGCAATGAAATTGCACAAAATGTGAGCAGCATAAATAAAAGTTCAATATTGTGCCTACCAACATGTGCATGGATATAAATAGACAAATATCTGTTTACAGTAATCCAAATACACAGCAAATTAAATAATGATGAATTTTTAATCATTTGAAAATGAAATTCTTCACTTAATTTTTTTTCTTCTTGCTGCATAAAGCAAAACAGTCTGGTAAAGATGATTATGTTGATCCAGGGGCGAGACCTCATACTGCAACCCATAAAACGGTACAACTGGTGTATTTTGCAAACAGTAGCCTACTTAGTTGGGTCAAAAATCTAGTCTACACTGTATACTGTATCGCAATGGCTAATGCCTAGAAGCTAGGAGCCAACCAACAAGGAGAGGGCGATACTGCAACAAATTGAATTGTCCTTTTCTCGCAGAAGAAGACGCAAGCGGCCGTACAACATCACAGAAGACCTCAGTAGTGTGTTATAAAAATAACATGACCAAGGTTATATAGTAACACCATTTGACAAACATCTTATCTCGGTAAGAAGAAGAGGACAGCACTTGTATGTGTCTATTATGTGTCTGTGTCAAATAACAAACCGGCGTTGACTTGCTAGCAGCTTTAGCTGGAGAGCTAACTATTAGCCGCATGACAGAGGAGGCTATTCCAAACTCCGTTTAAAATAATCACAATATTACACAGAGCCGCTTTTTGATCAGGATGTAACGTTTTAGGATCGGGCTGCCTCTTATTCCTTTCATGATCGTGAACTGAAGGGCACTCCGGTTGGTGGCAGCGAACAATATCACTAATACTGAGGTCTTGAGGCATGTTTTCAGTGTCGTTTGGTGACATGTTCCTGGTGTGAATGTGAAGGTATGCTGGACTATTACATAAGCGGAGTTTGGCGTGCGGTGCCATCCCAGCCAGAGGGGTGATGTTTTAGTTAAACGGCATTGTTGAGGGGCTCAGCTGTTGAATTTACAGCTGCTGTACCGGGGATTTTATAAAGCGAAAGGGATAAATATATTAACTGCCGATATTGATATATGTGATTTATAAGTAACGTTAAATGACAAGCGGTGGGCTCCCACAGCTAATGCCAGATGTTCTCTGCTCTTTTCGGAAATCCGCCCAGGTCGAGATGAGCGTCCCCTGTTTCTTGTCATCAGCTGCCCGAAGCTTCTGCAAACCTGCCGGTCTCCTCTGCTGCCGGATTCTGGGCCCCAGCTCCTTCACAAGGTGAGTTTCATTGAAATGTACCTGGCTGCTCACTCCTGGGACACTGTAAAGACTGACACCAAGGAAACTATAATTAAATTGTGATTTTTTAACTTAAAGATATGCTTCACCCAAATCACGAAAACCAGATTTAGGCGAACTAGCCCTTTAAGTTTGTTTTTGCTTGCTAGCCATGAGGCCAAAGTCCACATGCCATGCTGCTTTGTAGCTCTTCACTCAATGCATAAAGAATATTTCCCACAAGACAAGTGAACAGCAACTACCTCTTTTTTTTAGAAGAAGAAATATGTCCTCCAGAAGGCAAATGGACCATCTACAGAGAACAGCGAACAACTCCAGACAAAATGTAAGTTGATATTTTGTATTTGAATACATCAATATGTAATGTATTCATTACCTGTGCCTCTTACTAACAGTGTAATTTACTGACAGTCCATCCAAAGATTATTAACACACTCATAAACTCTGCTCTCTTCCTGTGAATGTGTGTATTTTGTGCTTGACCGGCTAACAACAGGTTCTGTATCCAGCTAAAGTATGTGGCATTATAAATGAGTCGGAGATGGTGAAACGTTTGAGAATTGCTGTCCATCCAGACTTCACCTTCAAAGCGGGACAGTGGTGAGTAGACACTAGCATTAACTTGTTGTCAGATGAAGGAACACTGTCACATTGTGTTGTGCCACCTGAGGTACTGCATCATGAGTGGGAAAAGTTAGTCGTGCAGTCTGTAACTTCCCCCTGGAGTCCTTTCACAGTGCCTGCAGTGCTCATAGTAACCACAAGGTGGTGGCATTGTGCTTGATATGGCCTGGTGGTTTTCTTTTCCCACTAAACTTTTACAGTTCACAGGAGTTAAAAATCCTACATCCCAGTCAACATGTGAGCCAGCTCAAATTATTGTTGATAAGAAGAAAATTGTCAAGAAATGTGTCAGATCTGCTGATGGAAGGATCAAAGAGAGATTTTTGTCAGGTTAAACTAAATAGTTGGGGACTTGATAAGCAAATTTTTTTCTTAGATTTGTGTAGGTAACTGCTGAATGCACTGAGTTGCATGTGCAGTTTTGACTTGAAAGGCTCTTGAACACTGCCTTGTTTTTGACGATCCAGAATACTGGGAAATGTTTTAGGTTTTAAGCTAACTTCCGGTGACTCTCATATAATCATAATAGCAAGTTAAGTACTTCTTCGATGAAGGCAGATATTTTTTCTGTGTCTGTCAGTCTGCGTTGCCAACGCTAATTAGTGTACCCTGCACATGCAGTATATGTAACTGAGACCATACTGTAGGTGGGCGGTGGTGAGATGTAAAACCGGCAGCCAGTTTCCCTGCGGTGTCTGGTAATGAATGGAAATCCTTGAGTTTCAGTGTTGTTGTTTTTTTTAGAAAAAGGACTGTTTAGTTGTTCATCTCCAGGTGGGAGAGGAGGAGGACGAGGATGAGGTGGGTGGAACATATGTGTCTTCATAGCAGATCCATATTTATGATGCCTCTGAGGGTTGTGGAGTCAGTGTCTCTCTCTAGTGCAACAGTGGGTCATTGTGTTGGTGGAACATTAGCCCAACTGTTTAGCATTGCTGTTTTCCTCTGGGGGTACTGTGCCTTGTATGTTGATGGACAGACCCGACCATGTTGTGTGTAAGACCGGGATGCTACACATTGTTTAAACTAACTAGCAGGCAACTTTCCATCTGGTGTGGTTTTGTTCTACTTGGTTTCAAGAACAGTTCTGCCCCCTTCACTGAGGTCAAAGGGCACCACGCAACAATACATCCATGGTTAGACTTAGCATTGTCACGTCAGAGTGAAGAACAGGAACAAATTTTCAACTCCTAATAGCTTTAGCTTCACTAATTATCTAATTAAGTTCAAACATCCAGAATAAATCAGTTGACATATTAAATAATTAAGTTATGATTTAATTGTTTTGTTTTTTTTGTGGCTGTGTGTGCAGGGTAGATTTCTTCATTCCCGGCGTAGAGAAGGTGGGAGGTTTCTCCATGTGCTCCAGTCCGGGTTTGCTGCAGAGGGAAGGCATTGTTGAACTGGCTGTCAAATACACCAAACACCCCCAGCGCTCTGGGTCCACACCACAGTGAGTGGGGCAGTCATTTTCCCTATATATCTGTCTAATGTTTTGGAAGATTACACTGTTAGCATATGTATGAGATAGATGGTGAAACAGTGTGAATGTGAGAGCGCAACAAAAGCATCACAGTGTTATAGAGTTAGGAAACCAGCAGTGCCACATAATCACACTGTTGGGTATTCTAAAAAGTTAAGTGAAATTAAAAGTTTGTGATACAATCCCAATAGAACATTCTTACAATTTTATTATTTCTTCCCCTGTGTGACGGAAAGGCAAGAGCAGTCACCTCACCCAGATTCGAACCCGGGTCTACAGGGTACCAAACATGCAACTTGACCGCAACGTCAAAGAGCCAGGCTCGTTGGTATGGCAGTCACAGCGCATACTCAACTGTAGTGACGGTGGTCCGTCACACCCTGTTCATATTTTTCTTTTAGGCTTTTGTTACCTAACGTGAATTGACAAATTCAAAATTGCCTGTGTAGTTGCTCAGAAGTAGAATTGTGGTAGTAACACTAAAACTCAAGCAAGACATTCTGAAAAAGCCTGCACACAGGGTAAATAAAGGTTGTGTGAATACATAAATGGAGGAGTAACAATTGAAAGCTTTGAAGTCTTTGCTCCCTTCATCATATGTTTATATATTCTAATCTATTAATTTTTAGAGCATTACATTGTACTAGGACATGCTCCAAAAGGTAGCTTTTTAGTGTGCGCGAGTAGTCGTGTGAATATGAACAATGTTTCCCTTCCATTTTTGTACTCTGTTTGTTTGCAGCTTCTGTGTTTGATGATGGGCCTTAATAAATAGCTTTGAGCAAATGAGTAAAGCGTGTAAATAAGTATCAGAAAGCACCGTGATGTGTTCTGAGACTTACAGCGCTCTGCTCTGAGATCGCTTGATGAGCCATGTGTTTGATATTGCGCTCCGACTCCTCTCTGCGAGCAGGAATAGTGTGGGGACCGTGATGGCAGATTAAGAGTGCGAGCATTACGTGTATGTGTGCTCATGTGTACAAAAGCATATTCACTGCTCCTTTTGACTTCAAAAGACCTTCTCTGCGCAACTTGGGAAATCACTTCCAACCATACCATAGGTTTGTTGTGCATATGCATGCTGATCTAAAAGTGTCTTTTTACTATTTCCTGAGGCTTCGATGTTGTTAAAGCAATGCTCTAAGTTTCCTTGGAATATATTTCATATCTAAAAAGGGATTTCAGCTGCTGAGCAAAGAGAAATATTGGGAGCCAGCTCAACACAGTCTGTTATCTCCTTTTACCTTTTTCTGAGTCTGTCTTTTTCATTTTCTGTCTTGATTTTTATCACTTTCTCTTCCCTCCTTCCCCTCAGTGTACAGTCGGCGCCCGGGTGGCAATGCGTGTCGGTGGGGACTTCTTCTTTGACCTGTCACCCTCAGACCCGTCCGTGGATTTGCTGCTGGTGGCCGGTGGCGTAGGGATCAATCCCTTGTACTCTATCCTGTTGCACACCACAGATCTGCTGCGTCTGAACTGTGCCTCTGGTGGTCGGGACTACAACATAGGCTCTGTCCACCTCTGCTACAGCGCCAAGAACACACAGGAGCTGCTCTTTAAGGTGTGTCCTTGTAGTATTATATATAATATTAGTCAACTTGCTGATTTTACTGCCCATGTGTTTGTCAACAATATGGTGGTGGGTGTGTTGCAGTGTGTAAAGAGGAACTCTGTTACAAATGTCTTATCTACCCTCTGTGTTCCCAGAGCTCCATCATTGAGGCGTGTCGGGATTTCCCTGACAAGTTCTCCTGTGACTTCCACGTCACGCAACAGTGTACAGATGTTGACCCACACCTCCAGCCATTTCTCAAGTGTAAGTAATCTCTGCACACACACACATTGCTACACACGTGTATTGTTTAGCAGGGATGATTTAGTGACTGTCACATTCTACAATAGTCTGTCTTTGTTGATTTATCTCTGTCATCATGTAGAACAGACACTATCAAAGCTCCACATGGGCGACTCGGAGGGAATTGGTGCCGCAGCACTGGGTCTTGATTAATTGACTTCCCTTTGTGTTTCCCCAGGCGGGAGAATCACAGAGGATGAGTTGCGTGCTCATGTGGACCTGCAAAGGACTTTGTGTTTCCTGTGCGGCCCCCGCCAATGATCGAAGCAATTTCCAAAACCCTCATGGACTTTGGTCTCCCTAAAGACAGAATCCTCTTTGAGAAGTGGTGGTAGAACCTCTTGCACTTCCCAGAAAGTTACAGTGTTGTCCTCTTGGCTAACGCTCCTTATTGCAGGGGAGGATGTTATGGGATGTGGTGAGTGGAAAGTAACTGAAATAATAGTAACTGTGATAATGACTTTAATGTGAGTGCTCAAATACTTGAGGAAATTCACCTCCGATCCCTGCTGCTGTGAACTGTGCCTGTGACAGACATCTGGGACCGCCCGCTCTTCAGCTAGCAGCTGATTCACAAAGAAAAAAAGAGATGAGTTTTATTTATTATAATTTAAAAAGGACTGTAAAATCTTAACTTTGGCAAGAAGCGTTTCAGCTCCCTGCCTTGCTGAATATTGCAACAAACCTGCAACTCCAGTGTCTGCTTAAAGTGTATGATTCACACATTGTGACAAGAAGTTAACGTCTCATTTCGATCAATCTCATTTCCAGTGTGTATTTGCATGAATGGTGTTCTGTTTAAACAAATTAATAGATATGCTAGCGTTACCCCAAATTTACCCCTAAATGTTTACCCACTCCCTATACCTATTGTCTCAAAGTAACTTCACATTTTTGGAAATACACTTATTCACTTCCTTGTAAAGAGTTAGATGAGGTCAATACCCCTCTTGTACCTGTTAGCTAAACATAAAGCTACAGCTGCTTAGCTTAACTTAGCATAAAGACTGAATTAGAGGGAAACAGCCAACATGGCTGTTTATTTTCCAAATTGTCAAACTATTGCTCTAAAGTCCCTAGGATATAAAGGATCAGTGCCAGTAATAGCAATCTATACTTTTATTTTACATGGTACATGTTGTACCTGTTCATCAAATACCTCTGCTAATTTAATAATTTGTGTTCTTAGAAGTGTTATACTATTTGTGTATATATACTTATAACTCAGAGCTATTTATTTGCGGAACTGAAGATTTTAGAGTTGTTTGCCTGATCATTTTTAGTCACATGCGAAATTTACACATGTATTTTTAGAGTCAAAAACAGTCTCCCACATATTGGCCAGTGGCCTGTTTTACTCACTCTCACAGTTACATGCATACACAGCACATATCCCAAATACACACTTCCACATACCCAAACTGTTTCTCAACCCGAGGTGGAGCGAGTATCCCATGGTGCACTGTAATGGAACCTCCAGGTGGTCTCTGGTCGGCTTGGATCACTGAACATCCCCCTGAGATGGTTGCAAGCTTCTTCTTCTTGTCTCAGTAGGGGGGGTTGCACTGTCAAAACTCATTTTCGAGTTGTTTCTGTGTTCCTCATGAGGAAATTGTGTATCCTGGTAAAATGAGATTAAACAGGAATAAAGGAGTCTGTTTTCCACCACTTTATTGACCTCCGCTTTTCTATAAAGACTTACATGTCACACTACTTACACACAACATGATGTGGTCCCAGAAATAATTAATAAATTGTTGATTTCTAATTTACACATTTTCTGATGATGAAAGGTCTGCTCTTTTCACTTGCTTCTTGTAGAATCTAACCAAACAGACACATTTTTGTTTGAATCAGCCAGATTTGTCTCTGAAATGTCTGCTACCACTCAGTTACAGTGGAGGTAAATAGACATTTGTGATGCTCCCAGCATTGGAAAAAATTGCATTAAAAAATGACCAAAAAAGTGTCTTTCCAGAAGCAATGTTCCAGTTACTCTGGATAACAGACAGACCTCGAAGTAATCAGTTTCCATAGGAACGGTTTTCTACTGTAGAAATATACTCAAGAAAACAGTCGTCCATGTGTTGTGTGTGTTATGTGGGGTATCCGGGAGATTGCTTCTGGAAAGAAATGTTTTAGTTTTGATTTTTTTTTATGTAATGAGCAACACAAACAAAATTCCTTTCACCTACATTGTGTTAAGTTGAAGAAATCTAAGATGGAAGTCTCAAAACCTGACCAAAAGACTTGACTACAGTTAAGTGACAGAATCTTTTTTTTTTTTTTTGTAATTTACATGAACTGAACCTTTAACTTTAGGCCTAGTAAAATGTGCCATCTAACATCTCAATGCAGTGTAGAGCCTAACCGATACCCAAAAGAGAATTTTAAGAACTATATATCGGTCGATATATCGTTTGCAGTGTACTACACACCAAATTTCCCCCTCTTGTTTCTATCTTAAATTATATACTTTACATATAAAAATACAGCAAACCCAGTGAAATCAGTTGTCCCTTTTTTAAACAGTCCTATTACAAGAAAGTAGTAAAATACAACAATGGGCAAGAAAATAATACTTAAGGCTTGGACTGGAGGTTGTACTCCATAGCCTGGTACGGTTTAATTTCATATAAGGATACATCAAATAGCAACACTGACCCAAAGCAGAGAACTGCACAATACTTTCCCATTTATGGGAGCTACAACCTCAAAAACTCAGTGTTTACGCCGTAAACAGCAGACTGAAGCAAAACATGATGACTAGTAACAGTATGACTGGCTACATCTGGTTCGTCCGCAGAGGAACTAAAAATCCAGATCAACAAAATGTTATTTAAAAGGCTTTTTTTTTTTTTTTCCTCCAAGTGCTAAAAAGGTCTCAGCTCCCACATGCCTGCTTTGTGCCCAATGTGTCAACAGACACCGGAAAACAGCTGCTGTTTGATCCTCTCTTCTGTCTTCACCTCCTCCTTGACCCCTCCATCATCTCTCTGACACACATCTGTCCATCTCACCAACTTCTCCTGCTTGGACAGTGGGATCTCATCAATGTCGGTTTCCTCTTCCTGCTCTTCAACAGAAGCCTTGCTCCCCGATAGGAATGAGACGTCCTTTTGATGCCGTGCATCCTCTTCACTCTCCTCACGGCCTTCCTGAAGGCTCACTCCTTCGCTCTTTCCCCTGTCCCTGCTCTTCCTCCCCTCTGCCTCTTCTGTGTTTTTTCGTAACCTGTCCATCTCTGTCTCCATCACAGGGGACCTGTTCTCGCTCTCATCTTGCATATCTCCAGTAGATTTTTTCTTTGCCTTGCTACGACCCCTGAGGTTCAGCATCTGAAACCAAATAGATGTGTTTGAGACAGTTTTGGGCTTTGTGCAGTGTATTTTTCTTTCCATCTCTCCAGACACCTGACAAACCACAACAAAGCCTCTTTCATTGACGCCTCTCTCCTGTACAGTTTGAGGATGACTGTTTGCCTATTATTAGACTTTTCCTGAGCTGGTTTATATTTGCTGTACATCCCATATTTAGTAACATGACTTTTTAATGGAACCTTCTGTGACATAAAGTCACGTATCCTAAAGGCACAACAGACACAAGTGACAGATTTGCTGCGAAGATGGAAGACAAGGCGGAACAAACCTTGAAGTCTTTTCTCTTGCGTTGCAAAATGGGTCTCTGAAGGAAGAGGATCTGCTTGGTCGACAGACTCCCGTCACTGCAGAAAGAAGAGAGCAGCACTTTTACCACTGTTACCTGTTATAATCTGAGGAGCTTGCATATCACTACATGGATTGAAATCCAGTTTCTGTTCACTGCGGTTGGCAAAGTGACAGGTTACAAGACAACAGCACATCAGCGACTGTGTTTTTGTTCGCAGCGCCGACAGACTTCAAAAGCAGTTTCATGTTGAGAGGAGCATATGATCATGATTTGTCAGATCTCGAACCATCTGTCATGTGTATCTAAACTACGCTGTCAGCCCTAATCCCAAAAAAATGAGACAGGCATTGTAATTAGTCTTACTTTGTGATTTTAGCTTAGTTATTCAAAGTGACTGAATGTAAAGTAAAAAAAAGAGTTTAGTAGAGATGTGAGTTTATGGTTGCAACGGTGTTATCTTGGTAGTGAACTGTACCTGTTGGTCTTGACAATTGGTGTGGGTAACACACACATCAGCTTCCATCCATACTGAGCCAGAGACTGGAGCAAGGGGATGTAGTCTGTCTTCACCACAACACCCTGGAAAAGAGACAGAATATCGCTTAGACGTATACGGTCCAAACGCACACAAGGAAAACTGCACAAACACATTACAGCACAAGTGCAGGTAGGCACATTTAAGCTCGGCACGCTACTTTCCATCATCTCCACTCTTATGTAATGTTTGACAGAAGGCAGCTTAAGTCTTCAGTCACAAAGAATTTCTCAAAGTGCACATCTTCTCCAGAGTATTAAAAACTCAGACCCACATCAACAACGGTCCATTGCTCAACCACGATGGCGTCGTAGGAAGTGTTTGTGGTTTCCTCTGCGGAGCTCTGGAAGATGAACACACTATCCACGGATGAAACCCCATTGTCTGGAGAAACAGGACAAATTACAGACTGAGTCAGATAAACAGAGAAGATTGTATGTGATTCAGACAGGAGTCACAAGCTCATCTCCACACTCTCACTATTGATCCCCTGCTCTCTTTGGCTTAAGCCTACTTATTCCATGGGTGACTGAACAGTGACTTATGCCGTAAGCCACAGACTTACGGCACGTAACTCCATGCATATCATCCAGCAAGATCTACAGCCTGAGAAGCCTTTTCCTCTTGAAATGAACCAGTGAAAATTCTTAAGTTAAAGTCAGGAGGTAAAGTGAAACATTTGCTTTAAAGCTGCAGTAATCTGCGCTTGAAGTGGGCGGGAACAATACTGGGACTTTACATTTTTTTTCTTTGGTGTGCCGTGACTTTTTCTTGCGCACCAGCACATCTCAGAAGCTGACGGTACTATTTTCTGCCACCTCCATATCAGGTTATCTGGGCAATTCACAATGGCTCTACATAAACTACATTGCCCAGGGGGCACTATGTGACGCTCACCTGTTCCCATTCTCACCACTCTGTTGGTAGCTAGTCCAAGTAACATTACATCAACCTTACAAGCCTGGCTCCAAAAGGGCACAAGGAGAACACGAGTCAATCACGAGATGATGGCACAACAGAGCTGTGCTGATCGTTTGTGTGACACACTAAAAGTAGAGAAAAAAATAATGTATCCTGGGCTTCTGCCGATCGTACAAGGAACGACCTTATGGGGTGCCTTTTGTTGAAACGTGTTCAACTTTTTAGAAAGCCAATGAGCTCAATGTCCAGTCACAGCCTAGATGGGGCAGGACATTAAAAAAAGGTTGACATGCTACAGTGAACTCTCAAATGTTAAACTCATTATTATGCATGAATAGTTGTGATTATTAAGTTAGTACTTAGTATTAACAGTGGACAAACTACTCAGATAGGTTGTGGATAGTGCATCTGCAGTGTGAAAATAACAGATGTGAATAAGGGGAGTACTGGGACAACAATTTTTATATTAACAATAGATTAAGTAACTGTGAAAGTGGTAACCCATGGTGATGACAAATGAATGCTGCGTTGCTCTGTATCTGCTGGATGTGTAAATAGACAACTGTCTGCTAACACATCGTCCATATTAACCTTATAATGTGTCAATGTTGCGTTTATAGCTTATTGCTCTGGCCATATCTATTGAAGTTTATACAACAAGACAATTTTATTTTGGCGGGTAAGGGGTTTGTGTTGTGGTATTAGGGGATTTTTACTTTAAGCTGATTGGCTTAGACATCATGGCACATTTTTAACATGTAGCTCAGTCACAGCAGGATTTCATAAAAAATGTAGGCCAAAATCAATGTATTTAAATGTGGATTGCTGCAATCAGTGGATTTGAAATTGATTTGTGAGGTGTTTTTTTATGTAGGGTTTAATGTTGATGAACTCCGACTATCAAATTTGCCCCACTGACTAATGCAATCCATCTCGAAAGTGATCACTTTTGAAGGAATCGGAAAATCAAAAATGGATGAAGCCCTCATGTTAGCGGTATCCAAGTTTCCATCATGAGTGAGGATGCAAGAATCAGTGCCTTGGCACTCTGCTGCCTAGATAAAACACTTCTTAGGTACATTTGCACACCTTTTACAAATTTTGCATACTCGGTAATGTTTATGTCTGACTGTAGGGTGAATGTGCTTCTTAAATGACATAATCAGAAATAGTTCGTTGCTATAGCCATGAAACATACCGTTATCATCTCCAATATGGAAGAACCCGTCAATGAGATGCGCGCCACTGGTGAAATGCTGTGTCATGTGGTCAAGCCAGTGTGTGTCAACTTCTGTGACTAGCCCTGCTTCCTTTTGTACTTGCAGTGGCACCCTGAGTGAGTAGAACCTCAGAGAAGTGTTCAGATCCCCTGTGTGATTGTATAAGGCAAAGAGCTGCATCCCTGCAGGCACACAAAAAGAAAAGGAAAATGGACAATTGGACAAATAGAGTTTTGCATGATGATGATTTGTCCATTGTCGCCACTACAAACAGGAAACAGGTTACTTACTAGCCTGCGCTGGTGGTGAAGTTGAATTCTCATCTTTCTCTGAACTCTTGAGCCGGATATGGTTGTTGTTGTTGTGTGTCGTCACCCTGCTTTCCCCGTCTGTACAGGTAGAGTTGGACTTTCTTTCATGGTTTCGATCCAGTTCTGGAGAGCTGAGCCAGCTGTCGGAGCTTGAACTTTGTCTATCTCTCTGGTTGGAAAGGTTAAAATGTTTCTCTGTGGATTCTTTGAGGTCTGGTAGTTGGTCCCTCTGCTGTCTGATTATACCTGCAGCTTCTGGAGGGCTGGGACACAGCTGGTTCCCTTGGGCTTCTGCTGGGCTTTGATGTGGACACCCAAGAACTGTATCTCTCCTGGGTTTGCTGTGATCTTGAGGTTGGTTTGTAGATTCTAGTGACTCTTTGAGGCTGATCTGTAAGGTCTGGATTTGCTCACTGGACTCTTGTTGGTTAAGCTCTGTACTCTGGATGGGTTTCAGAGGACTGAAGTCTGGTTCTCTTGGCACCAAAGGCTTGTGGTCCTGTGTGTTATGTTCTGCGCTTTCATGATCTAACTCTTGAGGTTCAGAGTGGTTATGGTCAGATTCTATGTCATTATGATGTGGTTCTGTAGGATCTGTTGGGCTGGTGTTGGCACTAAACGGGTGTCGATGAATGGGTGAAGGGCTTGAATGTAAAGAGGACAGCTCCTCAGGATCCCAGTGCCCCAAGAAACAGGGTCCTCCGCCTGGCTGCTGGAGAAAGCCCACAAACATCACCCCTTGCTCTGCTACATCCTGGATCTATAGGGGTGACATGCACACACATTGTTAATATCCGTAAACACCTATATTATTAGAATACATTAGAGTGACGCATAAATATAAAGGATGTCATTCACAGCGCCACAAATAAATTTGCAGTCTCTTCTTCTGTTCTCAGACAAACAAAGCCTCATTTACACACAAACAAAGGCTGACGTACGCAGAGCAGATTTTCTGCAAAATAACAACCTACCTAATCATCTGCAAAGATCAAATATTCAAATGACAAAAGGACCTCATTATCTCAATGCATCCGTGTGTGTACGTGTGTGCGTGTGTGCGTGTCGCCCTCTCTCCCACGGAGCTCTGGTGGTTAATTGTCAGTTGATATTTGGGCTGACAGTTTTAGACAGACTCAACGGGAGAGAAATCAGATTGCAAACTACCACCAAACAATAATGAGACACATCTTCCCCTATTACCCACTACTTTTGACACTTCACTCATCCATACACACTCATCATATATATATAAAGAGTCTCTCTATTACCATCCAACACACTAGCAATTACACACATACTCACACTGTTTTATCTGATGAGTATGTCCGAGGACAGATTGAGAGTGGGTGGGATAGTGAGTGGTAGGGAAATTAGAAGTACAGGATTTCAGAACTGAACGCACGCACGCACGCACGCACCAGCCTGTCACTGTCTGCCCGGTGCTGCTCCTGGGTTCTTATCTCTAACTCTCTCTGGCAGTTTGTGATCTGATTGGTTATTCATGTCACGCTGCTGAAGCCTATCACATTATACTCAGTGATGTGCATTTCCATCCAATCAGGTTTCCCTTTGTGCTCTATGGGTGTTCAGATGCAAATCTATTCAATAGAGCACATTTTCATTTCCCATTGTGGGACTGCTGGCAAATTCATGAGCAGGGAGAGTAAAAGTGAGTTTCACAGCTGATAAATGCCAGTGATGACGCTGTGGTTGGCAGGGTATCACAGGGTTAAGGTCTCACTATAGTTCATCATAACTTCTGTAACCTTCCATTTATTATATACTGTAGCTCCTCCTTCTGTTTCCTAGTTACACTAAGAAGTCTTACACTCTGAGCAGTGTCACAGGAGATGCAACTAGTGGGAATCCGGTGATGTTAAAAAAATCCTTCCAATCAGGTAAATTTGCAATATTTGAAATGGAAAACCTCTAATCAGATTTGCTCCATTTGAATTGGACAAGCGCTGCATGTCAGGACCAGAGGCAGGGTTACCATATGGCGCAGACAGCCAATTATAGGCAGTTGCCTGTAGCCTTTGGAGCCCCGTAATGTTTCTTTCACTGTCACAGTAGTGCTGCGCCAACATGAAAGGCACACATGAAAACAATGTAACAAGTAGGGAGACAGAGAAGGAGGGAGGGGTGGATTGTTAAAGAGTACTCCACCGATTTAGCATTGCACTCTTTTAACATTGTCAAAACCCTGTCACTCATGACATTGGAAAAAAAAAAAAAAGTATCAAAATCAACACAGCCAAACTAGATACTGTTTTTATTCCACACATATCTTCCTTGTCAAAACCAGCCACCTATAATACCCATAATGCAACTTTACCACCGACAGTTCAGCAATCTAGCCTCAGTCTGGGGGCCACAAAAGGGGTTGAAACTTTTTCACATTTGTAGTAGTACCCCCAAAGACCTGTAAACGGTGGTCTTTGCAGTAATTTTAATTAATTAATCAATTTTAGCATGTTCATGCCATTATCAATCATAGTATTAAATGGACTTAGTAGTATTAAGTTCCACCATGGTATGGTACATTGTAGTGTACACACATGACCATAATCAACAGTAGACATGTAGCATTTTCCAACATGAGTTGGCACTGGCTCCTATAAATCTGGATTTTGATTTTAGAACTTCTACTATTCTGGTTAGCTGCCTTTTGCTATTTTATTTGAAAGATATCGCACAGTTCAATTTTCTTATGCCATTTTGAAAAACCTGGGCATGCCTGTGCAAAACTAATAAAAATGGTTTAAAGAACAACTGGCAGCCAACTCAACTTTTAATGCCACCCTGACATATGTTACCTTATAAAACTGATTCCAATTGCAGTGAATTATACACATTTTAAATTTGGAAAAAAAGAGAGCACTGGTATCAGATCTGCACCTGCAGATACCCAGAGCTGAGTTATCTGATCTGTGCATACCTAACACTCCCACCGGATTAAACAAATAACAAGAATAAATTTAAAATATTTTTCTCATTCTGCTTTCCTATAAAACATTCAATTCCCTTCAGTTAGATTTGTTGTTGCATGTTTTCACTAGAAGGCATTCTAAAAATGTTTAGCCCCGACCTTGCGTAGGTGCCTTAAAGCCATATAGTGCACAAAGAGCCTATTTGACCTACCCTGGAAAAAAATAGAAACATAACTTGTAGAACATTGATTGAGAAATACAAGAGCAAACATTGTTCTTATCGCAAGCTTCAGGCATTTCTATTTGAAGACAACGAGTGAATCAACAAGCTTTGTTGGCATGATTGCACTCCCCCTTGAACTCACCCTCTTGACATAGCTCTGGATCACTTCTGGGTCAGCCACCTGGTGACCTGCCACACACACATCTGTCTCTAGACGATGTCTTCCCCACCTCAGTTGGCTCTTCTCTGAACTACAGTGTGAGAAATGAAAGAATTTAAACAAATATCCACCATAAAGCATCAATCATGTCATTTAGTTCAGTTCAATTCTGCTTTTATGAACCAGAAAATGGAAAATGTTCTCGTACTGTTATAATATTACCCTGGACTGTTTCCTTTAGGTTCGTTTCCTGTCCATTATCACCAGAGCAGTTCCATCACCCAGTAACATTACAGTCTAAACGACTCTATAGATTCTGGCAGACATGCACACAGCAGAAAAATAATGTCAATTCTGGTACAGGATGAATTTTCCATTTAAGGAGCCCACCTTCACTGAAATCACAATACACTTATTAGACAGAGAAAGAAACTGAATTTCCTCCCGCTCCCACTGCAAGAAGCCATCATAAAAGGAGTATTCAGATACGCCTCTTCAGATTTGGATTGAGGTCAGTGGGAAGGCCGTGGTTATATCTTGTGCTCTGAGGCGTGAGTGACATTCTCAGCTAGATTTGAAACAGTAGTTCTATCAGATTATTTTTTCTTTCATTTTTAGGGGTTTTTGATGAAAAGGGGATGGCTGTGATGGGGACATTAAAGGCGGAGTAAAGGGGACGAAGGGGGGTGTGGAGGACAAAAGAAAGGGGGGGGGGCGGTCATCACTGAAGTAAGCAGATGAAAGGATGGAGAGATGCTTTCTCTCTTTCAGCGTGCCGTTCCCCTCTGGTGAGAGCTGGTGATGCAATCAGCCGTCTCCACGGTGACAGGTGCCAGGAAGCAGCAGGACCACTTGGCAGGAGGGGCATCAAAGGAGCAGCCTGGCACCTGCCTGTGCACTAGAGTGTGCGTGTTTGTGTGTGAGTGAGTGAGTGTGTATACAATACGCTATTCCTTGAATTCACATGAAAAACAGACAGAACACAAGAGGATGCTCCAAACTGTAGGCTAAGCAACGTAATTCCTTTAATTATGAAGAGTACTGACAACTAAATGGAAGGTTACATGCAAGTGTGGTTGTCTGAATGAGAAGACACAAACACTGATTCACAGGGATCCCCATCTCTATACAAGAGATACATTTCGTCATCCAAATTATCATTAAGTTCTTCTAAGATGAGTGTGGATCATTTCACGTTTTATAGATCACTCAGTGTTTTGGAAATGTCAGAAAATAAGTGTTTTAGAATTGGTGTATAAAGTGCTAGAATAAATACTAGGATATAAGATCCCTAGGAGTTGTAGGGTACGTTATCCCTTTAATCTGAAAAATGAATGGCAAATAAACAGACTAAGAGTCCACAGCCATGGACAGGCTATACTTTTTTGCTTTAAGCTAAATGCTAACGTCAGCATGCTAACATTCCCACAATGACAATAACGTGCTAATGTTTATCTGATATAATGATTAGCATGTTAGTATGCTAACATTTGCTAATTAGCACTAAACACAAACTATAGCTGAGTCTGATGGGACTGAACGTCATTAATAAGAACTATTTGGCCATAAACCAAATAATTGTATTTCATAATTGACATTTTGACCAGATGATGGCGCTACATAAAATGGGATCACAAAAGTTATTACAATTCATCCTGATAGGGAAACGAATGTCTATACCAAATTTTGTGCCATTTCAACTGGTAGATCTTCATCAAGCATAGTTATTAATCCAAGCAACTCTGTGTTACTGTGTTATCAGAACACAACTGAACGCAGAACTGCCATCTTATGATGATGTCTGTGCGTGATTGCATGGCAGGTCAGGGGCAGGTCAATTTGGCTTTGAGCCAAAAAAACTAAACGAAGAATGGAGAACAAAGGAGATAGGCATTCTTTCGATAGCTGGAACATAGCCTACTGTGTACTGTATAGCTTCATCTGGTTTGAGAGGCTGCATTGTTTTCAATTACTTTTAATAACCAGTAATAAGTAAAGTAATATTAATTCTTCAAAAGTAATAGTAAGTAAAAAGTAATGCATTATAATTCCTGAATAACTTGTCTTACCCTTGATAGTTTATAGCATAAATATATCTATATGATTTATAGTGTCATCAAAGAATAACTGGGTTACACAGTATAGTATTATCATGTATAGTCAAAAGTGAAAGAATTGGGACAGAGAAGCTAAAGTTAGACAATTTTTGTGGCTGACTCATCTGCAATTAATTTTACATCAAGAGAAGGAGGTGAGGTGCAGAATTTTGCTTGTGATAATGGGTCTCAATTGGCTTGAATGTCAAGACAATGAAGTCGCAAAAAAGCTGCTACTTTCTAACTGCTGTCTATTTCTGGCTGCAATCATCTCATTAATCTTACTAAATCTGCTACATAAATCATTACAGTCAAAACTGTTTTATTCTATAAAGGTGCGGCTAATGTTGAAGACAAGGGTGTGTTTAGTTTGTGTACCTGGGCGTCTCTCGGACCAGCACAGCCCTGTGGAGCTGGCGTTGAATATGCGCGTGACGAGGGCCGCAGGGATGGACAAATGGGTGGACGGCGACCAGGACAAAGCCCTGAGCGTAGAGTTCCCTGACCTGAACTGGTAGCTCTCTGACCGAGGAGAGACAAAGCACCGATGACACTGGCACCTCTGGAGGGAGGAGAACAGGTGAGAGGGGAGGGAGGAAAACAAGGTTAGACAAGAAGAGGTAATGGAGAAATGGTCAACACAGGTTGCAAATGAGGCAGGGAAAAGTAGTAGGTGGTTTTAAAGTGGATAATAGCTGGAATAAAGAGGAAGAGAGAAGAAAAAAAGAGGGGGAAAGAGAAAGGGGAAAGGATGTGAAGAAACAAAGACAGAGCATGTTTCATTATGATAATTCCCACTGAACGACACCACATGGCATCTTCATGCTAAATGTGAAACTAATTACACCAGAACTATTAGCCTCTGTTGTCCTCACTGTCACCAGGAGCCTGGCTTCTAGAAAACACACACATGCAGACAAACACAAGTGTATGCCCCAAAGTCTTTTGAACACACATTCATGCACATCACACACACACTTTAACAGTAGGATATAGTCAGAAATGCACACACATACATCAAAAGGTTGGAGAAAAATACTATCACATTGCCCGCTTGTGCGTAGCAGCTATCGCTAACACAAAGTTCCCTTATTACCAAATAGAATAGAAAGAAACCCCTTTACTTCAGTGTAAATGGTTAGTGGAGCTTATCGTATGGAAGCTAACTGTCATGGCAAATCCGCCAGGGAGAACGCAGTGTTTGCGAGGACCACCCTCTCGGGGTCGGTGCATTGTAGTAAAGCCCTCTCTCTGTTCACGGGCTTTTAAGGGAACATGTGCATGTACGGCTGTGTGTTTCTGTATCGCAGAGTGAAGCCAGGTGTGTGAGAGAGAGGGGGGCATGGAAAAAGATGAGAGAAGAAAAGGGAGACAGAAAGAGATAGGCAGTTAGCAGAGCAGTATTGAAAGAGGGACAGAGAGAGCAGAGAGAGGGAGAGATATGAGGCTGTCTGTTTGTGCCTGAATGCTTGTCATCCTTTCCCATTCAATCTCATTTGCATGGGTCTGGAGAAGAGAAAATAACCTGAATAAATTAACTAGACACACAAGCACACACAGGGAAAAAAAAAAAGATGCGCAAGCCATCTCATTTTCAATTTGTTCTCCATCATCTGGCGTGTTCACACATACATACACACATATGAGAAGCTGGCCAGCATGTTAGGATACTAGCACATGAACACACATTTTCTCCCATCTCAGTCAAACAATGGGAGAAAAAAACCCTCAAGAAAATCCTACCATCACATCAGCTTGGCTTGGAACCACAAGAGCCTTTCATCAAGCAAACATTTAAACGGGTGTCTGTGGGGACTTATCAAAAGCAGTACAGTGATGATGATAATAATACCAGCTGGAGACAGGAGTGGGGTGAAGGGGGGATAACAACGATCCTGTCATCGTAAACAGTCATTAGCCGTCATTAGCTCTGCACGGCTGGCACTCACCCACCGACGAGACGCAGGCAAGGCATCGCAGCTAATTCAGGCAAGGCATACAGAAGTTATTAGGGTGTTATGCAGCGCTTTAGGCTGGGAAGCGACTTCATTTATACTGTCTGCCACTGTGGGATTTAAAGGGAGGCTGCAATTCCGCTCCAGAATGGGAACATGGGAACACGGCTCAGGGCAGAAAAGCCGGGTGGAGTTTTATAGTGCCAGCTAGTGAGGGCAGGGAAGTGTAATGTTAGCGAAAGAGTTTGTGTGTGTGCCCTTGTATGTTTAAGGGAGTTGGAGATGTGTGATGGAGTGATTGTTTCTGTGGGTCTGTGAGGAGAAGAATAAGAAGTGGAAGTGTACGTGAGCACACATGTGAGGAGATACAGTACATATGAAAGGGGGAGCATTTGCATCCACACATGCACGTACAAGTGTTTGAAAGCGAGATCCGGCACGCGCATCCAAATGGTGCACACGTTTCGCACACGTAAGACGCGGCTGAGCCGCTGTACAGCTATTGATCTCCGCTCTGCTATTTCCGTTTCGACCCCAAGCTTTGACCACACTGTGTGTCGTGAGCGACGCCTCACTTTCTGACCCTGGATTTGACAAGCTGTATTCGTGTGAGTTACCCCCTTCCTGTAGCTGGTTGAAAGGGCTTATTAATTCCTAGTACAAATCCCTGAATTTCTGTTTGTGATTATAAAGCATATTTTGTGGTGCCACGTGTGCCAAAGTATCTCTGCAAGTGTGTATGGGCCATCTTTTTGGCGTGTGTGTGTGTGTGTATGCGCACAAGAAAGGAAGAGTTTGCACTAAGCCTGCTAGGTGATGCATGGGGATTACTACTAACAGCCACCCTCAAGGCTTATCCCTCTGCTTGCTGGAGGTTCACGTTTATTTAAATAGCCTTCTAATGACTTTCAGAGGTTTTAGGCGAGGATATGTGCCAAAACAGTGACTATAAAATAATCAGCTTCCTGGAGCAAGGAGCTCCCCACTGTTTTGGGAATGCAGCCGCCGGCTCTGACAGTTGTTGGTCAGCATCTGAGCTTTGTCAAATGGGGCCTGATCTCCTCAGAATGCCCGCTTTACAGGAAATGTCTGAGAAAGAGTGTGCCGGGTTCACAGGAATGGTTGACAAGTAGAAGCAGGGGGGTTTGCTGTGGTTAGAACACAGTGTGGCACTTAAGGCGCATACAGTACCATGCACTTGTGATGCTGTGAATCTTTGCTAGTATTCCAGCGAGCCCTTTTGCCAATAACACTGAAACAGCATAAAGGAACTACCCCAAAAAATGGTTTAAGCTATGTTCAGATCCGATTTTTCAACAATTTTTCATTAAAAAAATGTTTATGCATTTACCTGGTCAGGCAGCAAAGATCTTTCAAAGTGATGGATTTGTGCTTCGTCTGCAGTCTGAGCCAAATACATCACACACAGATTCTGATAGCAAAAATGTCGCACATAAGGCAGAGGGAATGTATATCACTCTTTGTCAACTGAGGGAATATCTATCATAACATTCAGGTGTAGATCATGTACACACAGAAATGTATATAAATACACACACACACACACACACACACACACACACACACACACCAAAATAAACTAACCCACAGGTATACAGTAGCACGGCAAAAAGCCACACTAACACACAAACACTGCTGCTGAGCATTAGATACATGTTGTAAGTTTTAATGAGCCGAGTGGGTCTCCGTCTCTGCAGGGCGACAGAAAGTCATCAGCTGAGTTCAGCTCCTCACTGTCTGCTCCAGAGACCAGCGTTAGTCACACAGCATCACACCTAACTTACTTCCTCACACATCCTCGGATCCCTGACTCCCGCTCGCTCATTCTCACACCTCTAACTCTCTTTTCTCTCAAGACTCCGCTTCCCTCCTCGCTCCAGACCTGACAAACGCTCTCTGTATCACTCGTTTCCTAATGTGCTGTTCATTCTCTCAACCTCTGTTCTGTTACACCTCCTTGACTTTATTCTGCCTCCCTTCTATTTTGCTTTTTCCTCTCCACTCTAGCTCGTGTTCATCTTCTCCCGCTTCTACTGCTCATTATCGGAGTACAGCTTCGGCACAAAAAGGATGCTGTGTTAAAATGTCACACCCAGCTGTTATATTTCATACTCTACATTCATGCTGGTGTGTCAAGGTAACGGGGATAATGAAGATCATAGCACTTTTTGTAAAGGTGGGTGATGTGTCAAGGTACAGCAGATTGCTGATAAGAGAGTAATAGTAATAAGACTTTAGTAGAGTAAGACATTGGTTTTAGGTCATATGATGAGATGGAGCTGAAAATCTAATAAATGGTCTGTGTGAAGCATAGGCCAAATGCCTGAAACATTGAACATAATCCTCCTCATCCTCCCTGGATTCACCACAGGGTTGCTATGACCCAGCATGAGCAAGTTGTTGCTTAGTCACATAGAAATATTTTTCAGCCAAAGCACTGCTGCGGTTAGAGCAAGGCTCATAAACAAACACTATATTATCAGCCGCTTCTGGTGAGTTTCATCACTCAGTAGTCAAAGGTCAAGTTAGAAACCACACTGCACTCATCATTCTGAACATTAAGCTCCTCTTCCTGAGAACATCACTTAGTTTAATAAACGGCCTCTTAGTCTCACATATCTCAGAGGGGCTCCAGCAAAGATATTTGTTTTTCATTACTGTGTAGGAGTCGTCAAGTCACGCTCAGGGAAATATTATTATTAATGGAGGCCAAATTAAATTACAGCATGGATTTGACCGTGGCTTTCCTCAATGTCATGGACTGACATACAGATTCCTCTATCTGCCTCCTACATAGACACACACACGGACAATTGCACAAATACAAATAAATCCTCTTTGCTGGGAATGAGGTCTCTCAATCTCCACAAACAATCAGATAATCCTTCAGGAATCCTTCACTTCTCTTGGTCTCTCGGTCACAAATGGAGAGCGAGAGAGAGAGATGGAGAGCGTCAGGCATACACCCACTCACAACCACGCACAATCAATTCAGAGTAGCTGCGTCTATCCTTAAATAGACTATACTCATCTTAAGCAGCTCAGGTGGCGTCACTGAATTTACCATATAAATGACCTGCCTGCCAGTTGAAAGATAACACTAACTCTGTTGACTAAGTCCTATAAAGTGTTTTGTGTGGGCTTGAATGAGCTGCCATTGCTGTTTGTATGAACTGTGTGTGTGTGGTCTTTCTGTATCTATCTGTGGTGCTGCTGCTGCTGCCCATGTGATTAGACAATTTATCTGCTACTGCCTTTAGCAATGAGAAAGACGAGCAATCCTCATGTCTATTGTCTGTTTTGGTCACCACCAGCATTTTGCGTTGCCAGATCTCTCTCAGCCAACACTACGGCCTCACTCATTTGCCAAACATAACAGGGCTGGCTGAAAATGAAGCCGACTGGCAACCAGACCACTGCCACTCAGCTGTGGCATTCTGCCTGCTGTCTGTTACAGTGTTGTATTGGAAACTCCTCGAAAAAAGAACTTCAGTAAACTACTTGCACCTGCTTCGGCTTGTTGGGGGATATAGTGCACAGTGCAGGCTTGTAGAAACATTTAGCCAAAAGGGAAAAAAAGAGATGTTTTTTAAAATATCTGCTTTAACACTATCTGTGTCTCCTCCTCGCCTCCCTTTTCCCCCACTCCGTCCCTTCCTTCTATCTCTTCACAGTCCACATCAACACAATGGCAGAATTAGTATTTTTAGAAACCAGACGCCTCTAGAGGATTCTCATCAAACATTCTCAAGACGCTGCAAGCATGCACACACACAACACACACACACACACATTATCAGACACACCATTTTTCATTTTCACAAACAGATACACACACACCCCCAAGACAGTGTGCAAACACACATCAGCTTTACTATATAGTCATTGTGCGAGGGAGAGGCAGGGGGAAGTTGGAGGGCATGGCTACAGCGTGCACAACATAGCTGAATCTGAGAATTAGAGAACTCTTTGAACTTCCTGCAACGGGAGCCGCACAAAGACACAACTTCAGCTCATAAGCCACTTTTCGCCCTCAAGATAGTTACAGTAAGAAAAGAAAAACACACAGTTCTGGCAGAGTTGCTGACCTAAACATTTCATTTAACTGGTTAAAAGTTGGAATAGCAACTGTGGCTATTTTATGAGTGGAACACACACAAACACTGTAGCCGGAGTTCAGGATGACAAAGCAGAGCCGGGTTTAACAGAAAACTTACGTAAACAATTATACTAAATTGTACTAAAAGTACAGGTGCTCAGTAAAAAGAATTCCTTTGGATTACAACCAAATGTGAAAGACACATTCCTTGGAGCCTGTTCCCCCATCCAAAGTGAAACTGGGACAAATATGAATCAGATCTGAATGAAGACTGCCTGCTACATCTGATGGCCAAGATTTGTTTTCATAAGAGCTGCATCTGAAGTCACCTCCCCTTTCACTCATTTATTCACTGTTCCCTACAGTACACAGTGGGCACTCAGTAAGGTACTCTACTGTGAGTGATGTCAGACACTTATGAATCATAATGTTTTAGGAGTAAAAAAGAAGTACTGAATTGTGGGACTTTTTGGGATAAAGAGAATAGGATAATAGGATTGTAAAGGAACATTTGACCATATGCCCTAGTGTTTTTCAAGTTTCACAATAATAAAACATTTATCTGGCCCCTGTTGTAGCTAAAGAAGCTAGTTTAGAATAGCTAGGAATAAAGCTAACCTATGGGTAACTTTCTGAAAGTAAAAAGAAAACATAAACCTGTCTCTGCACAATATGTGAGTTGAGTCTAAATTGCGTTAAATGACACACAAAAGGAAAAAAAGGCATGTGATAGCACAGAAATGACTTAAGACATCACCGTGTTATTCATATGCCAGACCTGGCGGATATCTGCACTCTACAGAGTGCACTTTTCTAGTTACTTATTGTTATTGATACAGAGCAACATAATCATTCATTTAAGGTCTTGTTTCTGGCCACCAGCAAATGTAAGCCTAATATTCATTTGCCTTTTAGCCCAACTATAAAGTTGACATTTTGGAGGTTGTCATTCTATATTAAGTTTAGGTTTAAACAAAATGCTTAAATTGCTATAGTGCCATCATTAATGTTTGTGTCCATAACTCAAGTAACACGTGAGTATTTCAAGTATGCAACTGTGGGAGAAGTCCAGTCAAGTCACATGAAGTACACGTCTCACTAGGTTTCACATGCCCAGCCCAAAAAAGGTCAAAGGAAATATGTTGCACATGGGGGTATGCTCACAGGAGAGCTGTTACACAGACATGATTATGTGGATCATTTTATCCATACCTTCTTTCCCCAACAGGAAATCCAGGAAGTGGTAGGTGTAAGCCACACCCACTTTAGTCTCCACCTGAGGCCTTCGAAGGGTAGAGTAGATATTGCCCGGGCTTCGCCTCTCTTCTGCCTTCCGCAACTTAGGAAGCCTACACCCCATGTCTCTGTGATAGAGAAGAAAAGAGCATAAAAAAAAACTTTAAAAAGATGGGAGATGAAAAGAGAAAAAAAAGAGAGGGTGCTATCAAAGACTCAAGTGAGAGACATGGGATTGAAAGAGTTTCTAAATATACAGAACACATTAGCACTTCCAATAGTTTGTGTGATAGTCACACTCAAGTCTACATGCTCGCTCGGCTGCGGGAAATAATGTATCTAACTCTCTTTAACACACACACACACACACACACACACACACACTCCTGGCAATAATACTGAAATATGAAAGTGTCAGCCATTACTTGCTTGGTGGGCATCTCCTAATCAAATAGGGCTGATTGGGAGCGACATGTTTGATAAGAATGAATTAAAGCAGAAATGAGACTGATTTCCTGCCCTGTCAAGCAAAGCGACATGAGACTAGATAGACGGCGAGAGGAGAGGAAAGGAGAGGTGTTAAGCATGTTGTACTGCTAACCAATTTATATGTTGATCCAAGGGTAGCCTTGAAGCACAAAGAAATCTGTCTTATTTTAATACTTTTGCAGATTGTGTAAGGACTAGTAGATAGGACCAGTAGATAGCTTGCAATTATCTACCCTCAAGGGTAGATATTTGCAAGCACAATTTGGAGAAAGCCTGAAATATTTTTAAATTCGTCCTCTCCTTAATTTCAACAGGCATTTCAGACCCTGAGTTGCATAAAAAGAAAAACAAGTGTGACAAACAACAAGTGAGGTGGCTTTTAAGCCAAATGATTGGGAATTGGAAGTAGAGAAACGGGTGGAGGGAGTGAAAAGAGAGGGGTAAAAGGACAAGAGAAAGAGGGTGTGGTCAAATGTTGTCAAGCTAATCTGATGTGACAGTGTCGCTACCCTCCAACCATTACCACAGTTACGCTTAATATCCCTGTCTGCCATGGCTTGTAAGAGCCACACATGCATCTGCATGTCTTTGTGTGTGAGTGTTAATGCGTGTGTGCATACGTCTTCCCCAAAGGCAGGTCTATATCTATATCTCTGTATCTGTTTAGGGAGTGTGGAGAATGACACAGTAACTCCCATTGGGCCAAGTGCACAGGCATTAACTCGGCTAATGATCCTAACAGACTACATTAAGCCTGTGTGTGCGTGTTTGGTGACTTACAGCTTTGACTGCATGGTGCATGCATTTCGAAAGGTTACAAAAGGCAGCATCTTTCGATATATTTTCATACCTCATCTGTCTTGAGACAGTTCACTCTGTCATTTTAAATTTTGCAAGGAGCAAGCAATTAAGAGTCATTATTCTTTCAATAAAACATGCTCTTTCATAACGAGGACAAACGAGGAGAGACAGAGGGGTGTCGCTTTGGGAGAAGGAGAGAGAGAGAAACAGTTTATCTTATTTCCCCTCTCTTCTTCCTTCTTCTATCTTTCCCTCTCCTCCTAACATGTCTGTTCTCCTCTTAAACTCTCACGCCATTAGCACTTCTTAATGTGTCTCGCTTCGGATTTCTACAAAACTGTCTCTCCCCTCATCTGACCCATGCCTTAATCACCTCTTTCTCTCTGGCCTCTTCTCTGCTTCTGTCCGCCATCCTTGATTAGGACAACTCCCTTCTTTCTATTGGTACAATGGTCTTGATTAGTCTGACAATGAAATATTCATTTTTGTCATTCTCTCTTTTTGTGCCCATCTGATTACAAGATCTCCCAACCTACCCCGTTTCATTATCATCAGTCATTCTTGACTTTCACTACATCCGTCCACTTTTGTTTTCTCAACTTCCCTCCAGTCTTGCTGCTTGAATCCGTTCCACCAAACTCTACTCTCCATCTCCATCTTTATCGTTCCTGTCATTACATTATAATGTTACATTACGCCCTTCCGCACTCCTTACCTACAGTCCCTCAAACCCTCTCCGTCCATCCAGTTCTTCTGTCTAATGGCTCAATGAGTTTTCAGAGCTGAAGTGCTCCCCCGCTGAGCCTCTTACAGTAAGTCCTGTTAAACTATTACAATGTCTCCAGACAGACAGACAGCCAAGTCGGCCCTGGGTTATGACTAAGTTAGACCATGCAGATCCACTCCCACATATCTTCCCTCCAGGGCTGTGCTTTAATAAACTCTGTCTGCAACAGGGACAAAGGGCAGGTTAATGTTGGAAGGATGTTTAGCAGGCTTCATCTATGGCTAGTTAGTGGAAAAGGGGTCAATGGTGAAGCATAGGACAGAAGAGAAATGTGTGGTCAAAATACAATAATGATGAGAAGCATATAGGGAAAGGCAGAAATGTCTGTGGAGAGACAATTGCATCCTTCAAGCAGTGAGTCTTTCCTTAGATCCACTTGTCAACTTCCTCACACGTTTTGTTATGCTGTAGTATTTTAATACAATATTTACCCTATGGCAATGCAAATTCTCTTAATTAAAAAACAATTAATTCATTGTCCTTATTTGCCTTTACGCATAATGCACTATGCGGTGCTAAAGAAAGCATAACAATTTGGAACAATTTGCTTACTATTTTGTCTTTGTCTGTTTATCTTGGTCTTGACTGGCCTACAGCCCTACAATCTGATCCAACATCTCATCATCCTTTTCATTGCACACTGATGGTTCCATTTGAAAACAAAGGCCTCCTGCTTTAACAGATGAACTCCATCTGTGTGGTTTAGATACAGATTTCTGTAATTGGATGCAACGTCGAATGAAAAAACAAGGTGGTTGTAGTACCAGAGAAACTCCAGCGCCTTCAAGACTTGAGGCCTTTTTCCAACATATGAGGCCTTTTCTCTACATGTTGACTTCAAACAGAATCTCTCAGTTGCTCTCACACAAACAAACAGGCAGATAAAGGCCTTGACAGCAAAGAACATCCATTAAACAGAGAGAGACGGGGGGAGAGAGACAGATAAAAGAAGTGAAAAACGAGAGAATGGAGTGAAGAGGAAGACAGTCAGGGAGTAGCAGAGGGCTTCTCATTAGACAATCTCTTGTAACGGAGGGTTTTGAAATGACAGCGGATTTATGTGAGAGCATAATCCATCTGCGCTATGCCACTGCTCTGCAACCTCCCCGTGCCACTCAGGGGGGGATATCTGCTTTCCAAGAAGCAGAATTCATCCGTTGCAGAGGGAGAGCTACAGGCGGGCACAGGCTTGGGAAAATAATAATAAATATAGACAGAACTAAATAGTGCCAAAATTAAAATTCCCACTGAGCACTTTATATTGTCCCAGGCATTGTTTTTAAAACAACAACAACAGTGCATATGATAAATATATATTTAAACTCACTACTGTGCTGACAAGCTACAAGTAGCAACAGCTGTTATGGTGACAAATAAGTAAGCAATAATGCACGATGAGGTCTGAATACAAGGAAATAACGTATAGGGTGAAATCCATTACGTTCTATGTCAGGACACTTCAGATTTCATCATCCCAATTTTACAAATTTGCCAAAAGAAAGAAAATTAAGCTTCATTAAGTCATCTAATGTTTAAACATTGTTTGAAGTTAGTGTAAGTAATGTCACTTTCACCTGTGATTTAACTGGTCACTCAGCCTAGTGCAACTACTGATGCCAAGGTTACATTCCGCTGACTATACCATGAGCACTGAATAAGAAGGATGACTAAACTGTAAGTAAATTTGAGGTGTCCTGAATATGGCCAAATGCTGAAATTTTACAACAATTCAAACAATAGAACAGGTAACAGTAAAAAAAAAAAATTGACAAGAACCCTTAAATCTGTTTTTTGCGAGTGAGATTCTGTAAGCAACATTTTACGATTGAAAAATAAATTCATCAGTTCTCTCTGGTGGACATACTTGAATGAAGACAGTGTTTCTAAATCTCTAACATACGGTATCTATAATGTTTCTGTACAGTTTCTTTATGTTTATAAGCTGCTATACACCAATACTGGCGTATCTGCAATAATCCAATCATGGCCAATATACTGAACGATTTAAGGGTCTAGCTCTTGTCCCAATATAACATTTTAACTGCTAGCCAATCAGTTACGTTATAAGTGCGATAATGCACTTTGAAGCATCCTACGATAATGGGCTCTGCTGAGAAAATGCTTGTAGTGCATTGCCGCTTACATGTGTGTCTCCACAACACTGTCTTCTATGAATTATGTTCATAGCAAATCTGCATTAGCATTTAAAGTATAGGTAAGTATTGGTATAGGTACCAATGCAAGGTCAGATCAGAGTGAATAGGTGTATAAGCACTGAAATTCTCAAATTTATAGCACTGGCGTGTTAATTATTTAACCATTTCCCTAATGATTCTCTAACCAAAACCAAGTGGTCGTAGTAGCCTACTCTTAAGACCTTAACCAGTTTAGTTGCCACACACAGGTGGCAATTTCTTTCAATACAAACATTTTGTCTTAACGTTGAAGAGGCCAGGGGTTATAGATATTTTACTATTTCAGTGTCTCGAGGCCAAGAATTTCTAGCCTCACTGATGACTACATCTGTGTGTATGCCAACTGAGGAAGAGTATTTCTTTTTGCTGCATGTAATATAAAGCAGTTGCTGGTTGTGTTCATTTTTGCACCTGATCCACTAAACTGATTTATTGCAAGTATCAGCAAACAAATCTGTCACTGCTGGCTTCCAGTCTCCTTTATTACTTTATGGCCTGCTTGTAAGCCATAATTCCTACTGCTTGTGAGTGTGATGTCTATGCAAGGAATTTCTGGCCTATTAACAATGTTTGACTCTGAATTAACTCACTTTTTATAGAAGCATGGTTGTTTGACAACAAAAACAAAGAGGTATGGCAATGAAAACTGTTATTAGTAAGATCTTGTCTCATATTGTGTGCGTTCCACTGAATTTCAAAATTAGAGGTGACAGACTGAATCCTGGGGAGTGGGCTTCACTCCCGCAGGGTTGGAGGGCCACTCAGTTTCTATCCAAGGATGGGGTGTGCTGATGATGGGGAAAGCAAAGAGAAAGCAAGAACAGTCTGTTTAGAAAGAGAGGAGGAGGGGGCAATAGAGACAGACAGAGAAAGCAAGGAGGATGGACAGAGAGCAGACTGGGAGCATGTCAAGTTACCTGGAGGGAGGTGTGATTCCCCAAAGCAACAAAGTAATCACCTCAAACAGTGTTTTAATGAGGCTGCATGGGGAGGATAAAAACAAATTATGACATTGATGTATGATCTGTCGGGCAAATCCTTACACAGCCTATTTTGCTCTATAAAAAACAATTTATTAACAAAAGAAGACTGTTGACTGTTTGGACTGGGGGCATCCATTCACTAAACCCCAAGGCAGGCTCTTAAGGTACTTGAATCCATCATTTAACATTTTGGACTTGGAGTAAGAATAACTGATGAATTGTAAAATTGCAGCCTACTGTTTGCATTACCAGTGTGATAAACTGGATGTCACTCACTAATGAGTGCTTTTTCAAATAAATTCTCAAGCTATATGGTGAGCACATGTGACTAATTGATGCCCCCTGCTTTTTGTGGGTGCACCCTGGCTTGAAATTACATGTTTATGGTTTCCCCCCGCCCTCCCCCCGATTCTTTGGTGCGTTCAAACTCAACCCCACACACAAACACACACACGCACCCAACACGTGGCTAGGTGATGCTGCCCGTTAACGCCGGTAGTTTAGTCAACGGGAAATGATACATGACAGCTCGTTTATGCACCAAATCTTTATCCTACACACGCACGCGCACACCGACCCCCTCTTCCATCTGCGCTCGGCACATTTACTCCGTCACGCATATCTTTAGTTCACTTCAACCTGTGACAGTGAGCAGGGCGTGGGATTATTCATTTCGTTCCGCCACGAAAACAAATGGCACACAACGTCACACAAATCAAATGACTGGCAGAATGTCCTCCAAGAGGATTTGGCTCTGTCATACAAGTGTTTTATTGTGAAAGGTCCACGAACTTAATTTTAGAAGGGCATTTCCGCCTCTACAAGTCGTAAACTCTCCTTAAAGTTTTTTTTTTCCAAAGCTGCAAAACCTTATATTCCAGAGAGAAAACTCACATGCCGCAATAAGGAGGACAAATAATGTTATGTGGTTTAGTTTTAGTCACTCATATATAGCCAATAATCATCGAAATGTCAACAAAATATTTATAATAATGTTCTATTTTGTTATAGAAATAAATAAAACAGCCAAGAGTTATACTCACCAATGAAGTGGTTCTCAGGCTGGCCAAAGTGATAGCCGGAGTAAAAAGCTTCCTCGCACTCGAGGCTGTCGATGTGCGTCCCTCCTCTCTGTAACGTCTTTTTACCGTCTGTCTCTGTCACGGCTCAGATGAACTGCGATCCAATGGGACGAAAACATGGATCTTCCATTTAGAAACTACAACCGACCGTTGCTGAATCTCACGGGCTGCTTATGATAAACACTCCGTCTACCTCTCCCGTCACCAGCGCGTGTGAAGAGGAGGGAAAGAGAGGGCGCGTTACACACATCCCCCTCTCCTCCCCGTTGTCTCTCACACGCTGCTCTCCAGGTTGGATCCTCTGAAAACACTATGGGAAACAATATAAATCCTAGTGTAGACTTAAATTAAAAATTACCCCAGTGACCGTTAACTGCCTAGGAACATGACAGCAGACACATGAACATGGATACAAACTACTAAGTTTCCAGATGTTTCTGCCCCAGTAGCAAGCTTTTTGGTCACATGTGGATCACCTATCAAGGTTATGGAGGTTAGAGGTTTTTGTTTTTTAAGGGTCTCCTTTGGAAAATTCATATTTTATAAGAAGCGATCCAGACTTATCCATAATTCAGAGTCGTCTGACTGGGGGGTAGGTGGGCTGGGCTGGTGGGTGGTCATGGGCTGGACAGGGCACCCTGGGGAGCCCAGACACACCATCAGACTGTGACAAAAACAAAATGGTCTGTGACCAAGAGATGATGGGCCTGTTGCCAGGGAAGACAGGGAATCCAACCCTGACTGAAAAGCAGCAGCCACTGACAGGCTTTGGGAGGCTGGGAGCAGCAGAGATGGGCATATTGCAGCTTGAAAGCTCCACTCCAACATCATCTCCTGCTACCTAAAAGCCTGAAACATGAAGCAAGTTTTCAAATAAATACCTCTAAAAAAAGTGTTCATAATGATGTAAAAAAACTACAGGCCTTCGCAAGCTTAAATGATAACATAGTTTAACTTTTATTTTTCAAACAAACATCAAAACCCTGCAAAACATGAACACTTAACAGTAAACCAAACCTAACAGTGTAGTGTCCAGGCTCTCTGAACAAAACTATATCAATACAATCAGATGTCTGCACAAAAGAGACCCTGAGGTAAACAGCCAATTTAAATTATGCAGAACAGCGTCAAGGGAAAGAAAATCTGTGATGTACAGCAAATACCAAATGTGAAATCACACAAAGCTGCTTTTAAAGTGTATAAAGTTAACAGAAGACATATTTAGTGCACTTATTGAAAATATGTATAAAAGAATCATTGCTCACTTATTAAATGTCAGTAAAATGCTTTGTGCAAGATCCCCTGCAATTAGTTTCAAACCCAAAATGCTGAGAGAAAGCAGTATGAAGTGAACCACATACAGTGAACATTTTTTCCCCAAAGAAACAGAGAGCACCTTACTTTCAATCATGTCCTTCATTTTCAAAGTGAATTAACAGCTTTCCACCATTTTTTTTGCCATCAAAATGTAAGTTGATTGACGAGTAATGGGGGGGAAAATATTTCTAATGCCGTGATTGTCCTTGAGAGTGAACCCCTGAACTGTTTTGAGATACACCAGTCGCAGCATGGGACAGTTTAGAAACGCAACACACAGATCATCAGTGTGCCGCAACATGCTCTGTGGAACTCAACCTGGAAAGTCTGGTGTTTGACCAAGACAAGAAATCAGTGATATTGATGAGGTGCTATAATGTGACAAAACTGCCATTCATTTACTGCCTCAATCGACACCCAATTAAATAGAATAGAGCATAAAATAAATGTGAGTGCTTGAAATTAATGGAGTGCCTGAGTGCCCTCATGCTGTAGTTAGACAAGTTAATGCAATTTCTTAGTCAGGAGCATTAGACCTGAGGCATTCTACTCCAATGCTGAAACACCCAGATTGCTGTCGAGACATTGTTACAATATACAAATATATAAACATACCTTTTATGTACAGAGAGCCCTTGCAGAGGCTTAAAAAGCCCCAACAAAACAAACATTTAAAATAATTCCAAAAATAAATAAAAAATAAAATATAAATAGCCACAAAGGGTGAGCTTAAAAGTCTTTTCCATTTTTGTTTGGAATAATTAACAAAAGAAAAAAAAAAAGAGGAATGTGAGCCCATATATCATCTGGTACAGCGAGGGTGCTCTGCTCTTCCTGTGCAATTGTTACTGTGATCTATGTGGGTTAAAAGCAGTTTGACCACACATCAGTGGTCCCTACAAGTCGTGGTCAAAGTGAATGTGATCAAACTAGTACAGTTAAAGTGAAGAGCTTCTGCAGTCTGGTGTTAAAAGGGGTCTCAAAAGTTGGAGGAAAGGAAGAGAGAGGAGGGCTTTCCAAAAACAGTGAGGAGTTGGGTTGCTTCCAGCCGTCCAGAACATCAAAAGGTCAAACTGTCTGCCTTTTGACTTGCTATAGCCAGTGTATCTAAGGGAGCACATGATAGAAAACCACATCACAAGCAAAGAATGGTTACCAGTCAATGAATAGACTAATGCAGGGCGTGACAGCAGAAAATCATAGCTGAAGGGGAACCAAAGTGATTGTGAAACAGCTAATCAGGGACAGGCAGCCATGTGCAATGGAGGGCTAATGGTATGCAGGATTTTCTTCCAACCACTGTCTTTCTGCACTGATTGACATGCTCATCCGCGAGAAAAGGTGTGTAAGCCTGCAGAGTCTTGGTCCTCCATGGCACATTGTTACCTGTTGAATGCCTGATATGACAGCTCTTTGTTTGAAGTAGTGCTTTACCTGGCAAGACGCTCAGTAGCTATGGACTACAGCACAGTCAGCATAGTCTGGACTCCACAGTCCACAAAGTTCTGGAAACAGAGGATAACATTGAGATGCTTCACAAACATAAACACCTGCCATAAAACACTGCAAATGCCACAAGTAGCCAAATACACAAAATTTGTACAAATGGAGATTACAAGACTGAATTGTTGAAGCACACAGTCAAATCTTAAGGATGTCAACACTGGCCACACAGCACCATCTGGTGGCCGGCATGGAAATTGGTGGACAATTTGAGGATGCAAACATTAAGGAAATAAAAAAAAAAAAAGCTATCACATGTAAACATTGGCTCTCTAAAATATAAACTATTTAATTACAAACGCAAACATTACTAAACAATCAACAAAATCCAGTGGAATTTGAATGTCTCAAATTTTTTTGCCAATGTCTTCCCACAGGCCTTACGAGGTACTCAAATGACAAGTGACTTGCGTAGCTTTGAAACCTAATTCTACTGACATCTACTCCTATTCCCACTAAATGCAGTCACCTGATTGACAGGCCGTGTCCTCTGGTCCGCCATCCAGTGAGGTGGAGTGTACTGCGTGTAAGGGGGAGAGGGGTCAGCGGTCAATCAGAGGGCAACAGACAAACCCAGACTCGCCTCTTCAGGAGATTGGAGTGAGGGGGTGGGGAGGGTGGCGTGTGGGGTGGGCAGGGACAGGTGGTTCTAAGACAGGCTGAACCCTTCATTCATACACAGGAGCATATGTGCAGTGCATAGGAGACCCGGCACGGCAATTGGGGTGTGTGTGTGTGTGTGTGTGTGTGTGTGTGTGTGTGTGTGTGTGTGTGCGCGCGCGCACACACACACGCATGCGTATGTGTGTGTACCTGGTAGGCATAGGGATTCTGTGAGTAGTTCATTGGCATCTGTGGGATCATGACTCCTCCAAAGTTAGAGTAGGAGTATGGCTGCAAACCGAGCAAAAAGGAACACTTTAAAACATGGTTTTGAGTTACGTTAACATAGCAAACTGTACCAAGCAGATGTTAAAATACATACCGACATCTTTAAACACAATGAAAAGCTGCAGCAATAACTAACGCTGTTACTCATGTTCGTGTGCTTGCTAAGACAGCACTATAACTGCTGATGTTTTTGGCAGTTGATATTGCCTGAATAATTCATCAACATGGATATTGTTAGCAATGACATTAACCATGTCCTAGCCAACTTTTATATATATATTTTCCCCATAAATTGAAAAGTAAATTTATAGATTTTTCTTCTCCTTGCACCTCTATTCTTGGCAGTGATAGTGGCCAACTGAGAAAATTAGGTTCATTTATTTTAGTTGTACCTGCTACAACTGTGTGACAGCATTACTAATGCCACACAGTGTTTACTTGGCTTGACAAAACAAAGTTTTTTATAATTTTATCTGCCTGCCTACTGAGATGACATTCCTGATAGCTTGTCGTTATGCCTGTGTTACCTGACTGTAAGGGCTGCCTCCACTAAGGATGGGTGAAGGTTGTGCAATACCCCCTCCCATGGGTGAGCAGCAAGTACAGTAGAAGTATTGTGTTGGGCTCATCCAGGGAGCTGGTCCAACCAGACGGGATGGCATGGACCCTAGATGAAGAAAAAAATGACACAACAGAATGAAACAAATGTTTAGTGGCCAACCAAACATTCAGTAAATTTCTGAAGTGTATCAGAATACATACGAGAGCTCCTTTCTTTCATGATGGCAGGGCCCAGCTTGAGTTTCCGGCCCTTAAAACTGATCTGTTGCTATGGCAAAATATGAACAGGGGAAATATTACTCTCAGTTGGTGATGAAAAAATTATACAATGCCAGTTCTAAGACATCCACTCACCTCAATGATTGACTGAATGTTGACATCTTCACTGAAGTACACAAACCCATACCTAGGTAAACACAGAACAACTCTAAAACATATTGACCCACAATCCAATGCAAAATATGGGGTAGAAGAAAATAAAGCTTAAATTAAGTTACAAAATAAGCTAGTGAATATTTATAAAACTGATATGAAAATAAACAATTCCCCAGTTTACACCCACACACTTTCATACAACTGACAAATATAGAAAACAAACTCTTGATGGAGGAAAATTAAAGATTCTCCATGAATGTCTTACTGAAGGTCACATGACTGCACTAAAATATACACAAGTAGATCATAACTATACATTAATAATCTGCTAAAAGGTAAAATGATGTGTTTTTAACATTGTATCTAAAAGAGCTAATTCAAACAAACAACAATTTAAGGCCCATAGTATTGTAAAATTTTGCACTTACACCTGACGGTCTCTAAATAGCAAAACTCACCCTTTGCAGATCCCTCCACGGTACGTGATAATTTTTACTTCCTTTACAGCACCATATCTGGCAAAGAAGTCCCGCATTTCATTTTCATCCACCTGAAGGTTGAAATTAATGTAAAGTGAAAAACTATATTTTAGTTTCTATACTTGAGCATCTTCAAAAGCAGTATAAAGGGCTCAAAAAGCTAAAAAGCAGTTGTGTTCACTTGTGCACTGCATGCAGTTTGATTAAATTAAAACTGTGGTATTTAATATTTTAAGATCTAAGATTTGTATATAATATAATCTATTGAAGTTACACAAAAAAATAGGTGCAGGTATGCTTTTATTGCCATCAATCACCTGGGACTTAGTGGTGAGAAATTCAAAGGTGCTAAGGCATTGAAAATATAATTTACAGTAGGATAAAAATTTTAAATTAGTACCTTTTTATTCCTATAAATGTGTGGGCAGCAAGGAGGTTGGAAAGCTATTTCTCAGAGATATACTTGACAGCAGATTAATATTGATGCCCATCAATTTTTTGTCTGATTTTATGAGTGAGCCATTTCAGACAGTAAATTAATAATCTAAAGACATAAACCAAAACTCAGTCACAATCTTAAACTGCCACAAGAGTTTGGGACTTGCAGCAACAACCTGTAGTCCAAGTCAGCTGTGGGCACTGCTGCTAGCTAGTTAAAGGTGGACTTGAATATATCTGAAATTATCAAACTACATGCAATTGTCCCATTTTATTTGGTCCTTAGTTATAACACATCCTAATCTGTGCAGAAATAAGTTACTCACTTTTACCAGGTGATGTAAATGTGACCTAAATGTATCTGACAATACCTTCATGTCGATCCCACCGACAAAGAGGGCGTTGGGAGTCAGTTTGCCCTCAGGCAGAATGTAGCCATTTGACAACTTCAGGGAGGGTGAAGTCTGGTTGCTGCTCCTGGGCTTGTGGATATCCTTACAATAAAACAACGTTTGAACTCTTGAGTTGCATGATATAAATATGCGTCACAAAATGTGCAAATTCACACTTTTTCTCAGAGCGAACGCTTCAATGTAACGTTAGTCATGGTCAACTACAAGCTCATGACATTGAACGACTTGTGCATTTCAATTCAACCTAATACAATATAGCGCCATTTCATAGCAGAAGTTATCTCACTACATTTTTCATATAGAGCCGGTCTAGGCCGTAACGTTAAGTTACTTTTTGTTATGTTAATAACGTTATATATTAATATATTAGGCTGCTAGCAACAGTTAACATTAACGTTACTTAACATAAGCAGCAACTGCCCAAATCACACTGCTATCAATATTATTTGGCTCCACTTGAAAATAAGTTTTTTTTTCTTTCTTTCTTTTACTTTACAGTTGTTAACGTTAAGGCATCGTTAACGGCAACGTTACTAATGTTAAATACAGCTAAATGGTGTTAGCCCCGGCTAATGTTAGCTACCAGAGGCTAGTGCGCCTTTTTCAGTTCTCAATGCGAATCACTCAGCTAGCTAACACTCGTAGTTAGCTAGCTTACTGATTCAAAGGCCTTCAATTACTCACGACTGAATGACTAGAACTGTAAGAGTACATTATTGTGCACATAAAATTGGCTTAACACTTACCATATCTAAAACAATTAAAACTAATAAATTAGCCAGACACACTCAAAGGGAAGCCGCGTCGCGTCTTCTGCCCGACAACAACCACCTCACATCAGCCAAAACCACGCCCAGTCCACATGACTAACCTAACACCCTATCAAATGTTAGATCCGATAAAGTTATCCAAAGTTCAAACTGTTAACTTTGTTATCTTTACATAATTATATGTAATGGATCACAAAAGTAATATACTGTTAAATTATATAAAACCACATACTGGGATAATATGATGACATTTGAGGAACTAATCAAATATTAAATAGCCTTCTTTACAATAATTCGCTTTAACTAAAATAGCCTAAATGTTGCATATTTGTTGAAATATCTGTGTTCTGAATGTCTTAGGCCATTTAATTGAACTTTACTTTTTGAAATTGGCTATTGTGGCACTAGTCAAGACACACATTGAAGCTCATGTTTTGAAAAGAAAAAACGCATTTAAAATAAGTACAACTATTTAATAGAAACTAGCAAGAGACCGCTAGATTTTAGTATCCAGAGTAAAAATCCCACCCCTCCTTGAAGCCTCCCTCCAAAGCCACTGCCCTCGTTTTCGTGAAGGTAGACCAGAATGTAGGCCAGCTAATGATTTCATTTCAATTCCTGACCTGCAAGTCCTGAAATAGCCAATAATCCAGGATTTTTCATTTTTGTATAAAAGCATTTTTGTACCAGAGCATTTGATCTATTGGTTGCTGTCTCGATGTAACCAGATAATCAACATGTTAAAAAAAAAAAAGCCCTAGCTATAACCTAACCTAGTGATATTATTCAGAAAACATGCATTTCATGAATGAACGAAAGAAAGTTGAAAATAATTTGAGCATTTCAAATTTTAAAAGTTGTGTTATTTCCTAATATCTAATACATATTTAGGATACAGGTCATTCAAGTAGACTAATACTGCTTTTATTTCTCCACATAGACTGAAGTTTCTCCATTGAAGATGTATATTTGTGGCTAGATGCACACTCCAATATGATGGCAGACTGAGAGAGAGAGGCAGAGTGGCTACCAGCAGAAGGCAGAATACAACTTCTGGACGGTGATGCTCCCAGGTGAACTTATTAGGCTACTCTCCAACCCAACCTAAAGCCTTGTTCTCTTTTAATGTAGTGGAATCATTTTAATTTCAACAAATATATCACAGCATAGTATTGGTACATGTTTGACTGTGGCCTAGCCCAGCTGTCGATGTTATAATTGCGATTGTAATTTCGATTTGAAAATAGAACTGCTATTATGCTAAATACATATTTTGTGCCTATGTGGACTAAAAAACTCACCTCCTGGCTGACCACTATTATTTATCAGACTTATAGGCCCTACTTGTATCGGGAGACAGGGCCCACGGGGCACCGCCCACCACAGCTCAGCTTCCCATAGTAAGGTGGTTGGTGTTACCGTGGAGACGTGCCTGGATGAGATCAACAGTGTTTCAGTTTACAGCAACGTGAAAGCGTTTCCTCAGTCAAAGCACTGACTGCGCATAACTAAACTCTCAGTAGCTTAAAATAGCCCAGCCATTTGTACAATAGAAAAGTGGCAGATTAATATTTTTATTTCAACTGTGCTGGCAGGCTTTGCTGCTGACAGGCACTTTTACATGAAACATTTAAGCTAATGCTACGCAGCAATGAATGAAATCCTGCCGGCATAGCGATACAGAGCGACCGATAGCAGGTAACTGATATTAACGGACAGCGGTGTGTTTTTCAGTGTTTGTTTACTCTTCAGCTGCTAGGTTATACTGATACAAATGAAACGTCTATGTTTTATGAGTCATACGTTCAAGTTATTGGTATTTTTTCTTCCTTTCACTAGCAGAAAAGCTGAACAAAATGGAACGGCTGAAACAGGTAACGTTAACATTAACTTACCTAACTTAGCTAACGTTAATGGTTTACCTTTCTGTTATCTGGCAACATATTTATGGTGGAGAATTCCTCCTTTAGCTAAATAATTAATAGCTATATTATATTAGAATGTTATGTCTTACAGATGTGCTTTTTCACTGAACAATGTTGATATATGGGCTGATTTTGAAATTAATTCTATCCATATGTATGTATTTTGCATGCAATTGTGTAAAAACTTTAAATGAAAAATTACAGGCAGGTGTGTGTATCATATTATGTAGGCCTAAATAAAAGTTTAAAGTATTGTATTGAACAGTCCGTCTTATAGGGCATTTAACGGTGTCTTCTACAGTTTTGGAATCAATAAAATAAAACCTTTTTATAAGGGATAAGGGATATTTAATGTAATGTCCAAATAAGAGTCAGATAAAAGTGTCAGTGGTCCTTCTGTGTGGTAACCCTCACTATTTTGTCTGAACTACAGATGGAGGATGACTCTATCTACAATATGAGTCAGAGCAGAGGATATTCTGTTCCCCCACCTTTGCCATTGACTTGTAATGCAGAACCCTCCGAACTGTATCAGGTAAGAATGTAAATCACTGCATCATATGAACTAGCGTTTTAGAGAAGTTTTGCTCAGATATTTGCCCAATGAAACACACTAGCGCTTGTGCACACCATACACAAATTAACACTCAATTCACTTCAGCTTTATTGGCATGAATGTAAAATATTGCCAAATAATGTGTGTTAAAAAATAATCATAGTAATTTTAAAATATAAAAATAAAGTAAAAATATTATATTAAAAATGAAAATAAAATAATTAAAACATAAACGTGTCTGTGCATGTGTGTGTATTAATAGACAATAAATAATAAATAAAAAAACAACTAAAAATCAGTATCAAATGTGAAATTTAAAAAACAAACAAATAAAGGAGCAATTACTAAAATAACAATCAAAATAATAATCATCTGAAAATTATAAAGTACAATTATTTAATATATTTATCAGTCTAGTCTGAGTTTCCACTGGTTGTACTCAGTTCGTGGCATGAGGAGATATATTTTGCTGCAATGATTTGGCATTCTGGTATTTCTCCCAGTAAATAGGGGAGTTTCTGTGTATCTGATAAAAGGGTATATTTGGGAAATGTTCGCAAAGTGTTTTTCTGTTAATGTTTTATATTTAGGGCATGGGGTTAGAAAGTGCATCTCTGTCTCTACCTTACACCATCTTAACATGTTATTGTTGTATGTTGCTGTTATTTTATCTCAGATAGTCTTGAGGCACAGTCATTACCCACCCATCCTCCAGACCAAATCTTGGACTCTAGCAGTGCCCTTTAAAGAGCAACATCTGCACCGTACACCAAGTGAGTCTATTGGAAATAACTACAGTCCCTGGGCCAAAGACCTTAAAATTATTAATCTCCAGCACAAACGACACACTTTCTACCAATCCTTGGCAAAACCAGCAGGTACCTGTATCCTTTCAAGTCCTCATTTTAAACCCTGGTCTGTGTGAAACTATCTGAGATTGCAATGTTCTTTACTTTGTTAACTGATCATAATTTATAATGTGAACATGTCAGACTGCTCTGTAAACTTTTGATCTTAATGAGACTATCAGCATCAACTGCAGCAGGAAAGAAACAAGCAATTACACAGAGGAGAAGGTAGTTGTGACCTTAAAGCAACACATTTCAGCACTATCTTCTATAATATTCTTTTTCTTGAAGCACTTGACCTGATTCATTAATGTTTTCACAGGGATACATCTTTTCAGGCTTCACTTTCACCTCGGCCAAAGCCTAGATTGAGAAACTTTCACACTTCCAGCAGCCGGCCTATGAGTCCTAAAGAGCAGCTGGACATCATGCACAGCCAAGAGGAGAAGATGAGGGCCATGCAGCCAGAACCTAATGAGAGAGACCTGGAAGCAAGTATAAATTAATTGTGCCAGTTGTTAGAATCTTTTGAGTCTCTCTTCTGACACATTGTTGATCTTACCTTTACTCACACAGAGGTATATGTACTACATCAACACTGGTGTCCCCAGCTTTGTGCTGGCCCCCCAGCCATATCAGCAGATGGTGAACATCATGTGCCGGCTGCCTCCCGACACTGAGGATAGTAGTAAACACCTTCAGATTATGAGGGCGAACATGGAAGAGGAGGTCAAAAGAGATTATTACTTCAGCCTTAAGAAGAGCATAGGTATAAAACAATAAAGTGCCAGTGATTGTTTAATGGCAGTATTGCTTTATTTAGATATCCTATTTAAAGCTCTTGCTTGCACATTTGCATACATTAAACACAAAAAGGCTAGTCACTCTTCCTCTGGGATAAAAATGCCTCCTTTGCCTTGAAAATGACATTCTATCAATCTGTCGTCTATGTTGTTAATTGTCAATTGTCAGTGGACTACATTCTGATGGACCCCTCTGAGCGCCAGCGACTCTCCATATCCAGCGTCCCCAAGCCCTTTTCCAGGAGGCTGATCCGAGCGCCAGTGCCCTGGACAACTAGTTACAAGGAGGCCTACATGTGGCAAAGCCAACATCTGTTTTCTGTCAGTCACGTCATGGTCCTACTTCGGGATGCCTGGCTAAACAGGTAATACAGAATTGTACTGTACTGTGCATTCAGTGAGGGTGAGCTTGTATTGTACTTATTCATTCATATCCAGCTAGACAGTCTAAACATCTTGATCTTCCTTTATATTCCCGTTATGTAGTAACATTTTAATTTAGATCCAGAGGTACTGTTTTGTGGAATTTAAAATTATATAATTATGTATTTTAAAAAAACCTCTTAAAAAGCATTCCAATAGCATCCTGATCCATCTGAAATGAGAATTCATTGCAATGAATATACTGTATATATATCTTTTTTCTTTCTTTCTTTTTTCTTTATATCTCTTATCATTTTTATTCAGTGTTAATCTGTTTACGTTGCGTTGTTAGCAGGGGATTGTAACTTTCAACCTCTCCTGCACAAGGTCTTATCTACTCTGGAATCATGTGTATCTGATTATATGCCAGTAAAAGTGTGTTTGTATATATGTAAGTGTCTTTCTATAAATATCAAATCCTAAGATAAGTACATTAAAAATAAAATGAATCTTCTTTCAGATTTTCATCCTTGAGATTTGTTCGATTGGAGGACCTTTTCTCCACTAGCCTCCCCCTCCTGCCATCTGAGTTTGAAGAGTTTGTCCAGAGACAGTGCCAAAACACAAGAGATGAATTGCTTCAAATGTGAGTATTGCCAGTATGCCAGACTGTCTCAAAACAGCCAGTCTGTCAGGGAGACCATAAGGTGATATCCAGACTTAATCATACCAGTGTGTCTTCTCATCGGCTTCTATAGTATGTACACAGCCAAAGCAGCTAATCATGTTGTAGCTGCAGTCTCATGTTTCCACCATGTCCACTTTGTCATACCCATGTCGGGCTGCCTTTCAGTGGATTGCTTTACATAATACCTTTAGGATTCCATTGCATCCTTTGTTGTGTGCCTGTAGTAGAGCCTGTTAGACCATGTAGCAGCCTGGCTGTAGGATGCCTGGCTGCATGACTGAAATATGAGCCTTTTTGTAGAAATTAGCTGCTGTTTGTTCATTTTCATGTTACCAATTTGCAATCGCTAACCGCTACCATTATTCTGCTGTGTGTCAATTTCCCAGTGTCTCAGCCAACACAGAGTATATTATTTGTCTCTATAGGGATATGTAAATGTCATTAAGAACCAGGGAATAAATAAAGGACATAATAACTGCAGTAACTAGTACAGTCAGGACAGCTTTTATTCAGTAGACATCATATTAAAGGATTTCATTAAATGATTTCATTAACAGAACCTTAAGTTCGGTCCTGAAGAAACCAGATGGTTAAAACTTTTCTTTACGGTCAGAACATGACAAACACTTGATGCCAAACAGCAGCCTGGTATCAAACAGTTCATCACTTCACAAAGCTGAGGTAAAATGTTCAAAACAAAGAAAAATAAAGTAAAATCTTTTTTCAGTCCCTTTTCCTCAACACAATAAATATCCTAATAGAAAAGAAAGTGATAATTTGTTTGTGATTCAAATGAATTAAATCAAATATTTATTGAACATTTGTTATTGAGGAAGATTGTATCATGATAATTACCATTATTGTTTTATTGCCCAGCCCTAGTTCACGTTCACAAACAGACACGATCACCTGAGCATGATCAATAATTGGCACTGTTTGAGCACATTTATACACAACACTGAATGGACACACTGTCTAGGCTCCTGTCTGCGTTGTCAAACTTTTGGATTTTATTTGCAGAAGACTGCGGCCGATACATATTTCCGCCCAAGTAGTTGCTGTTTTTGTGGTTATCAAGGCATTTGCATCCATGTGGTCATGGTATCCCTGACCACCTCCAGAAATTGTTTTGCTGATTGGATCACAATCTGTCCTCAATGCGTCTCGGTTGCGTCTACCCGATCACAATCTGATCACCCAAAATACATTTTAATGCTGGGTGTAAACAGCCTCTATGTTCCCTGATTCAGAATATGCAAAGTCTTTCACATGTGGTGAAAATAAAACTGCCAAATGTGGCAATGCGTCGTTCATTAAGAATCAAACGCGCATCTCTTTTATTTTTTAGATTTGAGGTCTTAAATTTATATTTGTTGAGGTCTTAAAACATCTTAAAAAGCATTAAATTTGACTTTTAAAATGGTGCAAGAACCCTATTTTAACACTATTAATGAGTATGTTTGTGCTTTTATAATAAACTGAACTGAACTTATCTCAACCATTTTCTTTCAGGTGGCTGCCTCACTGTGCATCACTCCTTGACACTTTTGAGGACCAGTGGTTGCCTCTCTTACCCAAGAGTGAGCAGTCAGCTCCAGTTGCTGTCCAGGAGTTCTTCAGCTGTGTGGCTGCTTTCATGTCACTGCAGCTCCGAAGCTTGGTTGTAGAATCACTGGAGGACCTGTTATATTTCTTCAGTATACACAAGGTTTGGACAGAATTTTTTTTTGTTGTAAAATAGTCTGTGGCGAGGAGCACCCAGATCTACTCGTACTTTTCAGACTTCACATCAGATTTTTTTTCCTGTGTTCTTCAGGACGGCAATGACTTTGGCGAGGTGTTTGATGAGATGAAGTATGTCCAGTCTCAGGTGCTGCTGATTAAGCTAAATGTGAATGAGCCTCACATTGACTTTAGCCCGAGCTTTCAGGCTTGTTGGGAGCTCATCCACAGAGCCTTCATGGAAATCATCAAGAGTGCTGAGAAACTCCCAAGGGTACAATAATCCCTTAGCACCTTCAGTTTTAATGATCTTACTGCCATCTATTTTATATTAACCGATACAAAGTGCTGTTTCTTTTTTTATGCAACACACATGCATACTTTATGACTGATATGCTTTGGCCAGGTGGAATGTCACCTCTTTCCCGATATCAAGAACTTGTACCTACGCACTGTCAGTCCTGATGAGTCGCTGGTTACAAACCTAATCAACAAAGCCAAGGATGTTTTTCACAAGAACACAGTGGGACCTAAAAAGTAATGACACATCAACTGAATGTATGTCTTTAAAGTATGCTGATGTGCCAGTAAGTGTAATAAAGCCGATAATACTACACCTCATTCTACAGGTATTTGAATGTATATCAAAAATACAGCAATTTACTGGACCAGACAGCAAAGCAGGAGATGTCAGCTTTCCTCAAAGAGAAACACTCTTTAGAAGGATTCACAAAGGTAATTAAACATTCCCAACTAAAATGTACACTGAACATTTTCTATTTTCAGCTGGCATTTGCTGTCTACTTGCTTTGCCAAAATATTCTCTCCTTCTCTCAATCTTCAGAAAATTGAGAGTATTAATCACTTGTGGAAGGAGATTGCTTCACTGCGCGTTACGGTGCCCCTGTCCCTGTTTTGTCTGTACGCTGGCAAGCTGAACAATGACCTGTGTGACCGTGCTGAGGCACTGAAAGAGAAGATCATCATGTTTAAAGTGGAGGAGAACCAAGAGCTTAACAAGAGGTGAGAGGAAACTCTCTGTCTCCTTAAAACGTGAACAGCAGAAAAGTGTCTGATAGATTGAACAACTCCTTTGTTTTCTTTAGTTTCAACAGCAAATTAGTCATAGGTTTACTTAAATTTGAAGAGAGAGAATGTCATCGACAAGCTGTTGTTTTTTCCCAGGATCTGTCAAATGTATGAGGAGATTACTGAGACCATCAGAGGCACTCCAGAAACCACAGAGGAGTTGGTGTCTCTCAACCAGTACATTAAAAAGACCAGTGATGTGACCATTCACAAGCTGATAGATGAGATTGATGAGGCCTCATACCGCCTCAACTTCCTCCTGGACTATGCCACTCTACCCTGTATGTGAAACCCCTAGTGCTTTTCTTAATTAGAGCCAAAATAAAGTGCATTTAATATACACAAATACCACCATAGATACCCTAACCCTTATTTCCTTCATCTCTTTAGCTTGGTTTAGCTAAATAATTTTATACCAATGTTTGAATCAAGCAGTTATATAATTTTTTTGTCTTTTCTCTCTTACTCTAGCTGATGACTTGAGGCTAAACTCCCGCGTTTTCCAGTGGCCCAATCAGATCCTGACTGAGCTTGACGACAGCAAGGTTCGTCTGGCCACCATGAGAAGACAGGCTGAGGGATATCTACAAACAAGGTTACTGGAATAAACAATTTTTACGTTGAATGTGGTGTTTGTTCCTCCTTAGCTTCATCCGGGCACCATCCAGTATCCGACATTGGATTTGTTTTGGCTCAAAGATGGAGAAGTGCAGTAAATTCAGATTTAGTTAGCTAACTGTTCAGTAAATTTAGCCACAGTCTGTTTTCTGACACCAAACGCCAGCAACTGAAATAACAACTGCTACATCTCCATTTTACTGTCTCAGGATAATAGACTTTGACAAGAGGCTGCTGGGTGTAGCCAAGGACATACAGGCCTTTAAGAAGAAGGAAGTAATGAACATGGAGGAGATGAAGAACAATGTGGGAAATCTCACTCAAATCGCCGCCAACCTAGAGGCTGCTCTCACTGATCTAGAGGTAAGAGACACTGCAAATTTGAAAGCTTTGATACCCAAGCAAAACATAGACTGCACTACCTCAAAGTCATGTTTCAGATGGCGGTTGGAAAACACTTTTGTCACTGCTTTTTTCAACAGTATATCAACAAAGAGCAGTTGTTGCTGGAGAAGGAGCCGAGCCAGTTCCCAATGCTCCAAACTCTGATATCTGACAAACAGCCATATGAACAGCTCTGGTCCACGGCACTAAACTTTCAGAGCATGTCAGAGGAGTGGATGAATGGTAGGTGACTCACGGTGGGGAAACTACGTGCATTTTTTATTTTCTCACAGCTACTTTATGAGTAGCCCTTAATGGCACACAGCTAGTGTAAGCAGGATGCACAGTTGTTTTCACATTGGTGTACTTCCTTTATCATTTAATGCCTAGGTCCTTTTGTACGCTTGGATGCTGAGAAAATCTCTGATGAGGTGGACATCATGTGGAGGACCATGCATAAACTGACTAAGTCTCTGTCTAATCTTCCTGGGCCTTGCCGTGTGGCTAAAAGCTTCAAAAACAAGATAGACCAGTTCAAGCAGCACCTACCCATCCTGAAAACCATCTGTAACCCTGGCATCAAAGACCGCCACTGGGAGAGGGTCAGCTGAATATTTTTTATCTTCATTCATTCAGCTGACACTGATAGAAATCCACTGTCAGATTCACTTTGTAAGGACCAAGTGTCCTTCGTCTCCTGTGATCCATGAAGCTGATGTGAATAATTTACGCCTCTCTACAGATTAGCAGCATTGTGGGCTTTAATGTCAAACCGGATGTGAACAGCTCACTGTTGAACATGTTGGAATTGGGCCTTTCCCAGTTCTCTGATAAGTAAGACACTTTACTGACATTACACCATGTTGGAAAACATGTAAAGAACAAAGAGAATGTACTGTGTTTAGTGTGGAAAATCAATTACCCTGATTTTTATGTTAATCAAACTTTTGATGAGTTATAGAACTAACTACTTTTTTTTTTTTTTACCTCTGCCCTAGGTTGGAAGAGATTGGAGCATCGGCCAGTAAGGAGTACTCTCTGGAAAAATCCATGGAGAAGATGAAAAATGAATGGGCCGAGCTCCAGTTCTCTTTCACTCCGTACAGAGATACAGTATGACAAACACATCATACAATCACATACATTTACAATAGATATACTACAAGCTGAAATGCTCAAACAGTCATGTTAACTCAATTCAAACTGCCCACACATTTCATATGGGACATTGACATCAACTTAATATTTTATCATAGGGTACCAATATTTTGTCAGCAGTGGATGACATCCAAGTGCTTCTCGATGACCACGTTATTAAGACGCAGACCATTCGAGGTTCACCTTTCATTAAGCCAATAGAGACTGAATGTAAGGTAAGACATGGCAACACAAACCACTCTTCCCCATAAACAGGTGGCACTTAAGTATAGAGATAAACCCTCAGCAGGTATTAATAGTAGATGTAACCATAGTGAACATCATTTCCTCATTTGCCTAAAGAGTAGAGCAATGGTGCCGGCTCATCATACTGTTCTATAACATTATCACTTTTAAAAATATATATAAAACTTTCAAATTAGACACTACAGATGAATCACACATAACATTCCTGCTGCTATCTTTTACTGTATTCATTCAAACGACTTTAAAATTGTATAGAAAAGTCAAAGAACCATAAATCAGCCTAGATAGAATGAGTTTGTGTGATTTTGGAGGTATATGTGTGACCCTCAGCCATATGTTTATGACAAGTAAAGCCACAAAAATAACTCTTCTGTTTGCAACAAGAGGTGGTCTGACCAGGTGGAAATGCAGGCACAATTTCATGCTAGAACAAGTAACCAAATTGCCTGTTCTGCATAAACACAACCTCTGCAGGGCCACTCACTATAGTCACTATGCACCATTGAAAGTAGCTTTATTTGGAACCATAAAATTACCATAAAAGGGCTTGTAATAACCTGTTTGAGGAATGCAAGCTAATATAATCATTACACAGTACTCTTCTGAATCCTCATCTGTTTTTATGGGCTTGCTTTTTCATTGTTTTGTTTACACTACCATTTATGAATATTGCATCGTTTCTACCCTGTTATCTTATTTTTCCTTTTTGTGGCTTCTTGTTGGCTTTGTGGGATTGTTATAGTGTTTTGAAAAATAAACTTTAGAAATGATGCAACTATGAGACAAAACAATAGCTTGTTGTTGCTATAATTATGTTATTCTCACCATTACTTTCCTACCTAGCAATGGGAGGACAAGCTGCTGAGTATGCAGGACATCCTAGACTCCATGTTGAGGTGTCAAGCTTCTTGGCTTTACCTTGAACCCATCTTTAGCTCTGAGGACATCATTGCCCAGATGCCTGAGGAGGGACGCAAGTTTGCCATTGTGGACAGCTACTGGAAGAACATCATCGCTGAAGCGGTAAGATCCTCTGGACACACAAACACCTGTTTTGGTTTGCAAAAATTGATTCTCTTGCACTTCGCTTTTGCTTTTGTGTGATTTTACCGGTCCAGATTAAGGATACACGTGTTCTGGTGGCTACAAGCCAGCCCAACATGCTGGAACGGCTACAGGAGGCCAATGTATTCCTGGATGACATCCAAAAAGGCCTCAATACATACCTGGAAAAGAAGAGGCTCTATTTCCCAAGGTTTTTGCCCACTAGTACTAGCCCTAATAGGGCATTATAATTACAGAACATACAAATGACACAGTGAGCACTTATATTAACATTCTTTCTAACAGTGTTAAGTCAAGTGGTTGTTTTTTTTCCCCTCTCCTCTTCATTACATTCTCAGGTTCTTCTTCCTGTCCAACGACGAGCTGCTGGAGATCTTGTCACAGACCAAAGACCCACTGCGTGTGCAGCCCCACCTGAAGAAGTGTTTTGAGGGCATCGCCAAACTGGAGTTCACCAAAGATATGGCTATCACTGGCATGATCAGCTCTGAGAAGGAGACTGTGCCCTTCACAGAAAAGATTTATCCAGCCAAAGCCAAGGTGTAGAAGAGTGTTTTTATACATTGTGTCAGTAGTTGTTTCATATATTTTGACATTAAGTATACATAAATGTATGTATCATGTCTATTTTATATTCTTATATTTCTGTTATGGTAACAAATTTAACTTGGATATAACACGGTGGATATATGTGATGGACTGTTATCGCCTGATTTTTAGGGTATGGTAGAAAAGTGGCTGCTGCAGGTGGAAAACCTAATGCTCATGAGTGTTCGACATGTCATCCATCAAGGAGTGATTCAGTATACGGAGGTATTTAGGGATCCAACTTTATTTTTGAATCTGTGATTAACTTAGGTTGACTTAATTTTATGATAAGGTGATGTTTTTTTGTTTTTTTGCTGTAGGTGCCCAGGAAGAAGTGGGTGTTGCAGTGGCCTGGCCAAGTTGTCATTTGTGCCTCCTCCATCTTTTGGACTACTGAAGTATCTGAAGCCATTCAGACCAACTCTCTGCCTGTCAGTTTTTAGACCCACCAGTCCATTCACTGCTAATTTCCTCAAGTCCAAAAATGACATAACTGTTACACTGTAGTCTAACCTGTGTACTCCATTCCACTCAAAGGCCTATGTGGAGAAGTGCAATGCCCAGATTGCTGACATTGTGGAGCTGGTGCGTGGGAAGCTGCCAGGAGGGGCAAGGATGACCCTTGGTGCTCTCACTGTTATAGATGTTCATGGTAATATAACTGTTTATTCCATTTCATTTTAAAGGTTTAAAATATGTTCTCTTGATTAAATCTAGCTTGCAGAAAATCTTGTGCTTTTTTCCTCTCTTAGCTCGAGATGTTGTGGCAAAACTGGCAGAAGACCGCATCTCCTCACTGAATGACTTTGCATGGATTTCTCAACTTCGTTACTTCTGGGAGGATGGAGAAGTGATGCTGCGCATGATCACCACCTGTTTGAAATATGGCTATGAATATCTGGGCAATTCCCCCCGCCTTGTAATTACACCACTTACAGATCGCTGCTATAGGTAACTTATTGTAAAATTTACTGTTGGCAGATTCTAATATATTGTAAATCCAGTGTCCAAGATGGGAAGTTCTTTCATTGTATCATTTGGTCAAATGACTTTGTGCTACACTAGAACTCTGATGGGGGCTTTGAAGTTGAACTTGGGAGGAGCTCCTGAGGGTCCTGCTGGAACTGGCAAGACTGAGACCACAAAAGATCTGGCAAAAGCATTGGCTAAACAGGTACACCAAAACGGTTAACATTAAAACACTGCATTTTATTTGTGTTTTTTAATACTAGCATTAAAGCTGTAATTTGTTTCTAGTGTGTCGTGTTCAATTGCTCCGATGGTCTGGACTACAAGGCCATGAGTAAGTTCTTTAAAGGACTGGCTCAGTCTGGAGCTTGGGCCTGCTTTGATGAGTTCAATCGTATTGAGGTGAGCACAGCTATTATTATACTGGTCAAATCTATCTCTATGATTGGATTATTTAATACACTTTAAACTGTCTTAACAAAGAAAGTAACTGACTGTTGTAAGCCATATAAAACACTGCTGCTAGAGATTTTTATTTTTATTTTTTAACTAAGGAATGGCAGAATACATCTCCAGCACTGCACTGGCTTAGTTTATCTTTATATAGTCCAAGTACAAGCACCTTTTTATATGTCAGAATATCCATCATCCAACACTTGTGTTGTTTCTTCTTAATGCTCAACAATGTTGTTGAATGCAAAGAAACAGCTGCCACTTTGAATTACTGTCCAGTTCAACATGGCATATTTGCATCTTCAAATACAGGTGATGTTGATGATGAGTATTATATATTGTTCTCTCTCAGTCACAACACATTACAAAGAGTGTTTGCTGAAGGCAGTTACATGTACATCATTTATTCATTTATTGTTTCTTTCACTTTTCACTTGTACAACATGTGTGTGTGTGTGTGTGTCACAGGTTGAGGTGCTCTCCGTGGTGGCTCAGCAGGTCCTCTGCATACAACAGGCCATTGGCAAACATCTGAAGACCTTCATGTTTGAGGGAACAGTGCTGTCACTCAACCCAACCTGCTCTGTGTTCATCACCATGAACCCTGGTTACGCTGGCAGAGCAGAGCTCCCTGACAATTTAAAGGTACAGCACTGTAGCACTGTCACTCTAGTCACTGTAATCACTTAACAGTCACTCATAACGTCACTCAGCAGTGCAGAATGTGATGATGAAAAGTGTGTTCTTGAGAGAATAAGATGCTAGAACTACCTTGCCAATCTTGTGTTGTAGGCTCTTTTCCGGACAGTGGCTATGATGGTGCCAGACTATGGGCTCATTGGGGAGATCTCATTATACTCCATGGGCTTTATTGAATCTCGCAGGCATGTATATTTTTTTGTAAGTATATTTTTTCTGGGCTTGACTTTGATGCCGTTTGGTTCACTCACCAAACCTCTTTGATCTCAAATTCCAATTTTACCGACAGCCTGGCCCAGAAGATCGTGGCTACCTACCGTTTGTGCTCTGAGCAGCTGTCTTCCCAACACCACTATGACTACGGTATGCGAGCTGTGAAGTCGGTGCTGACTGCAGCAGGGAATCTGAAGCTGAAGTACCCCAAGGAAATGAGAGCTGCTGTTGCTTCGGGCGCTGATGGACGTCAACATGGCCAAGTTTCTAGCACAGGATGTGCCATTGTTTCAGGTGACAAGGGTTGCACCAAATCTAATTGTAGGTAGTTTTCTGTGTATGCATCAGTTGTTTCAGTAATTAATAGTTCAATCTCCCGCTGCTCCCCACAGGGTATCATCTCTGATTTATTCCCCGGTGTGGTCCTTCCAAAACCAGACTACGAACTACTCCTCAAGGCTCTTAATGACAACATTGCTAAGCTCAAGCTCCAGCCAGTCCCATGGTTCATTGGCAAAATTATCCAGGTACCAAGGAGGAGGAGTGCTATGTCTTAAAACAATATAATGCTCAATGGCAAATATAATATAATACTACTCAGAATTTGATTTGTGATTGTGTATAGGTGTATGAGATGATGTTGGTACGCCATGGTTTCATGATAGTAGGAGACCCCCTTGGAGGAAAGACTTCTGCATATAAAGTTCTTGCTGATGCCCTTGGAGACCTTTATGAAGGTAGGTATTTAAATTAACACGCATCTTGTAGTTGCTACCTTGTTTTTTCCTAATCATAAATTGGCCTCTAGCTAAACCATCAGCAAAGATATTATTCTATTTCAGTTTTAAGTTTTTTTGCATTCCACTTTTTCAGCCAAGCTCATGGAGGAGTTTGCAGTGGATTACTGCATCATCAACCCCAAGGCCATCACCATGGGCCAGCTGTATGGCTGCTTCGATCCAGTCAGCCATGAGTGGTCTGATGGTGTGCTGGCCACCTCTTTCAGGGATCAGGCTATCTCTGCTTCAGAAAATCGACAATGGATCATCTTTGATGGGCCCATTGATGCTGTCTGGATTGAGAACATGAATACTGTGCTGGATGACAACAAGAAGGTACTGGACATTTTGATGCCTTCCTCACTGTAGTTTTTTCTTACTGCTGCTAAAAAGTTTTTAAAATGCTGATAGCCATTAATTAGTCAATTGGTTGGTTGCTCAGGTTTTCTGGTCATTGAAACATGCACAGCAGGTTATCTAAAAACTGCGAGCCAGATTTGATTAAATTTGGAGTAGAGATTCATTTTTTTTGTAGGGGATTTACCTTTCTGTTAGAGTCTTTAAATAAGAAGCCTCTGTCTTTTTCTGCTTTCTGCTAGCTTTGTTTGATGAGCGGTGAGATCATCCAGATGAGTTCCAAAATGAGTCTGATCTTCGAACCTGCTGACCTGGAGCAAGCCTCTCCTGCTACCGTCAGTAGGTAAGCGACACAGAGAGAAGCTGCAGCATCAACTGCTATATTTAAATAGAAAGCATACAGTTTGAAAGTTTAAAAAAGTTACTGCATTGTGGATTTTTAATGTCTGTCTTAAGGTGTGGTATGATCTACATGGAACCCCAGCAGCTGGGCTGGTCTCCTCTCAGAGATTCCTACATGAACACACTGCCTGAAAGCCTGACCACTGAACATAGAGAACTGGTGAGATTACAAAGAATGCATTTTTTTTAATTGGCTCATCAATGGCCTTTTACATTTTTTGTTACTTTTATGTTACTTTTTATATTACTGTTAGATGTCATTTGATGTGTCTTCTATCTGGTTCTTTGCTCTTTTGTCCCATAGATAGTGGACCTGTTTGACTGGCTAGTTCAGCCCTGCCTGGACTTTATAGACAGGGAGTGTCACTATGTGGTTCAAACACCTCCCATTCACTTGGCCTCCAGTCTAATGAAGTTGTACACCTGCCTGATGGGTTAGTAAGAATTAAATTTAGTTAATAGTTTATACATATTTCTTTTTGTCAGTTTGTGTGTTAACATTCCTGTCTATACACAGATGAAATTTCTGCGTCAGGAGCAAATGGTACACAGATGTCCAGCCAGCAGATAACCATGTGGCTGCAGGGTCTGTTCCTCTTCGCGGTCGTATGGACTCTGGGTGGGACCATCACTGGGAACTGTCGTAAAAAGTTTGATGTCTTCTACCGCAATCTGATCATGGGCATGGACGATGAGCACCCTCGGCCTAAGACTGTGAAACTTAAAAAGAACAACATCTTCCCTGAGAGAGGTCATGAAACAAAAAGAATTATGTATAATTAATATACCAATTAAAAAATCTGTCTTTTTAACATTAGTCATGCATGACGTTTACTTATTGTTTTGCAGGCATTGTCTATGACTACTACTTTCATAAGGATGGACAAGGACAGTGGAATGTATGGACTGATTCAATCACAAATGAAGAAAACATCATTTCAGCTGGAGCCAATGTGAGTGTGTTGATGGTTACAGCTGCTAAAGGTGCAAATGTGAATGTCCGTGTTGCCTGAAACTCTTATCCTCACCAGGTGTCAGACCTGATCATACCAACCATGGAGACGGCGCGTCAGCTGTTTTTCCTGCGTACCTACCTGGCACATGAAATACCCATGCTGTTTGTTGGGCCCACTGGCACTGGCAAATCTGTCATCAACAAAAGCTTCTTGGTAACGCTGCCTAAAGGGCAGTACACACCAAACTGTATCAACTTCTCAGCCCGAACTTCAGCAAATCAGACCCAAGACATCATCATGGCCAAGCTGGACCGAAGAAGGAAGGGAGTGTTTGGACCTCCTATGGGAAAGAAGTGTGTCGTCTATGTTGGTAAAGATGGACCAACTTTACCAACATAGAGTATAATCCCATACTGTTAGGTTAAAAGTGGATAATTGAGTGAGGGGGTCACATATTAAGAAGTGTTCATTGATCCTCATTGTTATCTCTTCTTTGTAGATGATCTGAACATGCCAGCTAAGGAAATCTACGGCGCCCAACCACCAATCGAGCTGCTCAGGCAGTGGATTGACCATCATCACTGGTATGACAAGAAGGACACTTCCAGACTAAACATTGTGGATGTGCTGTTTCTGTCTGCAATGGGGCCTCCTGGTGGTGGGAAAAACGACATTACAGGTATTGCTGAAATTATTATTTATTTAATCAATCATTTCATTTAGGAAAAATCAGCAATAATAAGGTTTCCTGCAAGTAACTAAATGTTTGAAATGCTAGGCCGCTTCACCCGCCACTTGAATATCATCTCAATTGATTCCTTCGATGATGAAACACTGACCAAGATATTCACCTCCATTACTGACTGGCACTTCAGCAAGGGCTTTGATGCCTCTTTCAACAGGTAACCTGTCAAATATGTTTTAGAATAACATACAGTGCTGGAAGGATAGAAATTATCATTGTCAGAAAGATGAACAGTGTTTTGTCTTATGTCCAAGGCTAGGCAAGATCATGGTAAAGGCCACCATGGCAGTCTATAAGGATGCCATGGACAGTTTCCTCCCCACCCCATCTAAGTCCCACTACATCTTCAACTTGCGGGACTTTGCTCGAGTGATACGAGGTGTGCTCCTGGCTCCACATACACACATGCAGGTAAGAGTGGAAACATTAGCGAAATGTTTAAATTAATTTGACTGACTTGATGCATGTCTTCCTCACATGTGTTGGCCATTTATGCCAGGACAGAGACAAACTGATGCGCCTGTGGATCCACGAGGTCTACCGTGTTTTTTATGACCGACTCGTTGACAACGAAGACAAGGAGACATTCTTTGGCATTGTCAAAGAGAGAACCTCAAACTTCTTCAAGCAGAGTGTGGAAAAGGTACATAATTGATTTGTGCACACTCTTAAAGATAAAAGTTTTTCAGCAAAAATGACTGAAATTGTTTGGATACATCTTTACAAAAAGATGAGTTTAGTAGATTTGGGTCTAAATCAGTTTAAAACGTTTCTGCTGTCAGATATATTTTGTCCGTTAATTACTACTTCTGCATTCATATGGTAGTGGCATAGTCCAAGTGAGTTCCAAGTCAGCTAGATACTAAATACTAAGTTTTAAAACTGGGGCTTCTGTGTTTCTAAATCCTAAATCTCTCCAATTCTTGTCTAGCTCCTGAGCCATCTCAGTCCTGATGGCAAGGTAGTGGATGAGAGCATCCGTAGCTTGTTCTTCGGTGACTATGCCAAGCCTGACTCTGATATTAAAGCCTACGACGAAATCACAGACTTTTGTGCCTTACAAGAAGTGATGGAGTTCTACCTGGATGAGTACAACAACTGCAGCAAGGCACCCATGCCCCTGGTAATGTTCAAATTTGCCATTGAGCATATTTCTCGCATCTGCCGTGTGCTGAAACAAGACAATGGTCATCTTCTACTTGTCGGCATTGGTGGTTCAGGGCGTCAAAGCACCACTAAGCTGGGCACCTTCATCAATGATTACGTCCTGTTCCAGATTGAGTTGACCAAGAACTACAGCATGTCAGACTGGCGTGATGACCTGAAGCGGATAATGCTTAAAGCAGGCATCGAAGGAAAGAGCCTTGTGTTCCTGTTCAATGACAGCCAAATTAAGGATGAGGCCATGTTAGAAGACATTAACATGCTGCTTAACACTGGTGATGTACCTAACATCTTTGCTGCGGATGAACGTGCTGACATAATTGAGAAAGTGCAGGGAATCGCCCGGATGGAGGGCAAAAAGATTGATGCCACTCCACTCTCAATGTACACCTTCTTCATTGACCGTGTGAAGGCCAACCTTCACATTGTGCTAGGTAGGCACCTTTACGTGTCTTTTTTTTTTATTGAAGTTTTAGTAAGTAGTTGTAACTGGGAATTATTGTATTCAACAGCCATGAGTCCTATCGGTGATGCATTTAGGAACCGTCTTAGGATGTTCCCCTCCCTTATCAACTGCTGCACCATTGACTGGTTTCACACATGGCCAAATGATGCTCTGGAGATGGTGGCCCACAAGTTCCTAGAGGATGTGGAAATGGACAGTGACATCAGACTGGAGTAATGGCTTAAAAATAATGCAAAAAAAGTAGCACTTGTTCCAGCTTTTTCCACAGTGGCATGGACTAAATTTGCATTTGGCACTGTGTAGTATACCCACTTTTTGTTTTGTTTTCTGTGATCTCAGGGTGGTGGAGATGTGCAAACCTTCCAGACAAGTGTCAGAGACATGTCTCAAAGGTACTTCTCCAGACTGAGGAGACACAACTATGTCACGCCCACCTCTTACCTTGAACTCATCCTCACCTTCAAGAGTCTGCTTAATGCCAAGAGGAATGAAGTGGAAACTGCGAGGAACCGCTACATCGTTGGTCTCCAGAAACTGGAGTTTGCTGCATCTCAGGTGATGCACCCTGTCAAGCAATATTACTTTTAATGTTATTTTAAATATACAAATGAATCCAAATTGATACTATATCCACAGGTGTCAGTGATGCAGACGGAGCTAACTGCCTTGCAGCCAGAGCTGATCCAGACCTCAGCTGAAACAGATAAGATGATGGTTAAGATAGAGGGGGAAACAGTGGAGGTGGACGCTAAGAAAGAACTTGTGTCTGCTGATGAGAAAGTGGCTAATGAAGCAGCAGCTACAGCCCAAGCCATCAAGGTAGATATTTAAGAGGCAAAACCAGTGCATAAATGTTCATAATTTATGAATTGTTCAAATCTTTTTTTTCTAAAATAGATCTGCCAGTTGTTTTCAAGAAGTAAAAAATTCTACAGTAGATTTTTTGCTTTTTAGATTTTCGTTCATTCATTTATATATTTAGACCCTGATTGTAGTGTCCTGGTTGTCTTTCAGGATGAGTGTATGGGAGACTTGGCAGAAGCAATGCCTGCATTGGAGGCTGCCCTGTCAGCGCTGGACACCTTAAAACCTGCAGACATTACAGTAGTTAAGTCTATGCAGAACCCGCCAGGTCCAGTCAAACTTGTCATGGAGTCCATCTGTATAATGAAAGGCATCAAACCTGAGAGAAAACCTGATCCTAGTGGCTCAGGTGAGATCCACTTTGAAGGGATGATTTTAATATGGCATTATTCTCATTGAAAAAGGTTTATATTGTACTTCTGAAATTTACAAATATTCATCTTAATATAAAATATGAAAACATTATTATTAAATAACTTGTAATAATTAATAAATATGTTACAGGTAAGATGGTTGAGGACTTCTGGGGGCCCTCTAAGAAGCTCCTTGGAGACCTGAAGTTTTTGGAAAACCTCAAAGCCTACGACAAAGACAACATTCCTGCCCCGTACATCAAGAAAATCAGAGAGAAGTTCATTGACAACCCTGAGTTTCAGCCTTCTGTTATTAAAAATGTCTCCTCAGCTTGTGAGGGTCTCTGTAAATGGGTGCGAGCGATGGAAGTGTATGAGCGTGTGGCCAAAGTGGTAGCCCCCAAGAAGGAGAGACTAAAGCTGGCTGAGGATGAGCTGGCTGTGCAGATGGAAAAGTTGACTGTGAAAAGAGCTGAGCTGAAAAAAGTTGAGGACAGACTGCAGTGCCTGAATGATGATTTGGATGCCATGATCAACAAGAAGAAAGACCTGGAGGACAACATTGAACTGTGTTCTGAGAAGCTGATCAGGGCAGAGAAGCTCATAGGAGGACTGGGTGGGGAGAAGGACAGGTGGACAGAGGCTGCAAGGCAACTAGGGATTAGGTATTTGAAAATATACACACTATTATTCTTCACTGTGAGTCATGATATGTGGTGTGGTGTGCCTGAATTTTAATATTAATCATATTGGTAATATGTTTCCCTTCTGCAGATACACGAACCTGACAGGTGACATACTCCTCTCTTCAGGAACTGTATCTTACCTTGGGGCATTTACTGTAGACTACCGTATAGAGTGCCAGAAGCAGTGGCATATCCTGTGCCAGGAGAAGAAAATCCCCTGCTCTGAGCACTTCACCCTCAGCAACACTCTGGGTAACCAGGTGGCCATCAGGGCATGGCAGATTGCTGGACTGCCAGTGGACTCCTTCTCCACAGACAATGGTATCATCGTGTTTAACTCCCGTCGGTGGCCCCTAATGATTGACCCTCAAGGTCAAGCCAACAAATGGATCAAGAACATGGAGAAGGCTAATAAACTTGCTGTCATCAAACTGTCTGATAGAAACTATGTGAGAATCTTGGAGAATTCCATCCAGTTTGGAACCCCAGTGCTTTTGGAGAACGTTGGAGAGGAACTTGATCCGGTGCTCGAACCTGTGTTGCTGAAGCAGACCTTCAAACAGCAGGGTGTCGAGTACATGAAAATAGGAGAGAATATTGTGGAATATTCCAAAGACTTTTTGTTCTACATGACCACTGGACTGAGGAACCCTCACTACCTCCCAGAGGTGGCTGTCAAAGTCTGTCTGCTGAACTTCATGATCACGCCACAAGGCCTACAGGACCAGCTTTTAGGGCTTGTAGCAGCCAAAGAGAAACCTGAGCTGGAAGAGAAGAAGAACCAGCTCATTCTGGAGAGTGCTGCCAACAACAAGCAGCTGAATGAAATTGAGGACAAGATCTTAAAAGTGCTCTCCTCTTCCGAGGGGAACATCCTGGAGGATGAGACTGCCATTAAGATCTTGTCATCCTCCAAAATCCTCTCCGAGGAGATCTCAGAGAAGCAAAAAATTGCCAGTGTCACAGAGAAAAAGATTGATGACACTCGCATGGGTTACCGTCCTGTGGCTGAGCACTCGTCCATTTTGTTTTTCTGTATCTCAGAATTGGCCAACATCGAGCCTATGTACCAGTACTCTCTAACCTGGTTCATCAATCTCTACCTGTATTCCATTTCCCAGAGCTTGAAGAGCGATGATGTGGCTGAAAGGATCAGCAACATTGTTAAGCACTTCACGCTCAGCATCTACAATAATGTGTGCCGCTCGCTTTTTGAGAAGGATAAGCTGCTTTTCTCCTTGCTTCTCACTGTAGGCATCATGCAAGGTAAGGGACAGGTTGACGACCAGGTGTGGCGCTTCCTTCTAACAGGTGGCATTGCTTTGGATAACCCTTACCCCAACCCCGCTCCAGACTGGCTGACTGACAAATCTTGGTCTAAAATCGTCAGGGCGTCCAAACTTCCAAACCTGGATGGTTTCTTTGAACATGTCCAAGACAACATCTCCAAATGGAAGATGCTCTATGATTCAGGAAGGCCCCATAAGGACCAGTTGCCTGACCAGTGGAGTGGGTTGGTGGGGATGGACAGAATGGTAGTTATCAGGTGCTTCAGGCCAGATAAACTGGTTCCAGCAGTGCAGGATTTCATAGTGGACAACATGGGACAGGCCTACATTGAACCACCCACCTTTGACCTGGCAGGCAGTTACAAAGACTCCAACTGCTGCTCTCCTCTCATCTTTGTGTTGTCACCAGGATCTGATCCAACTGCAGGTAGTAAATTGAAGACTTGTGACCTTACTACATTTTAGTCCCACCGCCTAGTCAAACTGTAATATACAATTAAATACAGAAGGAAACCTGGTTCAGAAGTGACTCCTGGTTTTATTTTTGGATGCAAAAAGCCTTTAATAGAGTATTGCATTATTTCTTCAGGTCTGCTGAAGTTTGCCGATGACCTAGAAATGGGGGGCAGTAAGACCCAAACCATCTCTCTCGGACAGGGACAAGGACCCATAGCAGCTCAGATGATTAACAAAGCAATCAAAGAGGGCACCTGGGTGGTACTGCAGAACTGCCACCTGGCCACTAGCTGGATGCCTGCTCTGGAGAGGATATGTGAGGAAACCATCAACCCAGAGAGCACACACCCTGGCTTTAGGTAAAAGATTCTAGACAGTGAGTTTAACTGAAATATGTTCTTGCATGAAGAAGAAAATAATGGCAAGTGTCTCTTTTTTTCTCCCCAGGTTGTGGTTAACCAGTTATCCATCCGACAAGTTCCCAGTCAGTATTCTGCAGAATGGGTTGAAGATGACCAATGAGCCTCCTAAAGGAATAAGAGCCAACATGTTGCGCTCCTATCTGAGTCACCCCATCTCTGACCCTGCCTTCTTTAGCAGCTCCAAGAAACAGGTCATTTGGCAGAAGCTCCTATTTGGTCTCACCTTCTTCCATGCTCTAGTACAAGAAAGGAGGAACTTTGGACCTCTGGGTGAGAACTATGTATATAATATATTAGTTCTCATCTCTTGTTTGACCCTTGTGTGATAAAATGTTTTTGTTTACACTGGATCTTTATAAGTGGTGTAACGTTTTGTATTTTCATATTTGAAACATTATTGTATGAGGTATGTTTATTTTACCTTCATTCTGACATTATATGTTATATGTTGCCACTGTTGTTTTTCCATTTTCTCTCAGGTTGGAATATTCCCTATGAGTTTAACGAGTCTGACTTGAGGATCAGTATGAGCAGATCCAGATGTTCCTAGATGAGTATGATGAGGTTCCACTGGAGGCCCTCACCTACCTTACAGGTGAGAATGTCATAGTTTTATCCCAGTATGGCATTCATTTACACCAATGAAATTGGCTGCAAGGTTTCTGTTCCGAGTAGTTAGGTCACCCTTAAATCACAGGTTGATGTCCCTAAACCTTAAGGCAAGTGTTTTTTTAATCTGTGAGCTTTATTACTCCACTATCTCTCTTTGCATATAAAAGTGTGTATATGTAACATGGACCAAACTTGACAATAAGTTACAACAATGTCCATGTATTTCCAGTATTTGGTGTTTTCATGATCCCTTTTCTTCTCTTTTCAGGTGAGTGCAACTATGGTGGCAGGGTGACAGATGACAAAGACAGGCGCCTGCTGCTGTCGCTTCTGTCCATTTTCTACAGCTGGGAGCTGATAGAGCAGGAGACCTACCTCCTGTGTGAGGGAGATTTGTACTATGTCCCAGCTCATGGCCCCTACCAGGTACTATCTGAGCTCTGGCCAATTTCTAATGAGTGCTAAAGCCTACGACTGCCATATCCATCATTATCAGTCATGACCTGGCACGAAGCAACTGTCTTCTTATGTCATTATGGCCAAAATGTTTTAAATGAAACAACAGCAGCTAATTTCACTGTTTACCCAGAGGAGGATAAATGGTTTTAATCACAGTGTAATATTTGTCTGGAATGAAATCAAGATAATGTTGGGCCTTGAGGGCACAGAGTTGAAGATCACTGTTATAAGTCAAGTAATTTTTTAATCATCCTAAATGATAGAGATTAATTTTTAAAAATGATTGTCTTTATTTCAGACGTATGTTACCTACATTCGCAGTCTTCCAATTTGTGCCGATCCCTGTGTGTTTGGACTTCATAGCAACGCTGACATCACAAAGGACAATCAAGAGACCAATCAGCTCCTGGATGGAGTGCTGCTGACACTGCCTAGGCAGACGGGAGGCGGGGCTAAGTCTTCTCAGGTTAGCACTGCCTATTGGCTGAAGCAACAGACTTTTATTTCCTACTTTTGGCTCATGCTAATTTCCCTGAGGAAACATTATATGCGAACATGTTTTCTTATATTCGGCTTTGTGTTATCATTGTAGGAAGTGGTGGATGAGCTTGCGGAAGACATCCTGTCTAGGCTGCCAGCAGACTTTAACATACAATTGGTTATAAATAAATACCCAGTCATGTATGAGGAGTCTATGAATACTGTTTTGAGGCAGGAAATTATCCGCTTTAACAGGTAATAACAACTTGTGCTGCTGTGCAAGTGAATATTCATGTTGGAAAAAGGACAAACCTTCATTACCAATAACTCATGTTCATTAATCACTTTGCGTGTCGCGCACTCATGAAATCCTTTACTATTGATACTTGATCGCATTCGTCTCCCCTTTTGACAGACTCACTCATGTGGTGCGCGACAGCTTGGTAAACATCCGCAAAGCTTTGAAGGGCCAGATCGTTATGTCTGCTGAACTTGAGAACGTCTTCAACAGTATGCTGGTGGGCAAGGTGCCCGCCATGTGGGCAGCCAAGTCATATCCCTCTCTCAAGCCACTGGGGAGCTACGTGACCGATCTCTTAGCCAGGTTGCGGTTCCTCAAAGTAAGAATTACAATTTTTATGGGGGACACAGACCTTGAGCGAGGCTGGAATATGACTGGCCAGATGAATAATGTCCAATAGCATATATGTACAGATGCCTTAGAGAATTGACCGTTTTATTATACTACCTACACCTATGCTAATGCTTCGATATCTTGACAGGATTGGATAGATAACGGCCCATCCACAGTCTTCTGGCTCTCTGGTTTCTACTTCACACAGTCATTTCTTACTGGAGTGGCTCAGAATTTTGCCAGGAAGTACACCATCCCCATAGACTACATTGGCTTTGAATATGAGGCATGTAATTAGTTTGCTAACCTTTCTCAATGTTTTTGGTCATTTTCAACCATAATGATGTAATAATAACAGGGATGTATTGGGTGGATATTCACGCTCTGAGTTGTGTTCCAGGTGACCAAAGAAGAGACCCATATGGATGAGAAGCCAGAGGACGGGGCCTATGTCAAGGGTCTTTTCATGGAGGGGGCACGCTGGGACAGAGAGAACATGGTCATTGGAGAGTCCCTCCCCAAGATCCTCTTTGACTCTTTGCCCATTATCAAGCTCAAACCAGGAGAAATGTCAAAGTTTCAACATGAAAACATATATGTTTGTCCTGTTTACAAAACCAGCGCCCGCAGAGGGACCTTGTCCACCACAGGCCACTCCACCAACTACGTCATGTCCATCGAGCTGCCCTCGGACAAGCCACAGAAACACTGGGTAAACCGTGGAGTGGCATGCCTCTGCCAGCTGGATGACTGAGAACTAGCATCAACTGATTAAATATTTCAAACTATTAAAAAAAATGCGTATGCCAAAGAATGTGTATGTGTTTATATGCCAAAGTAACACAGGTGTAAACACACTAAGAGGTGGTACAGCTTGGTTGTAACGTTGGATTAGTTACTGGTGGCACTGCATAATGAAAAGAGCTGCTTTTGAAATGTGTTTGAACTATGATGCACTTTACAATTTTATTTTATTTTGTATGTGGTTCTTTTTGTTTCAGAGTGGGTGGTGGGTTATTACAACAATTTGTTACAGGATAATAAAGTCAGCAAAATGCTAACTACTGGATGATGATGTCAATATGGAGAGTGCTCTCTTAAAAGCATCTGAGCCATCCAGAAGTGTGTTCTGAAGGCAAACACTAGATGGCAGCAAAGCCCAAACCAGCATTCCACATGGGTCTCATCTGGCACCCGCAATGATGTCTTGACTTGTTACCATAGACTGTATAGTTATTACATAAGTAATGTGAATATGTATTAATATAGCCACACAGTGTGCCTTCAGGTGCAAGTATGGTTTATGGAAATTTGATGTTAATGCTGCAAGACAACACCACTAAAATATCATTGTTAGGACAAAAGGGTGGCCCAAATATCTTGACCACAGTGTAATGTGCTGTCACCTATCACACTGGAGAAGGTTCTGTCCAGATTAAGGAAAAAAATGGTTGTGAGGGTGTGATAACAGACCACCCTTCTCTTGGGGGCCACATGATGCCAAACACTGTACCTGCCTCACCGTCACTGATTGAGGTTTCGGTCCACGTGTGGGAGAACAATTTCCTGTCCTGACAAGCAGATTCATGGCTTAATTATGAAATGCTGAGATTCAGTACAGGATTCACGCTGTTCTCTGCATACAGATCATACACTATAACACGGGATGCTACAAATCTCCATTGAGCCTCTTCGTGATGGAACTCATTCAAACAAATGTGTGAAAGGAAGGTGTTTGCATCAAAATCCTAGTGGTACCATTTCAAATACTCAACCCCGGTGCTGCCTGGCTGTTGCTGTATTTATGTCAGCACTGCTTGATGTTCTCTGTAGTCAGCACTTGTGAGTTCAAACATAATTTATCTGACATCTGACTTCTACTGCTGCATCAACACTCACACTAGATCATAAGACATAAAATACAGCAACATTAAATCTATATAAAATGACAGGTGCTCCTAACTGCTGCAGTGACCTTATGTTCAGTGGTAGTGGGAGCCATACGCACATATCTCCTGCATCCCACCTGTATCTAAGGAGACAATCTAAAACCACAACCTTGGCGTTCCGTCTGGCTCCAGCTCCAGTTTAGTCCTGCTGTCAAAAACATAAAAACAATCAGAGAGTTTCTGAGAACACCTGCAAGGGAGAGAAAGACAAAGCGACTATCTAATTCCTTCAGGCCTCCTTAGGCTAATGTGTTATTGTCCTCCAGAAAGAGCCCCCTGGAAACTAGATGATCGTTACCCTTTTAATGAATATGCCCAAACTGAACTGTGTACGCCAGGAGGAGCAAAACATCTCCAACACTTTATCAGTGTGAGACACCTCCATTTGCTTAGTACTGCATTACAAAAATCCTGTGTCACTTTTCTGCACAAGGACACACAAGTGCAAATCTTTTATTGTAGTCATTACATTATGTTAATGTCGAGTTGATAATGGAATGGAAGAAACCTCCTGTCTTTTCAGATAAGGTCCCCTTAAATAATTTACTCTATTTAATACGGTGTTGGATGGCAATGGAGGAAACCTTCATCACATAAATCACACAACACCTTGGTTTTGTGTCAGTGAATGTTACACTGACCTTGATTTGTGTGAGTATTGGAATGACTGTGTGTCAACAAGCAAAATCATTTCAGCTATTTAGAGGTTGTTGTTTGTCTTGCAGAGTCACAGAAACACTGCAGCTCAGGGAATGTGTGCAAGTATAGGACCTGGATGCACCTTTGTGCGTACTAGCTCCAGTAATTAAATTTTGGGCACCAAAAAAAGTGAACTTATTAATTTTATTTGACATTTACCCTTGAGGAAAGGATTTTGGCATCCATCCCTTAGCAATGAATCACAACATGGGCTCCTGAATCCTTGAGCAAAATCCATGACCTTGATTTCAATTGACTTTTGGAAGAGCAGTTGATGATGGTGCACTATGATGTGTGTTTAGGTACTTAAGGGATTGTCTCAAAAGTGCACACAAGAAAGGAATATTAATTTCAGTGCAGGTTTAAACGCCCAGATAGCTGTCTCAAAATACACAAAATAACCACACTATCATTATTTCTACATAATGCTAATAATATCTTTCAATACACAATAACAGGTTTTTGACAGTGTAGGTCAGTATCTGTGAAAAGATTAATTTGTGTCTTTTTAGACTACATGGAAAAGCAGTAAAGCAGCAATAAGGCACCATTTATAAAGACTTTATATGTTGAAACGACTGACTTGATTTACTCATGCTTAATAAGTCATTAATAAACCATGATAAAGGAATCATTCTGCAGTTATGAATGTATGAAAATCATTAATGAAGGGTTTTAATATCAAGTCTAGAGCAGAGTTGTTAGTGTATTGATTTTGGTCAAACCAGTTAGAGATTTCCAGAAGCTGTTATTATTAATGGATTATAACTAATCTATAAAGCAATAGTGATAGTGATTGATTACCATTAATTAGAAAGAATCACCAAAAACACATCTGGAACATCCTGGTGACAGATTATGACTTTATTAGCTTTATAAACCAAGTGGTTGTTTTAGAAGACTGGAGCGAGACGAGAGTGCGGTCAGACTGTAAAAACCATAAGGACGGTTTAAACAGTTCTGTAGACGGCGGCAGAGCGGACAGGCTCCTGTAGAGTCTACATTTCCTGAACGCAAGCGCACTTCCAGCTGTGATGAGTAGCCTTCTGGCGGCGGAGGTCTGAAGGTGTGTCGGTCACTGCTGTCGAACCCACCGCCCCCACCCGTGCGTGTGTGTGCACGAGAGAGAGAGAGGAGAAGGAGGAGGAGGAAGACGCTGCGAGAGAGATAGAAGTTTCCTCTGCTCTTGGCGCAACGTCGCCGTTCGTTCACTTCAGACTATGGCACGTCCGTATCCGTGTGCAACGCTGTTGCGTTTGGAGCCCCGCTGCTTTCAAAAGAACTGAGGGATCCGAAAGTGTCACCATGGCTGAATTTGGAGATAACAAGAGCGCCGTCGGTCCACCGGTTGCTGGCTGGAGAGCTGCGTCAGGAGGAGAGCCGGTGTCAAACGGAAACTGCGGCGTGCCAGACGGCGTGAAGAGGGTCCAAAATGAATCCAGCTGCGAGTCCCCGACGTGGGAGAGCACGGGTTCCGATTCAGCCTCCAAACCAATCCCTCGACGCAGCAGTCTGATCAAGGTAGGCCAACAATTCCGTCCTATAAGAGGAAAGACTAAGATATGCGTGCTAACTGTTGCACCTCCAGAGTAGCCCTCATAAATCCGCTGTAGCCTAATGATTCCAAAGAAAATGACAAAGTAAGGTAGGATGACTTAAAGTCACTTGAATTACACACAAACACTGCAAGCCCCTACAGAAATGTTATGCTGATGCTATTGAAACTTAAACAACAGTCAGTAAAATTCACTACTGAGTCATGCGTATAGGCTAGATGTGGTGATTTAACACAGCCCTGTTCCATTATTTCACATTGACATGCATTAATTTCCTAGAGACTCACCCTAACCTTACCCAAACCTTAAACCAAGCCTTTTCCAAAAATGTAATGACTTACATATATTATGTCCCCAAAGGAAAGCCCCTCCACACAATGTGACTGTGTGACAGATTTATGTCCCCACAACATGAGTAACACAAGTCCATGCACACAGCGCGCACACACACACACACATCTATCCCTCAGCAGTGCTGGATATGATTATGATCATCCTGCAACCTGAAAATAAACAGTAAATCCACTCACCTCATTTCACTCAGTGTCAGTGCTGTTAATGACATCTAGACTGGTGAGTAGAAGTAGTTTGTGTTTTAAGATGCACATCAAGCCATGTCACATTTAGGGTGATAGTGAGTTTAAATGTTGCCTATCCAATGTTTAGAACCCAAGCCTTGGCTGCTGACCACACAGGACCCTAAATCAGTATACAAAAACAAAAATAACACTCAATTGCAGAGCTTTTCAATCAAATGTGTCATATAAGTCCAGTATGTGCAGGTAAGCTTTTGTTCTAGCCACAACCTACAGCAGACTTGTTAGCACTCTATCACACTTGGGGTGGGGGGGTAATAAGCGAAACCACCTGCTGTAGTCTTTGATTAGAATGAGAAATTGATTTCACTCCTCCCTCTGTGGCTCACAGTTGAATACTCCTGTCCAATTAACCCCAAAGCCTACACTGATCTGAGCTCACATTTAAGCAAATGTCAAGTTTATTTGTACATGGTCCTTGACACAGATATCACACATAATGTTTCATGTTGGTTTTTGACTCAAAGGGCATTTTAAAGTATTGTCATATCAAGAACATCTAATCAATAGCTCATACCCTGTCTTCGTCCTTTTATGGTTTCGACCTCCAGGCATGTGAGAGGTCTCATATTGATCTCTAGTTGCTGCTTGTCTCCAGAGCTATTGCCTGCTAAGACATGATTATTTGAACATGGCTTCATCTGCATCTGATTGGCTCCGAATCAGCAAGACAGGAAGCCGGCCAGTTGGCCAATTTCCTCGCACAGTTCATGTTGCAATATTGCTATTAAGTCATGAGCAGTTGGTGATGACACGTCCCTCTCTCTTTCACTGGTACACAGACACAAATGTTTCGCACCTCCCTGCCCACACACGGGCCTGCTCTTGTCTTTCTTAGTTTCCACAGCGCAGCCAACCGAGGATTTAAAAACACTCTGCTTGAGTGAGGTTCTGCCATCTCGTGCTGCGTTAGATATGGTGTTAAATAACCCCTGCATGCCGCCTGATATCCACTGCCATGTTTGATGTGTGGTGTTAATTAGCTCCAGAACATCACTTTCACTGCCTGCATGTGCATCCTGTGTACTGAAGCAGAAATTGCCATGTATTTATGGTATGGGGATGATGTGTTTGATTTTTGTATGTTCAGTGGGCACATTTAACGCTTGCAACCTTCTGTGATCAACAAACCGTCTAGCACAGCAGTGCACATATGTATTGTGCTTTCACCATAAACTTGCTTGTGTTTTGAATCACAAACAGTTGCAGCTTTCGATAGATGGAGCTAAGTCTAAGAACCAAGGAGTTATGAACTTGTCAACACAACAGTGTGTTTTTCCTTTTTGCTAAACTACCTCTGTGGCTAAACTCAGGATTCCACACAATAGGAGTCTGGGTGGTATGCAGGCAGACAAACAGGAAACATGAACAGGAGTTGAGATTTATGTCCAGTGTGTGTGTGTCCCCTCATGTTTCCTTTGGCTGAGGTAATGAGTACCCTTAATTGTATTTCATTAGTATGTGCTTTGTGGTGCCCGCTGTCCTCCCATTTATTCTGTCTTGCTCTTCTGTGTGTGCATGAAGGGGATGCAGAATCAGCTGCCCACTCAGGTTTTGTATGTTTCAAGTTCATCTTGATGTAGATAACCATCAAGTACTCTTGCTCTCTCTCTTTTCAAACACAAACACACACACACACACACACGCACACACACACACTTGCACAGACCTGCCTTCTAGTAAAACACACCTAGGCATAAGAAATATCTGCTCTCCAGCTCTCTCATTACTCATGCTAACATACAAGACACAGTTTGTGTATGTACACGTGTGCGCATCGCTGTCCTGTGATAAATCTCCAAAATCTCAGCTTTTCATTAACCAAGAAAAATAATGCATTCTTATATAATCCAGTGGGTTTTTAAAGGGATCTAAACACCAAGAATTGCCTCAATTCATAAAGGAGACTACAAAGCTTCAACTTCTGAAAACATTAAGGAAAATTTAAACATTTTGTGAAATATGCTTCATCACTTTCTTACTGAGAGTTTAGAGGAGAAGATGGATACCACTCTTATTTTAGGCTGCTTAATGTGATGCTGGAGCCAGACGGGAAACAGCTAGCATGGCTCTGTCCAAAGGTAACAAAATCCGCCTGCTAGCACCAGTAAAGCTCACTAATTAACACGTCATATTTTCTTTGTTTAATTTGTACAAAACCAGAAGTACAGAGTGAGCCAGGCTAGCTGTTTCCACTTCCAATCTTTGTGCTAAGCTAAACTAACTGCATGTACTTTTTCATTTCTGTGTGCGTGCATGCGTGCGTGTGTGTGTGTGTTTCAGACTGAGAGAGCAGCATTAGCCACAGGCGTTAGCACGCAGCTGGGGGTAAGGGAGGGGGGTTGTTTGAGTCAGTGCAGCCCTGAGCACCTCCTGCAGTTCAAATCAACATCTTTAGCCTGCGTTAGCATGTCCCTGCACAGCACAGAGAGTGGATGAGACCTTGCTGATTGTGATGGAGCCACAAGACATACAACTGCTCTGAGATTCTTTGGTGATTGAGTTAATACAGTCTATGGTTAATCCACATACACTATACATTCAGAAACTACATCCAGTCATGCATGTGTAGAGCTCTACAGAGATGTGTGTGCATGGATGTCTGAGATCGTGCCTGATAGTGAGCCTCGCTGAAGTCACCACTGAGGTGTTTAAAAACCACGCGCTACGTTGATGCCCAACTCAAAAATCCAACCACCTTCTTGATGTTCTTGATTTCCTCCTATCTTCAGAAAATGCATCTGTGACGTTTGTCAGCTGAAATCGTGGTTATCCCTCCAAAAAGATGACCTTTTCAAGTCAACCTTTTACTTGTTTCATTTTTGTGTGGCGTGTGTGTTTGATTGTGTGTATGTGTGCTTGTGTGCTCATGGGACTTCAAAGGTTTGAAGCGTAAAAGAGCATCTGCTGCTCTACTTGCCACAAGGGCAGAGTTTTCTAGCCACACTGAGCAGTTGAGTTACTGTGAAGGCTCACCACATTTTCTGTTGAGCATTATTCCCACACAATGAGCCGCTGAAAGAATGACTTGACCACATAGTGCTTCCTGTGCCCTATTTAACCCTAATGTCCCGTCTTTTATAGCAGTTACACACATGTGCAATCCCCACCCCAACACAGACAAAGACACACATTGTGCAATTAATACATGCATGAAGATTTCCTGATTGGTACGGCTAAAAACAAGTAGTTTTTAAATTCATTGTTATTAGTTAATAGTTATTTTTTAGTCTAGAAAAAGTTAGAAAATTGTGAAAAAATTGCCATTAAAGTTTTCCAGAGCCCATGGTGATCTTACCAACATTAAAGCTAGGGTTTTGAGTAAAATATCTTAAGAACTATTGGTTGGATTGCCATTTCATTTGGTACACACATTTATGCCCCCTCAAGGATCTATTGGAATGACTTTGGTGAAACCCAGGCTTCAGGCATCAGATCAAAATTTCGGTTTGTCCAGTTCTTTGGTTTGTGTTTTTTTTTTTTTACTTGCAAAGCTAAAAGCATTACCATCAGCCTCAGCTAACATGTTAAACTAAGATGGTAATCATAGTAAACATTGTTCTTGCTGAACATCAGCATGTTAGCATTGGAATTGTGAGCATTTTAGCAAGCTAATGTTAGCATGAATATAGCCTCACAGAGCAGCTAGCATGACTATTAGTCTTGTGTGTTGATTTTTTGTAATTGTTTGAATCAACCAGTCTATTGACTAATAATTTCAGGGCTAGTCCTGATTTAAGAAAGTAATGGACAACGTGAAGGTAAAGAACAGCATTACATTTTTTCCACATGTGGACACACGTACTAAAGACAAATTAGGCTGTGTGTAAGTTGTCATATATTATTCTAGCCTGTACTGTATGTAGCCTGATCCAGCAGTTACACAAATAAGCATGCATAACAATTATTTACATAGAAGCCCAACTGTGTTTTGTTTCTTGCTATGTTTCTACATTATATATCAAATCGAGGTCTATTTTGCAAGTTCCATACATCATCTCATGATTCCCAGTAAATCACATCCTAATTCCCTTCTCCTGGTGGTGTTGTACTCCAGGGTGAGAAGCACTGGAATAAACTATGCCATTAATCAATCATCATCTGCCATCAAACACACAAGGCCACAGGAAAAACATTTCAGCCTCCCCACCAATTTTCACTCCTCTATTCTTCAGAGATTCTTCTATCGTCTAACAAACATCTTGCCTTCTCTGATTTTCTATCCGTCTTAATTAGGGAATCAAGACGACACCCACTAATGACCTACATCTTCATCATGCTGACTCTGAGATGTTGTAATTACTGATACGGCTTGTTTCATCCATAATAACATCCACTCATACATCATACCATGCATGCATGTATGCTGGTTAATGAAGGCACGAGGCCATGCTGGTGCCTACAGGCAAATACCAAGTACAGAGGCTCTGCGACTGTACACATTAAAATAGACAGCAATCTGCCCAAGAGCTTCTTTATTTATTTCTATCTACTTTTATCTACATCCTTCCTCTAACTCATGTTCTTTCTGTTTTGTTAATCTATGTGCTCAATTTTCTGTGATGTCTGTCATCTTGTGTGTCCTATTCTCATAACTGCGTCTAATCTGTTTTACCGCACATTTCTCACGCCCTTCATCCAGCCCCACATCTGTCCATCAGTCCAGTGCTATACAGTTCAATCAGTCTAGATGGCCATGTCGATCACATGGTTGGTTCATTATGCTCATAGCAGTGTGTAATTTTCTAAATTTATTCACAGTAAAAACTGGCAAATGAAAGATATTTTCTAATAGATGTTCATACATTTTTGTAGGTATTTTAACATAAATTAAAGCTGCTATAATCAATATTCACTGTGTAATTTGAAAGGGGTCGGTCCTAGTGGCAAAGCCACCGAGAATTATCAATTTGAAATACCCGACCTCTGTAAAATATTGCTGAAATTACAAGAGTTTTATTGAAAAATAATATTCAATAGGTTGTATTAACAGTGTACAGTATGAAGAAATACATTTTTATCTACATGGCTACTATTGAAAATAGTGTCAATGTTTATCACTTGGGGTCACAAAAGTGTCAAAGCTAAAAATAACCTAATACTGTAACAAGAATTACACAGTGACAGTGACATCCACCCTTACTGCATCACTGTGTAAGAATCCCTGCTTTCTCCTCTGTGTTGTCACTCAGCGCTCAGTGGAGTCACAGGAAGCTCTCTGTGACTGGCTGACGGGTGGCTTCCTGTTTTCAAGCGCAGTTGTGGTTTTGGAAACTCATCTTGCTCTGTGAGAAAAACAAATTAGGGCCTTTGTCACAGAGACATACAGTACATTCAAACAGAGATGAAGTAAAATGGAATTTGAATTTTATCAGGGGATGGCAGATGAACTTGTTTTGTTTTTCTATTTGTGTGTGACTTCTCTGTGTGTACTCTATTCCGGTGTGTGCCTTCTTTTTGCAAAGACAAATCAATAGGTTTATGTATTTTATCTACTACAGGATCATTTTTACCCTCTAGTTTTATCTCGTCAGGATAATTTATTCAGAGTCTAAGTCTCCCTCTATGTACCTAGTCTACCCTAGTAATTTATGTCACAGGCTAACAGCGGCGAATGTTCAGGACAGCCTCCACACATGAGATAATTGAATCCCAACTGTTGAACAGACCACTTGGAAAATCCTGGTGTTTCCCCTGCTTCAAACATGGCTTGTGGCAGGCGCACACAATATGAGGTTTATTCAATTTTAGGGGAAGGTGTTCATTGCTTCAGTATGATTTTTTTCCATTGCTTGTATGTGAGTTTTCTAACTGGGTAACGTGTGCTGTGCAAAGCTATTGGTGCTGATATAGCCACAGAGGGACCATTACCGTTAATGTGACACACAGAGGAAGAGATATAGATTGAGACCAACATTCATCTCCGGTGCCTGTCACCGCACAGTACGAAAGGAAAGAGAGAGTGTGACTGATAGGGTGGTACAGTACGCTTCTGTGTGAAGGTGCGTGTGTCTGTATTTGTAAGTTAAGTCAATAAGTCTTCGCTCTGCGTCACTGGGGAATTTCCCATGAGTTTTCAGTAAACGTTTCAGATGCGGTTTTCAAAATAAACTATTTTCAAGAGAGAAAATAGAGCAAGATTGCTTTTCATGTTTCCTCCCTGCTTGTGGGGTGGAGTTGCATCTGAGTCTTCCTGAGTTAAATTTAGAAGGGTTGCTGAAGCACTCCAAAAGGGGCAAGTTTTTTGAGAACACTAAATCAATTAACTCCATTACAAGTCAGCGTTTGATTTTGTTAATGACTGCCTGTCACTTAATATCTTATTTAGGGGCTAAAACTGACTTCACAGCTCTACCTTTTGCTTTTGATTCTCGCAGTAAGATGGGGAGGAGGGGGGGCGGGGGGAGGGGTCTAGATGGAAAGACTTATCTCTTTCTGTCCACACCCCCTTTCACCCCCTCTACATGCCCCAAGGCACCAGGGGTATTTTTAGAGCACCACCTCCCTCACCATGCAGGCTCAAAAAATAAACTTGTCGCCATTGGAAACACTTCTCCATCCTAATGAGGCAATTCTGTGAGGATTTGTGAGGGTCAGCCACCCTCCCTCTCCTCTAAGGGCAACCTTTTCATACTCTGTGAATTATGCTTCCCCTCTTTCACGTGTTTATTCATATTCTTTGGATGAAACACAGTTCAGGTCTTTTTTCCCTCTTTCTTTCTCTTATCTCTCTTTGCTTTTCATTTACCCGGCTTTCTTTTCATATGAAGGGTTCTCTCCTCTCCTTTCTCATAGAAGATCCAAGTGCTCTTAAGGTTCATTTGAACTCTTATTTGAATGAAAACAGAGATATGCTAATGTGTAGAGATTAATCAGCCACTGATCAGTATTCACAGATGTTCATTAAAAATATGAAAATGTTGATTAGCCTACTGGTGATCCACTGGACTTTATTAAAACTCACCAAAAAATTGGAGAGGAAAAGACATTTAAGGAAGCTTTGTCTGAGATTATAGTAAATTGCATATCTTAATTTTGGACTGATGGTCAAGCACAAAAAAGTAGTTTGAAGACGTCATTGTGGGCTCTAGGAAACTGCGATGATCATTTTTCACTCTGCTTTGACATTTTCTAGATCAGTCAGTTAATTGATTAATCAAGATGATAACTTCCATATGAATTGATAATGCAAATAAGTGTTAGTTGCGGCTCTGGTGCACTTATATTTCTAGAGTTTGTTTTGATTTATTTATTCACAATTTAAAGTACTTTTTAGAACTTTTTTCATAAGGAAAATCAGAAAATCTTTGTGCATAGTAGAATTAAATTTAGATTTTTTAAGCTTCTTTTTACATTTTGCTTCCCTGCTTGTGATATATACAATATCTAATTAAAACAGTGGTATGTTGAGTATGTGGGCGTGTGCATCTTCAATCAGTCTACTTAGGATTTAATCAACTACAATTATGTTATCTTCTTTGTCCTGCTTTAGATTAGCTTCAATGAAGTCTTTGATTTAATTTTATCAGGACTCTAATACATCCATAATTTAATAACTTTGCCCACATATATGCTTTTATCTGTTAGTAGAAGGTTCTCTCAGGGGGTGACATCTGATCGGTCAGTAAATCAGATGGATGTGCTGTGATGGTGAGCTCAGATAAACTGATTGGGTCTGCCAGTGTCTTTGCGGAGGGGCAGACTTGGAATGCTGCAGCCTGCTGCCTCTGTCTAGTAAGGTATGATTAATGGTGTAATGGTGAAGGGCAAGGGCAAGCAAAGGCTTTTAGCATCAGGAAAAACAATAACAGATTGAGAGGAGGAGGCTTTATGTGGTAGACCAAATAATCTGTGTTTATGTATGGTTATATAAGCTGATATGCCTTTTAATCCTTTGAGATCCATTCTGGATGGGAAAAATGTTTGTCATGCCCAAGCCCTAAAGAATACTTTTCAGAGGGATCATTGTCGGCCTGTCTTTCTGTCTCTCGATTTCAACTCATTCTTATTATTATTACACTCCCTCCCTCCTCCTCTCTTCATCTGCACATCTTTTCATCCTTCATTCCATCCCTTCTCATCAGGATGGGTCACGTGCTGGTCGGGAAAGGAAGAAGACAGTGTCCTTCAGCAGCAGCCTGTCAGAGAAGAAGATCAGCAGTGCTGCAGACTGTATCCACTCAATGGTGGGTCAGCTACAGTGTGGCCCTTTACATAAAATATCAGTTTTACGTACCTATACATGGTATTTTCAATGTGCAATGCATGTATCACTCAAATTCAGTGGGTGACAACTTCCATCCCTATCTTGCTTCCAGGTTGAGGGGAGTGAGCTGAAGAAAATCCGAACTAACTCACGTGTTTACCAGCGTTACTACCTACTGGACACAGGACTCCAGGCTCTATGCTGGGAGCCTTCCAAGAAGGAGTCAGACAAAGCCCGGATCTCTATTGCCTCCATAAGAGAGGTCAGTCTCCAGAGAGAAAACTTTCTAAATTATCCCTTTATGAATGACCTCATTTATTATTTTAGAATAAAGGAATGGAAATATTTACAACCTTGAGGCCAACAGTCGATTTGTTTTTATTGGATCTGATGTGGGGTTTTGCATCTCTTGTGGTCTCAAATTCTAGGTACGGACAGGTCGTAACACAGAAACTTTACGCACCAGTGGAGTTTATGAGCAGATTTCAGAGGACTGTGCATTCTCCATCATCTATGGGGAGATGTATGAAAGCTTGGACCTAGTGGCCAACTCTGCTGAAGTCGCTAACATTTGGGTGACTGGCCTAAGGTATGAAAGTACAAAGAACTGGAAGTGGTCTTACACTGTATAAATGTAAATTGTAATATGTACCAAAAACACGCTGCACATATTTGTGAGGTAAAGAATCCTGATCTAATTTTCAGAGCTCCTTCATAACATTTCACTGGCAGTACACTACAGCAGTAGTGTATATAAAAAATATATACAAATATATAAAAGTACAATTAAATGATCTCAGTATTCAGTCATTTGCTTCTTTGTTATATAAAGCCTTCTAGGTTAAGCTATTGTTGTTGTTTTTGGTGATTTAATAGGACGCACTAGTTCACCCATATGTTACAATTAATCACTATCCAAAGTTTGGTAATACCTATTCTCGGTGCAACACCTAGCAAAAGTTAGCTTAATATCAGCTGTGTAAAAAACAAACATGTTGGGAAAATGGTTATTTTGCCAAAAAGTTGCAAAGAAAATAAATTGACATAGCCTACAGTATTTTAATCAATACATAGTGTACTGTTCAATCAGACCGAAAACAGCTCAGCATTAAAACCCTAACCACTAACCCCTGACCCTAACCCATTTGCTGGGGCATGTTGCTTCTGGTACGTGTGAAACAATGAAATACAATGCACTAAGTCCAGTTTAAGTCAAATATCCATGAATTTGAAGGCATATTATATGCTGAAATGCTGAACAGCAGTTTATAATAGGGCCAAAATTTTACAACTCTGGAAAGGTATCATGGCAGAAACTATTTGGTCTTTCATTGCGATTGTGAGGTAAACAGTAGAAATACGACATTCCCTTACAAAGTAAACCACCAGGGATGCATATTGCTGGAGCCCACTGCCTTGGCACATTCAAACGAATGAGGGCCTGCTTTTTTGCACACAAGTTCAGTATGGCTCACTCACTAAAACTGTTGTTTTTTAGAAGCACTGATGCTAGAACACATGTTGTAGGTTTTGTGGACATACAACCTTCAGTGGTGTTCTGACTGATATGATGATGAGCAAAAAATGACAGAGATTTAATGTGTGGTTGACCTAAGGTTTGTACATGTGGGCTAAGCTAGGCTAATCTAGCTAATTTAAGTAGGCCTTTAAGTCAGTCCAACCTTATATCTTGCCTTAGGCTTTGCTGTTTCTCCTGTATTGATTGTATATTGGTGAAAAGTGAGATATTGGTAGGCTGATTTGTTTGTATAGTCCTTTGAGACATGCTTGTGATAGGCAATGACAGTAAATGTGATTTGACTTTAAACTGCTGCAGTTATTGTATTTTACATTGTCAGCGAAACACCTGAGATGAAAATGAAACTGTTTGTGATGCAGTATTGTGAGGAAAATATTCTGTCCTATTGCATCGGTCTTGTCAATTCCTCTCTTATCTTCTTGTAGGTATTTGATGCAGTATGGGAAACATGCCCTCGACATGCTCGCCAGCAGTCAGGACAGCCTTCGTCTTGTCTGGCTGGAGCAGTTGTTCTCTACTGCTGCTGATTCGGGGAGACAGGAAGACGTTGACGAAGGGATCCGCTTGCAGTCAGCCGTTAAGTTGATACAGAATGTGAACCCTGGGGTGAGCAGCGGCAAAGTGGAGCACAGGTTTAAAGAGCTTCAAAGAGTTAGGCAGAAGATGTGTGGGCTTGCTGTAGATAATGAATCTGGAGTCAAAGATCACAGCGAAAACAAAAGACCAATACGAAGAAATGAGCAAGTCACCAAGCAGGAGTTTATTGAGGTTTTCCATGACTTTTGCACACGTCCGGAGATCTACTTTCTGTTGGTGCAGTTCTCTAGCAACAAGGAGGTCCTGGACACCAAAGACCTGATGAGGTTCCTCGAGGCTGAGCAGGGCATGGCTCAAGTGGGTAACACAAACTAATCACGCATACAAATAACAGAAAAAAAGCCAGGCGAGCATTCACAAATGCAATCCTAGGTTTCACATTGTATGTCATTTTACCCCAGTCCAAATTTTCCTTCCCCTTCTCTGTGTCCTCCAGGTGTGTGAGGCGACCAGCCTGAAGCTCATCCAGTCCCACGAGCCATCGAAGGAGGGTCGGCAGCAGGGATACCTGTCACTGGATGGCTTCACCAGCTACCTCACTTCGGCAGAGTGCCACCTCTTCGATAGAGAGCATGACACGGTGTGCCAGGATATGTCCCAGCCTTTGTCTCACTACTACATTAACTCCTCCCACAACACCTACCTCATCGAGGACCAGTTTCGAGGTCCGTCCGACATCTCTGGCTACATTCGCGCCCTCAAGATGGGTTGTCGATGTGTGGAGGTGGACATTTGGGATGGCCCTGATGAGGAGCCGGTGGTGTGTACTGGACACACCCTCTCCCCACCACTGGTCCTGCGTTGTGTGTTAGAAGCAATTGAAAGGTTTGCATTTGTGGCATCAGAGTATCCATTAATTGTATGTATTGAGAACCACTGTTCCCTTCAACAACAGAAAGTGATGTGGCAACATCTCGTGAGGATACTGGGGGAGAAGTTATACACAGATCCCCCAGACGAAGGGGGGTCATACCTACCGTCACCGCATGCCCTAAGGCATCGAATTCTACTAAAGGGTAAAAAGTTGGCGCCAGGTCCTGATAGGGAGGACGGGGAGGTAAGTGAGGAGGATGAAGGGGCAGAGATGTGTCAAAGGATGAAAGCAGCTAACAGTGTAGGGGCAGCGCCTGGAGGAAATGAAAAGGACGTGACGCAGAAAAGTGTCCCATTCACAGCTGTCACTCAGTCTAATCCTCTTCATCTTCCTCCCAAACGTTTCCAACTCTTGGAGGAGCTCTCTGACCTAGTAACTCTTTGCCGCTCAGTCTGCTTCATTGACTTTCCAACATCATCCGAAAGCCAAAAACTTTGGGAAATGTGTTCCTTTCATGAGTCTCTGGCTGTGCGTCTCGCTGGTGAGAGCCCTGGCGACTTTGTCAATCACAACAAGCATTTCCTGTCACGGGTGTACCCCAACCCAATGCGTATTGATTCAAGCAACATGAACCCTCAGGACCTGTGGAAGTGCGGTTGCCAGATTGTGTCTATGAATTTTCAGACAGCTGGACTGATGATGGACCTGAACACAGCCTGGTTCCGGCAGAATGGGAACTGTGGTTATGTTCTGCGGCCAGCCATCATGCGGCAGGAGGTGTCTTATTTCAGTGCTGACACAAGAGACACCGTACCTGGTGTATCTCCACAGCTGCTCCATGTGAAGGTGTGGTGGAATAATTAGTTGACCACAAGAAATGTGTCCTCACGAGCTTAATTTTTTTTTCTGAAACCATACTACATAATAATTCCAGTTTATGAAAACTTGGCTCTTAATATGTAGTTTAGACCATCATTCCCTTGGGTAATAATGACACCTGGGAAGATGGAAAAATGGTTAAAAATAAGTCAGGCGATCATACAGGTTTGAAACAAATCACCAGGTTAGCCAGGCTTATATAGAAGAAACAACCAGAGTGAAATTACATTTTTGGTTGTGCTCCTTTTCAGTTTTACATCAAAATGAAGTTGTTTAGATCATTTTGATTAACTGGTGGCTTGTTTACAACCTGTGTGATCATCTTACAGCTCATTTCTTACCCTGTTGGACTTCATAGTAGTGATGTCACCCAGTTCCTAGATCTCACAAATTATTTGGGTAAGTACAACATCATAATCGATAAAGTTAATGACCAAAACTACAACAATAAGAAGGAAGAAGTATCTGGAAGTCAAGTAACTGGAATAATCCTCTAAACCCATGAGAATGTGCTGAAAATCAACAAAGAGTTAATAACAGTCTTTATGTTGATCCTTCTCCCAGGTGATAAGTGGCCAGAACCTGCCCAAGCCGAGGGGTTCAGGGGCCAAAGGAGATGTGGTGGACCCCTACGTGTATGTTGAAATCCACGGCATCCCAGCTGACTGCACAGAGCGCCGTACCAGGACAATAACCCAGAATGGAGACAACCCCATCTTCGATGAGAGCTTTGAGTTTCAGATCAACCTACCAGAGCTCGCCATGGTTCGCTTTGTGGTGCTGGATGACGACTTCATAGATGATGAGTTCATAGGTCAGTGCCAGGGTCATAGGTCAGAAGGGTTTCTGTAAATGGACTCAAACACACAACTAAAACACAACAATTTAATAGTTTGTACAAGAGTAGATTAGACGGTTAAGATGTTATTAAAGCATAGGTGTTCATATTCCTTTGAAAGTAAATGTGATCTCCCTACTACCACAGGTCAGTATACCATTCCTTTGGAGTGTGTTCAACCGGGCTACCGACATGTACCACTCCAGTCTCTGACAGGGGAGGAACTTCCCCATGCCAAGCTCTTTGTCCATGTGGCCCTTACTAATCGGAGAGGAGGGGGAAAGCCCCACAAAAGGGGACTGTCTGTGCGGAAGGCCCGCAAGGGGAGGGACTATACAGCTCTGAGGGACTTGGGGGTTCGGGCTGTGGACGAGGTTTTCAAGATGGCTGCTCCTCCGCTGAGAGAAGCCACTGACCTGAGGGAAAACATGCAGGTGAGTAAGCATGTCACTTAATATTTAGCTTCACCACAGACAAATGACTTTTAAGGGGGACTATATTTGATAATTGGCATTGTGTTTAATAATAATTTTGATAATTGGCATTGGCATAAACTGATTTATTAGTTGATCAACGGAAAACTATTTTTTAAATTTGTTATATTTAAGTCAGTTACAAGCAACCATGCTAAACATGTACAGGTTCCAGCTTCTGAAATGTGACAATTTACTGCTTTTTTGTTTTGGGGTTTTGGGCTGATGGTCAGACAACACAAACAATAGAAGATGTCACATGTACTCATCCATTTCGGACATCCATTTCGGACATTTAATAGACAAAAAAATTATTAATTCCTTTTTTTTAAATGCAGACAGATTAATTGATGAAAAATAAGTGTTACAGCTTTATTCTTTTTTATTATACGTGAATGTGGAGTAACAGGGTTATCTTGATCATTATCACTGTATTCAAATTTAACAGTAATGATTGTGTATTCAGCTGAAAAGGAATTGTTAAAAGCTGATCTTATCTTTATGAGCCAGGCAGCACTTTGGTCTGTGGGTGTTTGTGTTACCCCAGGGCAATAAAACAGTAATGATGTTCAGTCAGTATAGTGAGACTGTTGGCATCCACATCTTGTGATTTCTTCCGTTTCAACCTGAACTAGCACAGACGCACAACTGCAGGAAAGCAAATCAAAGGAAAAGACAAATAGCTCTGTTGCAGATGTGATGTTTGATTACGTGTGTGTGTGTGTGGGTCAGGAAGAGAGTATGGTTGTGAAAGACTTTGTATGTGTTCTTGTTTCAATTTGCAGATGTCCTCTTCTTTTTTCCAACAGAACTCAATAGCAGTGTTCAGGGAGCTGTGTGGGGTGTCAGCTGTGGCTAACCTCATGCAGTGCGTTCTAGCTCTGGGCTCCAGGATGTCAGGACCAGACGGGGCGCCATTACTACTGTTTGACCTCCGAGACCACTACCCCGCACTGGAGCCCCAGGGGCCCCTGCCCGACGTCCTTCGCCGGGTCATCTCCACCTATGAAATGGTGAGGAAAGAAGAGAGTTGACAGTTATTATGCTTATGGTTTTCACCAGATAAATGAGAATGTAGGCTCACATCACTAAAATACATTTAAAACGAAGGAAAGACCAAACAAAAGCAGCAAATCAGGTCACCTTCCATGTCCTGTTTACTTGACCGAACAATGACCCCCCCCCACCCCACCCCTCCCGACAAAAGCTTCCTTTTTTTCCAATATGTTCTCAAATACCCAGAAAACTCTCATTGTTATGTATCAGACAACATTCCCATTTGTTCTGGCTGTAACAAGACTCGTAAACACACTGGCTACATCCTCACCTTGGCCTGAAGCCACTGTGTGTTTCCACCCAAATAAACTGCGGACTTTCATTGAACAAGGAGAAAGTTATTTAGACTTAATTTATATAATGGTGTCTAAAAATAAATCCAGCCATCCAGAATAAAATCTTCCCTGTGGAAATAAATACAAAGAGAGAAAGAGGGAGAGAGAAAAATGGGGGCAGAGCGGTCAATTAGCCTGTTAAGCAACTCATCAATTACTCAGTAAATCAGTTCGTTTGAGTGGGTGTAGGTTGCTCAGGTGTTGTCAGAACTGCAAGGATGCAAGATCAGGTTTCTTTTCTGTCCTCACTTTCAACACGTTTCCCTTTGGTCTCCACCTCAGCCTCCTCCTCATACCTACTTTCACTCATTGGTCTCTCTCAGTTCCCGCCTGCTCTTTTTCCCTCTGGGTCTAGTTGGACTGTGGCTGGCCACCTTAAGTGATTTCCACACAGATGTGCTCCAACACTCGGTGGACTGGTAGCCTGTCTTGCTATGGTGAAGTGTTGCTGTGGTAAACAACATTACACTGCTTTTTTTGCCACCTGCCTGGCTGCTGCAATACTTTTCAAATTGATATTTGCTCAAAGTGCACTTCCTCATGTTTCATATTAAATATTCCCCAGGAGTCTCTTGGGTAGGATGATGGACAGTCAGTATGAATTGCCAATTTAGAGATCCTATCCAGAGGGCATATGTGATGTGTGCGAGTCTATGTGCATTGTAAGTGAGGGAGGGAGAAACTCAGAAACAGAAACAGTAGGGGAGATAAATGGATCTGTTTCTAGTCTTATTAAGTTATGATTAATGTTTCGCTGTATAAACTGTGACACTTTAATTTAACTATAGTTGTTTGTCACTGCTATGCAACAAGCAACTGCACAGATATGTGACTGCGTATTTGTGTCTTAGTGTGTAAGTAAGAATGTGCATGTTGTGTGTTTGTGTGTGTCTCTCTGTGTGTGAGGGTTTAGCCACTTCCGTTTCCAGCCAAGCGGATCAGAGTTGAATACCATTAGCATAGATATGAATGTTGTTCTGCTAAATAGATTCCACACCTCAATCCTGATGCCTGGAGGGAGAGGCAAACAACAGAGACAGGAAATGGGGATGAGAGTGTGTGTGTGTGTGTGTGTGTGTGTGTGTGTGTGTGTGTGTGTGTGTGTGTGTGTGTGTGTGTCTGTTTCTGTCTGTGTGTGTTGAATTTGATTTGGTCAAAGTAGTACTGTAGTTAATCCCTTATTTGTCAAACAGCATTTTTTTCACCACAGAGGGGTCACATCCCAGCAGGGTTTGTGAGAGGAGGTGCAGAATTAATCAGGCAGAAGCTACCCATGTCATTCATGTGTGTGTCTGTGTGTGGTCATTAGTCACATTAGTTTCTGTGGGTGTCTTCACATGCACATGTTTATATGTACACCGATCAGCCATAACATTATGAACACTTTGTGGCAGGGCGCATTATCCTGCTGAAAGATGCCACTGCCATCGGGGAATACCGTTTCCCTGTAAGGGTGTACATGGTAACAATGCTTAGGTAGGTGGTACGTGTCAAAATACCATCCACATGATTGGCAGGACCCAAGGTTTCCCAGTAGAACATTGCCCAAAACATCACACAGCCACGCCGGCTTGCCTTCTTTCCATAGTGCATCCTGGTGCCATGTGTTCCCCAAGGTAACCGATGCACACTCACCCGGCCAAAACGTGATTCATCAGACCAGGCCACCTTCTGTCATTGCTCTGTCATTTAGTTCTGATGCTCACGTGCCAATAGTAGGTGCTATCAGCAGTGGACAGGGATCAGCATGGGCATTGACTGGTCTGTGGCTACCCAGCCACATTGCAACAATCTGCGATGAACTGTGTGTTGTGACACTTTTCTGTCAGAACCAGCATTAACTTTTTCAGCAATTTGACCTACAGTAGCTCATCTGTTGGATCAGACCACACAATCCTTGGCCCCCCCATGACCCTGTTGCCAGTTCACCGCTTTTCCTTCCTTGGACCAGTTTTGATAGGCGCTGACCACAGCAGACTCTGAACACCCCACAAGAGCTGCAGTTTTGGAGATGCTCTGACCCAGTCACAATGTTGACTCGCCTCATAATATACCACACCCATTGACAGATGCCATGGTAACGAAGTAATTAGTGTTATTCACTTCAAGTGTAAGTGGTCATAATGTTGTGGCTGATGTGTCTACTGTGCATTTTGTAGTGGAACTGGCTAAAGAGTGAACTCAGTTGGCTACTTCCATCATTTGAACAACCATCAACATTTGCAAAACATCATTCACAATAGTGTTTTAATTAACTGTAAATGTTCACCTCCCATGTGATTTACACCAATGTAAAAAAAAACAACCAAAACATGGTTTGTGACGAACTACAACTTTATGTGTGTGTGTATGTGTCTGTCTGTGTGTTTCATGCTAATGGATGTTTCCCTGTCTGCAGATGGTCCAGGCGAGCAGAGCAGTGATCGAGCTCTCCGATAGAATCTACGACAGGATCCTGCATATACAGACAATGGGTGTGTAGGCGTGTGTGTCTCAGTGTGTATATGAGATGCTGCTATGTAGAGCGTGTGTTAGGATATGAAATGAGTAGAAAGCAAGCAATGCCCATGTTCCTAGTCCTCTCACGACAACTCCCACACAGCCTCTTCAACAGTGCTCTTATCCACACTGCAGTAGCTGCTTTTGTCATTAACTTAACTCCTTTCATTTCCTTTCCATTCCTCTTATGCTCTCTCCTCTACTCTCATTCCCTCTATTCTCTCATATCCTATCCTTATCCTTATCGTATTCTATCCTTGTATCCTATTTCCTTGTCCTTCCTCCCCTGTCCATTTATTTTCCTTTCTGTTCCTTTCTTTCCATTCCTGTTTTCCTCTGATGATCTCCTCTCGTTTCTTTTTCTGGTATCCTCTTTATTTGGTTCTCGTCTCTGCTCCCTCTCCTCTCCTGGCTCTGTTCATCTGTATGTTTTGGATTTAGGGGGTTTATATTGGCACAGCTCCCATGATCATCACTGTCCAGTCCCCTAGGGGAAGGGCACCATATCTGACCCGCTGATATAATTTCTGTGATCTTTGGCAGAATTTTGTTTACATCAGCCGGGTCCCTTCGGTCATCCAACATTTCTCAGCCAATGACTGTCGTCATAGTGGCAAAAAACAACCCCACAAACACACCAACACACACACACAGTTTACCCACACCCCCTTCCTAACCCCGATTCAGTCTTCTGCTGTCACCCAGGAGACACTATAATTGGCATTTGGAAGTCTTACCCAGTGACTTGGAGCAAATCTATAAACACATTCACGTTATTTATATTATTCTCTAAGTGCTGGATTTAAAAAAGCTGCAGATACAGGCATCATAGGCTTTTATTTAAAAAAATACTCTTTGGGCATCTGTGGGTTTCATGAGAGTTTTGAGGGTTGAAATGCACACAAACTCAATAACAATCTTGAGAGAGGTGTGAATAGAAAAGAGGAAATGACAGAAATTACTTTAAGATAAACCTGAATATTTTAAGAGGAAGATGATGGTTCATTTGGGGCTGTTCTCCAATAGAGATGAATGTTGTTTTCATCTCTGGCAGACTCATTCATTTTGCAGCTTGGACTGCAGCGGAGGCCAGCTGTTGCTGAGACAATGTGTAACCATATTATACTCTCTCATAGAGTCTTATTATTTCATGTGTGGTCACTTGTAGTATTAGTAAATACATTCAGATTTGAAGGTGTGATAGTTTAGCCCTGCGCTATCGACCTGGTGCCAGCACGTTCTGATACAATCTGAGAAAGAGCTGCAGCAGAGCCCAAGGCCCGGTCTTATGAACAAAGATCTTCCTGTGTGTAAAGATTAAAGATGACGATCAGGTGATCCCAAGGCGGAGGTCTACCTCTCAGTCTTGGAAGAAGGGGTGGGCAGCCAGAAGGCATAAACAGGTCACTCAGAGGGAGCCAAAGGTCAGCTGGTGGCAGAGATGGATGTCTGGAAGTTACATCAGAGCTGAGGGATGAAACGGAGAGGGAGAAGAAAGCCGTGGAAAGACGAGTGGCAGAGATCAATAGCTAGAGGCAATGCAGAAAGGAAGACAAGAACACCATGGGAGAAGAGAGAGTGTCAGAATATGTCAGTGTGTTAAAGGGCTGATTCAAAAATGTAAAAATCACTTATATCCTCACTTACTTCTGGTAGTATATAGCAATCCAGATAGTTTTAGTTTTATTTGGCCAGCTTTTGAGATATCTGTCTCTGTATCACCTGTTTTGCTGCCCTCTCTCTCACTGCAGTAAAGTGGGAAGTTAAACCACTGGAGGTGAACAAAAACAAGATTTTCAGGACGTGTTACTTAAAATGTTTCAGCCATTCCAGAAAAATGTCCTCACTGCTCTGGATAAAGCACAGAGCACACTGTGGAACTATTTCTTTGGTAGAAAGTAGTTCCACCAGTTCAAAATGAGGTGAGAGTTTGGTTTATTCATCACAGTTTCTGGAAAAAGATGTTTCTGTTTAATTTTTCAATCACCACAAATATAATTTCATTCACCTCACTTCAGGAGAAGGGAGCTTAAAAGCTGGGCACAGTTAAAAAAAAATCTGAAAATTACATATCAACCAATGTTGTTTTATAGATAAATGATCAACAAACATTTTAAATAAGTATCCCTTAAAATCGGCTATTACTCAAAATAAACTCCGTTGGACAATTTGGTTACACTGTTTTGAAATTCCCTCAATAGCCAACATATAGACAGCATTGTGACAAATTAAAAAAGCCCCAGAATAAATACATAAACATAATGGACATGCTTCCATACAGGGCACGAAGAGTTACTGAATGGTTTGATTAGTAAGAAAATGATGAATCATATGAAAAGAAAAGAAAGTGGCCTTAACATCCACTGGATCACAAACCAATTGAGAACCTTTAGGAGATGCTGGAGCAATGTATCAGACAGTGGTCTCCACCACCATCATCAAAACACCAAATAAGGGAATATCTTTTGATAAAATATCCCTCCAGTAGACTTCAGAGACTCGTAGAGTCTATGCCAAGGATCATTAAAGCTGTTTTGCTGGCTAGTGATGGTCCAATACCTCATGACACTTTATGTTGGATACTTTATGTTGTCACCTATCTGTATGTAATTGTTTTTGTAATTTGGGTGAACTGACCCTTTAAGAACCTCAGTTGGTAGTGAATGATGATACTAATAAATACATATGCCTGGTTGTTTCTTAAAGGAGCTATGTGTAAGAATTGGTACGGACCTTTCGAATTCATACTGCAAACTGGGGGCAGCATATCAACAGAAAGTTGGGGTCTCCACCACTTTTGTAACAACAAGAAAATGCACAGTCTCTCCCGTATATCTTTCTTTCTTTTCAACAAACAGCTAACTTAGCAAACATATTAACACTGCCAGTAACATTATACAATTAGCTATACTTTTATTAGATATTGCTAAATAGCCAATGTTAGCATTAACAGCTGTTTACTTACCACTCTATGCCAATGTTAACTCTTGTTTTGCTTCTGTTTCTATCATTTTTCTTTGCCGCCAAACATGGTTTCTTGCCCTTGGGGCAGTGCTGCTTTTTTTGTCCTCACATGTTTGACTGAGGGCAGACTGGATGCCACAGTGACTCACTATTGCCTCCTGAGGTACAAAGTGGTATTACGAGACACGACAGGCTAGGGCTAGCTAGTAATGCTAACTTCAGTAGATTTCTCTGTAACCCAATGCATAAACATCTTTGACATGATGTCAACTGTATTTCTTTATATTCTGTTAATCATTTTAGTTCAGTTTTGAATGTTTTAAACAAAAATTCTCACATAAAGCTCCTTTGATGACATCAGGCTGGAAGTCAGATCTGTGGGGTATCTATTTTCCCATTACACCAGCTCACAATTCAGATAGCGGGAAGTGAAGGTGACGCCATTCCTGCTAGGCTGGCTCTGAAGGTTATTTTGGCCTCTGGGTCAGCACCCGGATTCTGTGTGTGTTTGTCTGGGTATGTACATTGTCCCAGTATTGGCTTGGAAATAATGTTCCCTCCATTGGCTTCGCTTGGTTTACAAGGAAATAAACACACACACACACGCTACATTTGCTAGTAGGTTTGAGTTGCCTAGCAACCGTGCAGTAAAGGTTATTATTCAGGCAACTTCTGTGGGTGTGTGTGAATGTGGAGCAGTGACTGACAACGTATGTGTGTGCAGGTGTGTGTCCATGTTTGCAGACGTTTAGTGACAAAGAGGGATTATGTGTGAGGAATTGGTAAAATATACTCATCCCATCTGTTTACTCTTTTCTCAGTGTGTGTGTGATCCTGTGATCCACAGCTTGGCATGTTTAATGTCTGGGCTCTCGTTGATGGCTCACGGTGATGTGTGTCTCGTGTTAACCCACTTCCGGGTTTCCATGGTAACAGTGGACAGTGGCCCGGGGCAGTCAGTTGAAGCCAGCCACACAACACAACTCATTGCACGTACTCTAACTAGCCAGCGGCCTGACTTCTATGACGCTCTCTCTCTTTTTCTCTCTCTGTATCTTTCTCCAGCTGTCTCTCAGATTTTCCCATCCACTCTACATCATTCCTTTGCCTTTCTCATTGCTCTTTTTTTGTTTCTTCTTCTCTTTCTGTGAAATATAATATACATATATGGCAAAGTAAGAGGACTACAAAGGTTTTGACTTTCTTTGTCCTCTTGTGTGACTCCAGTCTGTATTTCAATAAGCAGAGTTTAATTAGCAGTGCATAACAATATTTACTGATGACGGCACTGTAGAAAGACTGCGCCGATAAGATCCCATTGATGTGAAGCATTTTCATTAAGTGCAGTCCTGTTGAAGACAGGAGATAGGACAGGATTCAACCAGAGTCTAGATGCTGGTGGTGGTGGAGTAAAGCCTGCAGGTTGATGATGCAAACTCTCAGAACTATTGGTTTGAGGAAAGCGGGTAGATCATTGGTCAGATATGGTGATGTAATGTATTCAAGGGAATGTAATTAAAGTCTGGTAGAAAGGCAAGTTTGAGTGACAGTTCTGTGGTGGTTGGTGAGATATATAAGTCTGAACCGAGCGAATGACAATGCCATCCTTAGAGCCACACTGCTAACATGGCTAAATATGTTGTTTTTTTTTTCAATTAAAAATTAAAATAATTATACAATTCCATCTTTACAGGAAACATGGATGATTTAGTTGTCTGTTTTCAGACAAGTTGACCAATTAATGCAGCTATACTGTAATTCTACAGGTTGATCTTTGAATGTGTCCTCTAATCCGGTTGTGTGTGTGTTTCTCTGCTCTAGCCATGGAGTTTCACGAGAAGCTGCAGAGTCTGGCAGCAAAGGAGGGGCTAAAAGGTCGCAAGGTCAGTCGAGCGCTGGAGAGTTTCAGCTGGAACATCACTATCCTTAAGGTCAGAAACACACACTCACAAAAACCCAAACAGCCTAAAGGGGTTGACCATTACAACATGCTTTGGCCTCTAGCTAGTGGCTCATTTGTTGCTCTCTTTCAACCTCCCTCCCTCCACTTGTAACCTCTGTCTGCATCTCTCCTTGCTTCTCTCGTGTTTTCCCCCTTTTACTCTCTCAGGGTCAGGCTGACCTGCTGAAGCATGCCAAAGCTGAAGTCCAGGAGAATATGAAGCAGGTCCACGATGCTGCCTTGACTGGAAACCTCACCAAGGAGAGCCTAGGAGTGAGAAGAGTCCGCTCCCAAACACGACGAGGTCAGGATGACAAACCCACCACGGGTGCTAGAGGACCCTCAGCGTAGCAAGCAAATGACCCAACAAATAAAAGACCCCACGACCAAATTGCCATCATAGCTGCTGTGACAAATCCTTTTAATTTCGTTAAAAGTGTTCCAACATCTTACTCCGCTGTAGTGGCAGACTTTCAAAATGCTGTGAGAGAGCTACAGCAAGTAATGTGTTAACAGGAAAGAATAGAAGAGTTGATGAATGTAAAAGTCTTCAAATTGTAGCCACCGTCCACCCACCTGCTGCAGTTAACAGTCGAGAGCTGCAGAAGTCAGAGCACTGCTGAGAGGACAGAGAAAATAATTGACGCTGGGGAGATGAATGTAGTTAGATTTGAAGCCAAGGCTCAGTTTGTACTGTATTAAGCTGTAAATATAACAAGTGTCTATTAACCTCTTCTTATGTGCAATGTGTCTTGAAGGGGAAGGGGAAATTTGTCTTTTTTTTCTGGCACAGTCTGGGATGACTCAAATCTCAGTAAAAAGATACTTTTGAAAAACTGCCTCCTCCTTGTTAGCGGCTTGTGCATCAAAAAGCTACTGTCTAACAATATCAAGTAAGGATTCAGTTAGGGTGTGTTTAAATGAAACACACTTTCTTGATTATTTAAATAGGAGATAAGTAGGTATCAGTATCTTTTAACAATATGTCGCACCAGTACAGCTCCTTTACACCACTCCAGCTTGTTTCCATTAAGCATTTGTAAGTCCTGGATTGCTGCTTTTAATCCTCCAAACACTGTTGTCTCACATACAGTATTCTATATTTTTGTATTTTCCTGAAACCCTTTGTGCTAATTAAACCACTGTTAACCGCCATAATGATCAACTCCAGACTTGTAGCTGTCTGTCTCTAGAGAAGAAAAACTGTTAAATTGGAAGTGCTTTGTGTGAAAAACACTGTACAGTATTTTAATATGTAATCTATCCTTTTGCTGTAAAGCATATTTTACATAAGTTATTGATCCTGAATGAAAACATTCCAGATGGATGTTATTGGTGCAGTAGATGAGGCTCAACCCTGTTCAACACCGTGGCAGTTCATGATTACCTTCTTTCAGTCGGGATGGAAATAAACTAGTTTTTAAATCACTGATGCTCACGTCTGTTGCTGCAAGAGCTTTTCTTTGATGTGCATTAATTCATACAGACACATAACGCAAGTTCTGCAGAGTGCAGAGGTGACAGCTGGGACGCTTATTTACTGTGCAAGGAAAACAGACCTATGGCGGTGTATTGTGCAGTGGATTAGATCCTCTAAATCAGGGTTAAAAGATCAAGGTTCAAAGTCTGTTTTAATGCACATCTTATCTATAATTAATAGGCTACCATAACACCTTCCATTCCACTTAACACCAACCATTTCTGCTTACACCTACAACTTTGAGAAAACAATCTTACCTCGAGGTCCATTTTGTAGCTGGTCTGGAGCTTTTAATCATATCACGTGCTCTTCATCAACAGATAGTTTTCCTTGTTGCCATAGTTATACATACAAGTTCATTCTTAGTCCACACAGGATGAATCCTACTGAATTTCTGTGAAATTTGCTACAGACATATGGTGTAAAACATTTCCTCTAGCGCCATCATCAGATCAAAACTTCAAAATGTCCAATACTTTGGTTTATCAGTAGAACACCTGAAAAAGTAATGACATTCCCAACAGCCTCAAGCCTTTGGGTTTCTTGCCAATTAGCATGTTATTACGCTAAATTACAAAAGTAAACATGGTAAGGAGATCAAAAGCTCTAGATCATCTACAAAACGGACCTTGTTGAAAGATTTTTGTCCAAGGTCAAGAGTGACCTTTGAACCTAAATATTGTCAACATTTTCTTTGACAGCAATATACAGCAGAGTTGTATACCAACTTTGTAGTGTGTGTACACACACACACACACACACACACACACACACACACACACACACACACACACCACACACCAAAAAAGACACAAGAACTTCAGTGTGTAGCAAGAGCGATGTCGTTTAATTGGTCTTGAGTTAATTATGCTGAATGGGCAGCTAGAGGGACATTCTTTATGTGCGCTGCTTTACATGGCTTCCACAGGACACGAGTACAACTCAGTTGTAATGTGAGAAATGAAAACAGTCAATTATCACATTAAAATGTCCACATTGGAATCAATTTAAAAACAAAAAGGAACAAAATGACTTCTTCCATAATTTAATTATTTGTATTCAGAAAATGAAAGGTCTGAGGGTTAAAAATATGTTCTTAAAAAGTAAAAAAAAAAAAAGCTAACAAAAAGGATAAGATCACAGACTCAGGTTTTGTTTGGTTGAGAGGAGAATAATGGTCAGAGGCACTGGGGGAGAAAGCTGCCCTTGACAACTGACAGGAGGGCTTCATCTTTTCCTTTGAGTATCAGAGAAGAGCGCTTCCTCTGTAAGGACAGACATAACACAGGCAGAAGTATGGCCAGATCCCCACATTCAGAAGAAAAAGGGTATCACACTCCCAATCATTACAGTAAGCTCATAAGGAGAGAGTCCTCCCCTGTGGAAAAAAATTGCAGTCTGAGGTCCAACTGTTCAGAGTAATCATGTAGTGACAGGGTACGAAGTTCACTGGCGCCCTCTCTGCGTAGAGCAGGGCGCTACAATTAAATAGCATGAGTGACAGGACCCAGCGAAACGAGGAGACAGGCATTAGGTAGATGAGATAGCATATAGCATCAGCTCAGATAGGACTGAAGTGGCACAGATGACAGGTAAAGAAACAGAGTATAAGGTATTTGTGACTCGAAGGGTCACAGTCCACATGTGCAATTTTTAGCCAACAGTAGCTCTGGCGGCACTCCACCAAAAAACTGAAGATTCCAACCTCTGATCTTAAGTGATTTCCTTTGGATCACATCCTCTGAATGGGATATCATACAGGTATAAGAGGAGGAGTGATTTGCTTGTTCACAGGTCGTTCGGGTTGACGATGGTAAAGTCAGAGTCCTTGCTGTGGGTGGAGCCTTCGTCTGGGCTGGAGGAGCCAGATGTGGTGCCTGCCGTCAGGGGGTCATGGAAGGTCCCGGCAGCGCCCTCGGGCTCCATTCGCACCAAGCCACGCCCTCGTCTGATCGGAGGGGTGCGTTCGGCTGCAGCCCTTCCTCCTCCTCCTCCCCCCCCCTCAGCAGCCTGCAGGTCTTCATCCTGGGACACAAGGATATAGTCATCCCAGTTCTTACCCTCGGAGCCCAAGGAAGACGCCACCTGTACATAAGACATGGTGAGAGGCGTCAATTGGACAGGACAGTCCTGAAGTGGCAGCAGAAGATGTGTGTATATAAACCAGGGCTGTTTAACCACCGTCTGCTGCTTGTTTGGCCCTAAAGCTCAATGTATTCAAATGCAACAACACTCTAGGGAACAGAGTTGCTGCATTACGCAGCATCATTCTGGGTTTGATTCATTCCTAATGGGATAGCCTTAGTGTCACATGACCTAATCTCACAAAGAATACAATTCCGGAACAAACATTGGATCATTTTTGCACACAGGGTACAATTCAGTGCCATGAAAATGATCGGATTTAAAGATACTGAACGCTGGATCAAAAGGTCAAAAACTAATCCTGTCTGACCTGAGTGTTTTAGTTACAGGTTTTTTTCAATTGCTAACATGGATTGGTCAAAAGTGAAGCCACCTTTTCAAAACTTTACATACAGTCTGCGTTACAGTTAATCAGTTAAACTCACCTCCAAAAGTCAGTCAAACACTTCATACATGTCTCCAAACAAAGTTGTTCAAAACAGTGGCAACAATTCTCACTCAGAAAGCATTCGTCACTCGCAACTGACCTAAAAAACACTAACAGAGAGCATTACATAAATGATGATCCTTTAGCTCTGAATTCTAAATGATTTTTTCACATAAATCAGTGTATATATCTATATATATATATATATATATATATATATATACTATATATCTACATATATACTATCATACATACACACACACACACACTATCATATATACTATCTATATCTATATATACACACACATCTATCTATCTCTCTCTCACACACACACACACACACACATATCCATCTCTGTTTTGAATGTGTTTTTAACACAGTGTGTTAGCATTTCAAAAAATGTGCTGAAAATAGATATTGTTTTGCAGGTGCTAGAGTAGTAATGAGAGAAGAGTTCATGGATTTTGGAGGACATGGTCATTGAATGGGTTTTGTGTGAATGCAATGAAAAAGGATTCACATTTGTGTTGACATACACTTGTGTTTCGCTGACTGTGTGAAGAGTTTTGACAATATGAATTAAGATTTGACCAATGTGTGTTAGTAACTGAAAAAAGCTGTAATACCAACACAAGCGCTGACAGTGCAAAGCTCTAATTCCAGCAGCCTAAAAGAGGACTGATCAACAATTAACCTGCTGTTCAGGTGGGGTCATTGCTTGCTCCTCCTCTTCTTCTTTCTCATCCGTGCTCACACTCCCGTCAAGATCAGAGTCCCGGCACCGCCTGTTGTTTTCTTGTTGTGGGTGGTCACTGAGGTGATTGTTGGCGTTCAGAGCAGTTTCAGCAGCTGCTGTTAAGGTGTAGTGATCGTCAGCGATGGTGATCTCCTCGTTCTCTTCTGCCTCCAGCTGGCTTTGGTTGAAGCGCAGCGATCCCTTAAGGATGTCTTTGATCTGACAGGATACGGAGCAACAATGTTACAGAAACAGACAGGCAAACACACATATCGAGAGTTTAATTACAAAAACATATCACAAACATTAACATGTACTCCGCATGCATGCTCAGACTCACCTGTTTGAGTCCCGCCAGGGAAACCAGGACCTCATCCTCTTTCTCCAGGTGCTCTTGGAGAATCACTTCCTGGATTTTACCTGTGGATACATAATAAGCAGTCACTCACTGAGATATATAACAAGCCACACAATTCCCTCAATCAGTTTTTTGTAATAAATTGGAACCATGCATTTTGGAACCTAGAGCTGAGTCCCAACAACCCCAAATATTTTACCAAGAGCACTATATTTTCTCTTTAGTTTAGTAAGTGATTGAAATTTGATATTTTGTTTCACTACCAGACTTCCCACAATTGAGCAAAATTTGTTGTGTCCAAAGCATATGCATTCATTTCTTGTTTAAACAGGATAGACAAATAAATTGAAAAATGTCTATGAAAAGACAAAAAAAAAAGCACAGTTAAGTGAAATGAACAGAAAAAAAAATAGTCGAAAATAAATAAATATTTAAGCAAATAACACAGGCATAAATGTTTGATTTAATTAATGAGAATCATAAACTTAAAATAAATTTGCAGTTATTTTTTCTATTAAAAGGGGCTATATGTAGTTTTTCCAATGAAATCGCTTATTAAAATAATCATATATTCACTTTTTTTTGTCAATTGGCTGTAGCCTCACTTACAAATGAAGCACACACCTGTTTTATCGGTTACTTACAACAGCCGCTATTCTGCCTTTAATGTGAGGACACCGCGTCAGGATGTAGCCCTGTGCCTGCTCCTGAGCCTCTCTCCGACTACAGCAACAACGCCGCAGCTAACTAATGCAGTCCACTAACTCCACAAAACAACCGGCTCCGGTGAAAACAATAACAATAAGCTCACCGGCTAACGCCGACCACTTGCTACTGTTATCCGGCACAAACACTATAGTTGAACGTTATGACTTCCACATAACTAACGCGACCCATATTACTATCCAGTGTACCACCGATATTATGTCAAAGTGTTTTAGATTGCAAGAAATGATGTAACGGTACAAAGAAAATATGGAGCGATTTGTTTATACTAGCCCACAGTAATGCAAGGCATGGTCAGCTAGCTAGGTTAGCATGGATCCACCTCTCAGTCACTATAACTTACGTGACCCACATGATATACAACACTGCAACATAATGCACCGGACAACACCACATTAGAAGACCCATCCACTACAGTAATCATCTAAAACATTTAGTTGTATTGACATTGTTGAGCCTCCAGTGAAAGTTACACAGACTTACTTGAGTTTACAGCATGTTGGGTGATGCTGTCTCCCTGTCTGCCTATAGCTGCTGTCACACTGCCTTATTTTCCAGGAGTATTGTGCCAGTATGCCAGCTTGCTGCCCTGTATGAGCTGGAAACGTTGAAGTAACAGAGCCTGAATATGTGAAAAGCACAGCCGCACGCCGGTGTTTCCTAATCTACTGCGGGATCTCTGAATGAAAGCGGTTGTGTTTCGGATTATGCTCAATCATGAGTTCAAGCAAGCATGCGTGCTAGCTCACACCTGGTTGCAATCATAAAACCACACTGCTAGTAGCTGCTGAAAACTACATATTACTACCCCCCTTTAAGCTATTTATTTTGTTGAGAAAGAGGGACTGAAAAAAGATTTTACTTAATTTTACTCGTGCATATTTGTTAAAAAATTCAAAATAATTATCTTTTTTTAACAAATATGCACGAGTAAAATTAAGTAAAATCTTTTTTCAGTCCCTCTTTCTCAACAAAATAAATAGCTTAAAGGGGTAGTAATATGTAGTTTTCAGCAGTCTACCTAAGATATGTTAAGACTGTCTGGCAAGGGGTTGTCATGTTCTGACCATAAAGAATAGTTTAAAACCACAATTAACTATCTGGTTTCTTCAACTTTCACTTTGACATTTATCATGATAAGTATTGACATTTTTGGCCATGTCGCCCAGCCAAATGTTCAAAGATTTTTTAATTTTGTTTTAGATGCTGAACATTAGCATGGACATTTGACCACATGCTTCTAGTGTACTCACAGATGTGACTGTTCATCATCTTGGCACAGTATTTGCTCATGGCCACCAGGTCATTGATCTGGCCCTGCAGGAATGATACCTGGGCTTCTAGGTCCTCCTCCTGTTGACAACACACAAAGACAGATCAGAAGAAATAAATTAAAGCTGGGGGGAAAAAAGGGAGCTTGGTAACAGAGGCCGAAGAAAAGGATTAGAAACCCGAGACAAACAGAGAAAAAGACAGACGCAAAGACATGTAGGCAGTCTGACAGCCTGAAAAAAGAAAGGTTACTAGAACAGACAGCAGGTCGAGCAAGCAGCTCACCATCTCTTTCTTGCCCATGGACTTGCTGTGGGAGCGAGAGCGACTGATGTTGAAGAAGGAGTCTTTTTTGGTGGCAGAGAGGGGCGGAGATGAAGTGCTGACATCGCTGCCTCTGGAGGGGGGAAGAGGCGGGGAGGCGGTGGACTGACCTCGCCCACCAGAGAGGCTTTCTATGCTGGGAGAGGAGCTGAGCGTCCTGGAGCTTTGGCCTGAGAAAGGGACAGAAAGAGAGCGAGGTGGAGGACAGACAACAAAATATTAAATGTAATAACAATGTGCACAACTTACAATCAAAATAATCTAAACATATGATCTTAAAACCTTATGTACTCATACAACAGCATAATACTGCTTGAGCATGGATGTTCATTCCTGACCTTGGGATAAGTATGTCTGATAAAATAATTTCAACTGCCACCTACTACTTTTGAGGCCCTTTGCTGATGAAGACCACGAGATGTGGTTAACAGTTTAAAAAGTTAGTAAGTGGACCTTAAGTAAAAAATTTTGTCACATAATGCTACTGTTTAGGAAGGTTAAAGAAGAGGCACAATGCTATAACTGTCTATATATCTTAAGAAATAATGAGATGTTACATTCTTTTAGTATCTCATACTTAAATTAAGGAGTAGAAAGGTTTAACAAGAATCTGAAGTCTCGACTTTGCAATTGGAATAATAATAGAAATTGGCAGAATTTAACCTATTAAATATGCATGAAAATGATGCATTAATAAACTCAGTTAAAAAAGGTAATTAAAATAGCCACTTAATAACTATGTCCTTATTCTGTCTTTAAATTATGAATTAATACCCGAATCTTAAAATGGAATAGCAAAATTAATGTAACTTTTTAAACTTTCTTTTTGGAATTCCATTTACCTATGTTATCTATCACACAGGTATGTTTTGTGATCGTCTTTAATTCAACACACACACACACACACACACACACACACACACACACACACACACACACACACACACACAGGAGCTCTCATTGACCAGCTGTTTTGTGTATAGTTAGACCAATCAGTGCTCATGATGCTGCCCTGTGAATGATGTTAATTCACGTTTCATTTAAATACAAATTTAATGAATGAATTTATTATTTCCTATTTACAAATATGATTTTTTTAAAGTGATTATAGTTCAACGCTGTATAGGCAAACATTGTTTTGCATTTTTCTTTGTCAGGGCAAAGAAAACAAGCAAATACATGACACACAACAACATTTACAGCCTCTGTGACTTAGAAACAAAGTGCACACAGCAAGCTCCTGAGCACATGTTCAAAACAATGCTGACAGCAGATGCCACAACACATCCATGATATTCATGCCATCAACTTAATTTCCACCGATGTAGCTATCTGTGATCTCCCTCTGCTGGTTAAAATGCACTCTTACATTCTCTGGACTCCAATGTCCATTTACTCTACCTAACTAGCATCTAATTAAGAAACAGGAACAGATGACCGAACAGTGAATGCCAAACTTTGTGTGCAGACATGCAACAGCAGTGACGCAAGCATGGACAAACAGGGGGCGTGTCACACAAGCGGTGGCCATGGTAGCATTTACCTTGTGTGTCAGAGTGAGTCTGGGCTGGGAGAGAGACCTCAGACACTCCACCTGAAACTACATCTAACAGACAGGAGAGTCAAAGCGGTGTGTACTGGTGTAAATCTGTACATGCACCTAATTTAGCAGTTACATAACAGCCAACAGAAATGCACAAATTAGTCGTTGGTAAGTAAGAAGCGTCATCTGTGTCTGTCCTGCTGCTCACCTTTGCTGAGGTGGACAGGCATGCTCTCCGACTTGAGCAGGCGGTAGTGCTGACTATGGGCGTGGCCCTGGGTCTGTGGAGGGGCATGGCCCGATGGGGGCTCAGCCAGTGGGTGAGGCAAGGTGGGCGCAGGCACCGAAGCAGGCGAAGTTGAGGAGGAGGAGGAAGAGGAAGAGTGTACCTCACTGTTAATGGGTGAGACACCGCTGGACCCGCCCGATATGGCCGGAGCGATGAGCTTCCTGCCAAAGCTCAGCAGGCTGCTGGAGACCTTGTTGATGTTGAGGGGGGCATTTTTTGTATTGGAACCAGAGCTGAAACGAAAAGGGTATGTTGAGGTGAATAAGAAACAACAGCCTACAGACAGCAATACCTGTGGTTTTGTGCATATTTTAGACCTTTTTTTCTAAAAACGGTGGATCCTAGTTACTGATTATCTTCCAAACCACACTTCAAGAGTTTTGATTTCTTTCCTTTCCAGAATGAAGCTCAACTTGCAGAGACATGAAATTAGAGTGAATAGAATCCACCACAGTGAACAATTCAGCACCTTTATGTTTTGGGTAAAGCTGTTGCAGTAGCAAAATAACAATGGACTCTTCAACAAGAGAGATTTAAGAGCTGGCTGTCCTAAGGTATAGCATTCTTAAGCTCTGTTATCAGAATATCAATCTCAGATGACAAACTAAAAGAAGACATGGACACAGCTAAAAAAAAAAAGATTGTGAAATGGATCACTTCTTGCATTAAGGAGATCTTGAACCTCACAGCATTCAGTTCTTCTATGTGCTAACAAGACCAGTTTTTAAAGCTGTTCCTACTTGTAGCTGAACTGCTAACATAACTTTGACATTAAAAAAAGTGTTCACTGTGATGCACTGCCAATCTCACGCAATTTTCAAGTCTCTGTATTTTCATTGGTAGCAAAATTAAATGGAAGCTGGTTCAAAATTGGGTGTTAAGACTCAAGTACCTTCAGAATGGTGTTCTCTTTATTGACAAAGAAGAAGAGTGACATGCCTGGAGATTCATACAAACAAACAAGCTCCACCTTGAGCTTGTTTGTTTGTATGAATTGCTCATATGTACTGACTCAGAAAACTTCAAGCCACACTTTTGTGCTGCTGTAAATTGAAGCAAACCACAATCTCTGCTCCCTGTGAAGCCACTTCAGAAGTCTGCAAGGGGATGAGTGTTTCATACTCAAAGTGAAGCTCCACCCAAAGTCTTTTAAGATAAGATTGGACAATTTTCTGACTGAGAGAAGTGTGTGGGTATGTGTTTTACCGTGTCTTGTTCATCAGGTCAGCCCCCCGTGTTTTGTAATAATCCAGGTTCTGCTGGAACTGGTAGTTGACTGGTCGTGGGTTGTTCTACAAGAGGAGGGACAGAATAAACAATTTTTGTGTTAGCAAATTTACAAGTCAGGAAAAATGTCTGTGGTGTGCGTGATAAACATGAGACACGTCAACCTAAAATCTGCGCATTTCTGCCAGTGTGTGTGCACGCATGACTACGTAAACAAACAAACGCGTGGCTGGATGTTTCTGAGTCAGTACATATGAGCAACAAGCCTCTTTTCACACCCTCTTATTAGGGATGATGCCCCCCCAGGTGTAACTGTGATGTGGACGTGCTGTGACATGGTCATTCACCTGGGGGAAACACTGTCATGTTGGATAAGCACCTTCATGGATTTTCATTCCAGGAGAGTAGCGGACAGGGGTGTGGCGAGTTGTTGTGTTTTACCGTACGGGTCAGTGTTTGGAGTAGGAATAGAAGATGGTTTGTACCGGGACAGTGAGGCGTTAGCTAAGGTCAAAGAACCGGCAACGTCAGATGTAACATACAAAAATTATCCTTCTGTGTGTGAGGAGAAGTAAGAGAGAGTGACAGAAAACAAGGCCTCTGATTTAGTGTGTGTGTGTGTGACAGAGAGAGAAAGAAGAAAAAATATGCAGAGGGCTGCGAGATATGGCGAAATATATTACAATACTAATTTATGCTGCTACATCCTGAATACATATTTTTGCACTTGTGTTACCTTAGTTCATGTGTAAATGTGCCAGAGTTCTAAAGATGTCAACACGGTCTTGTTTTCACTCTCACTGACTTGCAATCACAACAGTCTAACACTACAAATAATTATTACATCATTGTAACTACCACCAGTAGCCACTACAGTTACACAGTAACAATTATAAGAACAAAAGTGTTGTCATGTATAGACTCCAGTGTCAGGGTGGTTCCCCCTTTAACACTGGACCATTTCACAGTTTTTCCACTGCATTTAAATTCATGATTAGCAATAATGTTTTTTTGGGCAAAAAGGCTCAACAAACTGTCATCTAGCTGAAATCAAAAAGCCAGTTTCTACTCGACAAGACACTGGTGCCGAACAGACCTTTTGTAGCACATACCAATGCTGATACACAACCTCAGGTCAAGAGTGTACATTGATTTGTATTTTGAGGTCTGTCTTGTTCCCTCTGTGTATATATACCAATGTATTATGGGAGAATATTTCTTAAGGTGTTTTTCCTGGTGAGCTGTGATGTGATGTTTCATAGTCATCTTGCAGAATTTTTCACTTCTCACTTTCTGGTCACGGTGTGCTTCCTTTTTATGAGGCATTGTCAGTAAAACAGTCCAACAATGTATTAGTGATCTGTGACGTTCTCGACCTTGATCTCTAATATTATTTAAATGTTGCGGGTTTTAACAGGATTTAAAAAGCTTTATTCACGTGTTACATACTGTCTATAGAGTCTTTCTCATCACATGTAAATATTAAAATGCACTATTTATATCTGTGCAACTTCCTCTTTCTTATTAACTGGTTCATTGACTGCACCTGCGCTTCATGCGTTTCCTGTAAGTGCCTTAAAATGCCTGACGTGTAAACACTGACATGTGAGGAACTGAAACATTTGCCAATTTTAAACACACCTAAGCATTTTTTCACAGTGCAATAAGACTTTTTGGTTTACGTTACATGACTGTTGTTCGAGGATTTTAAGCCAGTGTTTTGGGTTTCACTTCTGCAAATCTCCTCCTACCTCTGCAGAAAACAAGGGAAATTATTGTGTCATCACAGTAACCCTTCTCTGCTATAAGTACTGAATAAAAGAAGAAAGAGTAGGAACATTCAGCCAAAAAACTAAAGCTCCAGGAAAACTTTTTCATTTTATGTGGAACATTTCTCCCTTTCTCTTCTCCATTTTAACTTGTGACCGGCCAGTCATGATGAAAGTGCTTAATGTACCACGCCGGGAGTTTCAGGGTAAATGAAGAGTAACCAGCTCAAACATTACCAGTAAACTACACAGCTGTTGATCTTTAACTGAATCAACATGTATAATCATTTTCCAATTAATTAGGCTAGTGTGGCTTACTCTGGGATCTCGGAGGAAAAGAGCCTTTTGCAGCAGAGAGTTGATGTCTCCTAATGGAGGGTAATGCATTAGCAGGCCCAGGCAGGTTTGGAAGTTACTAGCAATGACTGAAAGACAGAAAAACAAATGCAGTATTAGTGATGCTGTGCATTGATTAGACATCTAACCTCAGAATCCATTAAAAGATAGTTATATTTGCACTGTGTCAAGTGGGACATGTTTCAGAGTTAACTAGTATCTCCTGGTTAGTTTGAAAAATGTGATCTTTAGGTTTTAGCATGTTTAAGCAAGACACAATGTGGGACAGTCCTCCCTCTCAAACAGTGAGCTAGCTGCCTATTCAACTCATAGAGAATGCGCTCTGACTTCCAAAAACATGATTGCACATGCTTTGACAAATAGTTCCAAAGGGGAAAGAAAAAGCTTTAGAACAAGGCTGCCATACCATGAAAGCTTCGTCTTCGTTCCAAGGACACTTAACTGGAATAGCACTACAGTGCGACTGATCAACAACATCATTGTCTTTTGTGTTCAGTGTTTTCGACTTTGTAATTTAGTTTTCCTCTCATGAGTGTGCTTGGACATGAAGCTGAAAGTGCAGATTGATTGTATTGGGATTCAATGGCACTTAAACAGAGACGATGTTTGCCAACATTAGAGCTTGAAAACCATAATCCTGCCTGTATGTATGGCAACAAAGATCTACTGTATTCTATTTAAAGCAATATGACTGATTAAATGAGGTGGAGTAAATCACATTGTTACAGGTAAGTGTTTCTTATAAAATGATATAGAAAGACAACACATGGTGTTATTGGATTATTTCGGTAATAAATGTAACGTACGAGCGTCTCGGATGTAGAGCAGCATGGCCACAAAGATGTAGTCCACGAGGTCTAGAGTGATGCTGTCACCAAACAGGGCGTCCCACACCACCAGTAGGTCCTGGAGCGGAAACTCACGACCGAACAGGAGGCGTACCCACCGGCTGCAGGACAGACAGAGAGATGGAGTAACTAGACTTGTGTACAGCTGAGGGTCAAGAAAAGTTAGACACAGTGAAGTAAAGGTGTAAATACTGACATGCCATAGATTTGCGGGGCAATCTCCAGCCGGTTGAGGTGCATGTGCAGTTCAACGTCATGCTTCTTCACCAGCTGGTCCTGGATGCGGTTGACTTTGGTCACTATGGCAACAGATGGCCCAGAGTCCTGGGGCCGAGCAAATGGGATGCTGGTCAGCATCTCTTCTTTACCCTGGAGCAGTAGATCATTATGTGATTAGCATTTCATCGTGCAAAAATGTATTAGCAGCATCTATGTCCATATGTCCAACATTCACCAGATAAGATGAAAAGGAGCAATACTGACAGATACATGGTTTCTTTTTAGTAGTGTTGTTTTTTGCTATGAAGATACTGGAAAATTCATTAAAGTTATAAATCCTGAAGCTTTTTAGGAAATCAAATTTTTGCACTGTATTTGTAACAGTGACCATAAATCGAAAATGCTTTTACAAAACAAGACAATGGTCATTTCTGTCAATTTTTTTTAACAATGAATCAGTTTGAAATATTAAAGACAGTAATGGAACAAACAGCAGCAGTCACAATGAGCTGTTAGATGAAGAGCTGCAGGCGACAGGCTGCACTCCTCCAACTTCTCTATAAGGTAACCAACTCTTCACAGTGCAATGGTGTGTGGAAAACTACTTCCATTGTGCGCAGCATAAAAACAGATCACGGTTGCAATTTTTATTGACCACCTTTATTAAAAACAACTTGAGTTTATTTGGCTGCCCTGTAAACACATACACCAGCTGCTCTTGTTATATTTCTGACAAAGTCGATTCTCAAAGAGTGTTTGCTGTAGCACTAGCTGTTACCCTGGTAACCACGGGTGTCGTCTAATCATCTGGGACTGAAATCTTGAGGATTATAACTTGAAGTGCTAACAGCCTTACTTCAGCATCCCAAGTATAATGTCATGTCTTCTGTGCAGTCATTATAGCGCAATCAGTCAATATTGTGTTACAATTCACAATAAATTATTGTAATTTTCAATGTCAAAGGCAGCTCTTCGGATCAAACTGACCTTCCTCACTTCCCTCTCAAAGCTGGAGAACCATGGCTCTGCTGTCTCCATCAGCTGTGAGAACATGGCACTATAGACAGAGGTAGGTGTGTGTGTGTGTGTGTGTGTGTGTGTGTGTGTGTGTGTGTGTGTGTGTGTGTGTGTGTGTGGAGAGGAGACAGAGAGAGAAATATAATGAGCAAACAAAGAGGGGACACTGTGAGATGGAAACAGGCATGTAAACCAGTTCTACATACTATTTGAAAAGTAGTGAAATAGATGAATATGAACTCTCGCCATCTGTCTGATATCAGGAGTGTACTCACTAGGCATCGTGCTCAAGGTACTCTGGGTTCAACAGACATTTCATCTCCTCACTGCGGAAAAGGAAAAGAGTTTAAAAATGAATCTTTCCCCAGTGTAATTGCAGATACATTATGGCTTCTGGCAGCAGGTCTAGCAGTGTTTATGGCGACTAAAGGGTGACAGATTCAGTTTCACAGCTATGAGGAACTGACCTGGGGCTAGCCGTCTCGCTGGCATGCTGGAAGGCTTGATGGTCACAGTGCAGCACAAACACTATGGGAGCTAGCAACTCGTGCATCCCCTACAGACAGAGGTAGACCGAGTAAAAGACATAAGAGGACAGGGGAGAGAGAAATTATGGCTCATTTGTGGTCAGTCTTTCTTTAATAGTGATGCACGAGATTTCTAATCTGTGGTGACAGGTTTAATTTGGATATTGTTAGGCACTGCCCTGCCATGTGTCACTTCCAGTTTGCAAAAAAGATGCCGTCTATTCATTCACTGGCACCTGTTACAGACACTGATAATGATTAGGTTACAACGGCATTTTGGTCTTTTGTCTGAGCTTGCTGGGTACTGAGAAACACACACACACACCTCAATCAGAGACATCAAGAGACCCATTTTCAAGGACATTTAAGAAAATACAAAGATGTCGGACTTTTACCTTCAAGCTCTGAATGAGCTGTCGTGACAATCTGTCATTCATACCTGTTTATACAATAACTGTTCATTTTCTCTGGCATAACAGAAGAGAATGTCCGTCAGCTTGGTCCTCACATCGTCATCCTGGAAGTAACGAATCTCAGGAAACCTTACGCAAACAGAAAGAAAGAAAGAAAGGAGGTGTTGAATTTCGTGCTTTCAGGTGTTAAGTTATATTTAAAAATGAAACAACATCAGGGTAGGTTACGAGATTCTAATCCAATACACGTCTTTTTGTCAAATTCAGCCAATATCTGTCCGTGTGCGTGCTGAATATAAATCCGTTGTTTATACACAGCCTTCGTATACCCCACCTTCAAAAAAACTAAATAAATAAACAGAATGATAGATATACTGACGTTCTCAACACGTCCTGTTTGATCATCCCCTTCAGCTCTTTATCTTGGAAGAACTTGTTCCACAGACTCTGGACAGGAGAAGAACAACAATATAACAATAAAACAAACATTAGTCAGTGGGATTTTAAAACTTTTTTAATTTTTTTCAAACCGTTTCTACAACTTTTCAAAGCTATTACTCACCCAACTCCATTTTGCAGCTCGGCCCTTCACTGCTTAATAAACGACTGGTATGGTAATTACAGAAGTGACCAGCCACTATGGTGTAATTCAGCGGCTCTTTGGGCATCAAGAGTGTGTCTAAAATGTCCTGGTAAGTTCTTAAATTCCTTTGGAAATTTCTTCGAAAAAATATGTCTTACTTTCCTCAATAATTACTTGCTACTAACAAAGTTCTGAGACATCTAGGTAGTTGAATTGAGTTTCTAAGCAGTTATAGATTTCTTCCTTGAAAGAACTGTTCCATTTAAACCCAAGTAATGTGTTGAAATGTATCCTTACACACAGATTTTACAATTTGCATGTTCAGCTAACCTGCAGTGTACTGACCAAAAAGACTTAACTAGCAAGTATTTTGATTTAATGGAATACAATCTCTAGTTTCCCTATAATTAGTACCAAATTACATCCTTTCCAGGACATGTCCCTGGAAATTGTTGCCAACTTTTCTAGATGGCCAATGACAGCTCTAGTTTAATTTCTATGACTTGTTATTTATCCACCCATCTAGTGTATATCATTTTTGTACATAACATTTACTTTTTGTGAGTAGCACAAGGGCAACTACAACTTAAATTTCGTTAAACAACCCTGTGTTGTAAAATGATACATAAATCTGTACCTTCTTATCTCTCTGTTATTATCAGTGTGGCTTTCTGAGTGCATGTCATCACCCAATCAGAAAAAATAAGCAATAAAGTAGCAGGCAAATTAATTGTGAGATGAAAATTAAATGTTAGAAAAAACAAAATTAGTTTCTGAATATTTTCTCTTTATTAACTGCCTAATCCATCATCAGTTAAATGGCTTTGTAATTTAAATAAATCTGTTAATGAATCACCAATAAGGAATCACTGAAATATTCTATAGTTATTGCAACAACACAGTTTGGAGGAAATGTATCATGGTCACACTTTACATGCAAAATGTGAAACATCTGACTAACAAAGAGAAGGCAACTGACACCACACACACACACACTCACCCCCTCGTCCTGGGACAGCGGGTTGTTGACCACCAGGTCCTGCTGGCCTTTAGCCTTGCGAGGGTTAGTGATGTGCTGTGTCCAAAAAACAAACAAACAAAAAAAACACACAAAAAAATCCCACACAGATGTCATTAACAGCTATTCATAGATCAGCTATTTTCTAAACGGCTGCATTGCTAGAATGCATGGGACTCGAGTTTCCTTAACTATAGCAGCAAATACTGTATATATGCAATTGTAAGTTTGTTTAGTTAAAACAGTGAGTAGTGATTTAGTTCCTAAAAAATAATTAATAATAAATGAATACAATAAATAATTCAAACTGACCACCACATCACATGACACAGAAACACAAAAGGCTATTTCGGGTGACCTTTTAACAATTTTCTCATCATGCTGAGGGAAACTACCACATGGAGGCGCTCTCACCATCTCTTTGATCTTCTCATACTGGGCTCGGAGCTCCTGAGTCTTGTTGATCCACTGATCCTTATCTTCTGGAAGAGCCTCCAGGTACAACTGCAGACAGTCAGTACACAGGTTAGCACGTGCTACCTCAACAAGAAGAGTACCTAAAGTAGTCAAAGTAAACGGGCACTTTTTTCAAAACTAAACTCCAGGCCGCTGTTTCCACCAAAGAAGGTCTGCAAGCTGCCAAAACTGCAGTCTTTTCCGCGGCAGAGAAATTGCCAAAGCCACTTTAATCAAACTCGATGGGACTGCTTGATCCATTTGGCAGTTACCTTCCAACATACGCTCCGAAAGCGACTGCTTCTCAGTCGACCATTGATGCCTGCCTGCCGGATCCTGGCCAGGTAATTACTGTTGAGGAACAAGTCGTCCCATTCTTTCCTGAGGGTGTAGGAGGGGGGAAGGAGATTTATGAGCTTCTCAACCCAAATTGGGCACAGTATTCCATCTAATGTGTCAAGGCCCAAGAGTTTATGGTAAGAAAATACAGGAAACACTCACCTGTATGAGAGGAAGGTTGACTGAGACTGTGAGTAAGTGCTGCTGTCAAGAGATCCTCCTGTTACACACACACACACACACACACACACACACACACACACACACGGGACATGTAAACAGCCAGTACTGAGGAGAAAAGCTAGAAATCAATCATTTTTTAAAGCTTGTGAACACAGGATCATAAACAGAAACATAACCTTTGACAACTACCATAATAAGGAACTGGCCTAGTTACTGCTTCCAAATGACCCCTCAGTTATTTTTGGGGATTCTATCTCCACCACATCTCTGTGTGGTGGAGCAAAAAAAAAGGGCCAGAAGCAGGGAAAGTGACGGCAGAGAGCAAAGCACCGTACTCCTCTTCGTCTTTATTGGCGGTAATAAGTCTAATTTGGCCTGCAGGTGAACATGCATTCAAGTCGGAGAGCTGTCTATCAACATTAGTTACAGGAGTAGATCATTCCACAGGGACACTCAGCATGAATATTCATCAGTTCCACAACATGCCATCCCCCAACATTCTCTCTCTCACACGTAAACATAAAAACACCCTCAGCCTGGGGCCGTCGCCAGCCACGTCTGTTGACTCACACTTCACAGTGAGCTACAAATTTATTTTTTAATATCTCTTTTCATCTAGAACTTCCAAGGTATCAAGACTCTACTCCACGCCTCGTCTACTGGTCACTCCTCTGAGTGTAAGAGTCGGTTTAATTTGCTAATATAAATCTGTGGAAGGGGCTACTGACGGGTGCTTTTACGAAGTGATATAACAAAATAACTAGAGCCTGATCAAGGACCAAACAAAACAGAAGTGCTGGTATGTGTTGGTATGAGTCTAGGCACTAAATGTCTTGTATTTGAGAGTTTAAATCCAAATCTAGAGAGTTGACTTACTGCTGCGGTTCTTGTTGAAATTATGGAGCGGGTCTAAGCCTGTCTCCTGCTGCTCGTCTGTCTGGAGTGGGTGGCGGGTCTCGAAATTGGGGTGCTGCATGACGGCGACCCAGCCAGACCTGGAGAAAGTAATAGGAGACCAGAGAGAAACAAACATAATTCAATCACAGGTTAGTAAAACAGAACAGCCAACAGGTCATCTAGAGTCTTGCAAAACTACAAACCAGGTATCTTCAACCAAGTCCAGTTGCTATTGACTTTAACCTTCCTTGGATAACTATGACCTGGATGACTGAAAACCTTCACAGACATACAAACCAAAATGTAGCTCACATCACTTATGTCAAGAAAACGCCAAAAACTCCAACTGACTAACATCTATTGATAGGGAGACTGACCTTCGATCAGAGCTTGTGCTGACAGGCATCTGCTGGGGGCTCCTTGAGCAGGAGCGAGTGCTATTCTCTTTAACCTGACCTCTGACCTCTCCACACTGCAATCAGTAAAGTCCCCCTGCTACTAACATTAAAACACCCTTGAATTGTGCAATCTCTGGACTTACTGTCACAGCCTTTTGATCCTCCTCAGCCAAGACTCAAAAGAAAAAGAGGACTCTGCAAGAAGAAGAAGGAGCAATAATGAAACTCAACACCATTCAACAGACGAGGAAAATATAGAAGAACAGTGTTCTTAAAAGGCCAAAAATATTACCCGGTGTTGTGAAAAGGCATGTGTACCACTAACACAAATGAAAGAAGAAAACAGTTGACAGAAAAAGAAAACTAATGCACTTGTAAAAACCATCCAGTGGACTACTATGTGACCTAAGATGCCTTTTAACTAGGGCTGGGCAATAAAACAATAACGATAATTACCGTGATATAGTTTTCTCAAAAACAATTTGTAACAAATGTTCAATAAATAAATAATTTTAAACACAATGTAACTGTAGAATAAAAAAGGGTAAACTCATCACTTTACATTTTAGAATGGCATTTATTTTTATAATGAACAAGATGTTCATTATATACCATAGTTATTTTGAGGATCAAACTGGGACATTTAATGTAATGAATATAATAAAAATGAATAAAATAATATATAAGACATGGCTTAATAAATATTTATAAATAGTTATCACAGTTGTGGTTCTTCACATTGTGATGATCACAAGGAGAAGTTGCTGTTTACTCACCTTTTGCATTTAACGCAAATTTGCTGCATAAAATAAAAGAGTGACACTGATTATGGCCAGTGAAGGATGGCTTAAATTAACAAGAAGCACTTGAGCTGCCTGATGCCCCGCCATGCGCACTGTGATATATTAAACATAAGAAGTAATGCTAATGAGGTCATTAAGAAGGCAAATTAATGCATTAATTAAATATTGTGATGCCAACAGACTGGTCTTCACGTAGACAATATTAACAGCGTATCTGAAGTTATTAAGGAACTATTACAGTTTCAAGATAATTTGTTGCTGCTCATAAAATGAAAATGTGTGCAGCACAGAGCTTCAGAATGTAATCAGATCATCTTCTACAGGGAGAAGCTGTGATGGTGGTATGAAGTTTCAGTAAATACTTTTGAGTAATATCCACACACAGATAATTTCCATGCCATGCTGTGTCAAAATATACTGTTTAAAATCACAAAATCAGACAAACCCACTACCACAAGAGAGAATGCATCAACAAGCAATAAAACATGGGTAAAAAAATATTTATATTAATATCTATTAGAGCTGCATTAACCAGTTTATTGGTCCAAACATTTGCTGGTTACAGCATCTCAAATTTCAGGATTTCATGCTTTTCTTTGTCTTACATAACTGTTAATTATGTAATGTCAGCTGATTTAGGGTGCAGTGCAGTAGGGCTGGACAATAAACTGAATTTATCAAATTACCATCATTATGAAACTTTAACAGATCTAAAATTAGTCAATTTCAATAAGTAGTCTTAATCCCTTGTAACAACACCGATAATTTACAGCAACCATCCCGACATCCAACCAGACATTCAACCAGTGAGGCCACATTCCAGTCCAGAAGGCCAGAAATGGTTATACTGGTTATACTGTAACTAATCATGACAATTATTTCAGAAGTTAACCAACAGCAGCAAGAAAACGATGCACTCATGTAGCAATAAATACTTAGTTCATAGTTACTACTGAAGGAGCACTTAGTCTCATAATAACATCTGCAGCAATTCTGATAATCAATTCACTGTTAAAGTCATTTATCAAGCAAAACATTTTCTGGTTCCAGCTTCTCAGATGTAGACCTGTGATACTTTAATCTGTTTTCTATGTTCATAAGTTGAGAATCTTTGAGTTTTTGACTGTGGGGTTGAACAAAACAGTCTGAAGGTGTCACTTTGGGCTGTTTGCAATGGCCTTTTTTCCACTATTTTCTAATACTTTGAAGACTAAACCATTTGTTAGCGCAAATTATCGTGATGAGTTACATCAGACATATTGTACATCGTGAGAGGTAAATGTGACCATAATGACTTCAGCTCAAATTGCCAAGTTGAGCAGCAGACAAAGACATTATTGTAATCTATATTGCAGTAGTCTGAAGGTCTTGATTATTAGTAAAAAAATCTATACACTAACACCAATGTTTAAAATAAACAAAGCATTACAAAAAAACATCCATTCAAATCCCCACCAGGTAAACTCTGAGCCAACGCCTTTCCGCCAACAATCAGTTACATAAACAGTGATGAGAAAAGTTTAACTTTCTTTGTAAGACATCACAATCTAGGTTAAACTATTCTGCCTCCATTCTTTATCCGGTTTGGGATGATTCCATGTTTATGAATATGGTTAGCCTAAGCGCGCTTCCACCGAGCATTATGTTTTCTTTCGCTTTATTAATTGTGGAAATAACACAACAAAGGCATCTCTTAAACCTATTAACCATGTGAATGGAACACCGCTCGATAAATCAGCTGCACATGCAATCAAAATTGAAATAATTTTATATGCATAATGCATGTGCCTGTTTTCTTCGGAAACATCTGTTCTCCTCGAAGACTAATGCTCTCCTTAAGTCAGAGGGGTTTTTCTCCCTTCCCTCATTAAAAGAATATTATCCCATAAAATAATCTGAACTAATCCACAACTATAGGGAAAGAATGTTGCCAATAGGTATCTCCAATAATAGCCTGTTTTCCGAGTTTTACTTTAAAAGATTGGCATGAAAGATTGATCAAACTCTCCTGAGCAACTTCAAATATAACAGCAGCCACAAAATATGAATTCATATCATCGCTATCTGAATAAAATTTGCATTGCACAAAGTGTCAAAAGATATTTTGAGGAACATTTCTCCCTACAGGCCTGCAAACACACCCAGCGCTTTGTCCCTTATTTCCAAAAATAAAAAGCCATTCTAAACTTTCTAAAGAGGCCTTCACAGATCTCTCCCTACTACTTGTGCTTTGATGTGGCATGTCTTGTGTGTGTAAGCCTTTGTGAGTGAGTGACTGAGTGACTGAGTGAAAGACGACGCCAGTAAAAGACTTGAGGCCTCGCTGTGTTGGCACAGTCTTCCCTGAAGCAAGTCTTCTCTTAGCCTTCTGCTGCCTTCATTACCTTTTCCCAGAGTTAGGTGTAAAACGACATCCTAACTTTACAACATAATAATAAAGGCAAATTAGCTCCTGCATAATTTAATCCACAGCACCTGGAGAGACCTCAATAATTCAAACACGAATCTTTCATGAAATAATCAAATCAATACATAATGAAATGCATAAATAAATCAACAGACAAATAACACAGCGTCCATCTGTTCTGAGGTAGAAGATCTGTTCCTGGGATTAACTACAACAACAGCCCCATGAAGCTAAACCCAAACAGTAGCCATTACGTTATCTTGTTACACACATCAAGATTTCTCACCCATTTTCTTTTTCAGAGTTATCGCCTCAAGCTTGATTTCAAAGGCGCAAAGCCAATCACGTCAAGTCAGACGGCCTCGCTCCGAACCTCTTCCGTTAATAATCCCCAATGCGTGCCACAAAACATTTCACTTCTCTTTCCTTTAACAGATAGTCAGTCTGAAAGTAACAGTATCTGAGCCCAAAACTTCCCTCCACTCCTTTGATTTTACACTTGATCAAAGGCAGGCAGCCTTCTTTCAGAGTCACAGATCAGCTGAACATCAAAGGGGACGAGGGGTTCGCCTCAATACAGGAGCCAAGTTGACAAATTCAAATTCACTTCGGCTCCTCTTCTAAGAGGCAGTTTTTGTTCACGTATTGGCCGGACAACCACATGCTAAACAGATACGTTCAAGTTGAGCTGGAAAAAAACACACACACAAAGAAAAGCTTCAGCCCGCTCCATGCTCATTGGTCTAAAGGCACAAAGGCTAAACTATGCTGAAACTAAACCCAGATTAAACTGCATTAAGTGTTTAGCTGAAGTGCCTGCAGAGTTTTCATTTGGAGACATCTGACTGAATTACAACCGCAGTCCCTCTGAAATGAACAGGCTGTATGCTTGTTTTCAGCTCTGGAAAGTGCTTTCCATCATTTCTCATACAAGTCCAGACTTTTAAGTAATTTACTAATACTATATTAGTCATTGGCTGAACCAGACCACTAGTCTTCATTTCAGCTCATTGTCAGAAAAGGCTAATCGTAAAACTGATTCAGAAAAAAAGAAACATGGGCTCTTTAGGAGATGCATATTCAAAAAGGATTCAAACAGCGATGAAAGGAGCTGTCACTGGCAGCTACAACAAGAGCGGCAGATTGCAGTTCAGTCAAAAACACCCCAGCTAAACAAACTCACATGCCTCTTCTTCAGCACACAGCAACAGGCCCAGAGCCTTCATAGTCACATGCTGCGCAAGAGGCTGAGAACATGCTTGGGACCTTGACCTTGGCCAAATACTGAGAACTTGCTGGGTCTTGACTGATTCAATTACCAAATACATGACAAGAGATAAAAATTTGACTGATATCTGTCTGTATACAAAAACTAGAGCATTGGTTCCCAACCTGGGGGTCTGGAGCCCTACAAGGAGTCACAAATCTAAGGGGTTGTGAGATAATCAACAGGAGAGAAAAGCAGTTAAAACATATTTCTGCTTCTCTTTTTCTTCCAGACTGTTTTTTCTTGTGAATTACTGGACATTTTGCCTCATCTGGGCTCTAAAAAACTATAACACAAACAAACAAAACATAAGTTGAACTGTTCACAACTCATTGACTTAAGCAACTGTACACAAGTGCATATTATTTTACAGGTCACAGCCCAAAAAGGTTGGGAACCACTGCACTACAGGAAGACTTGCGGTGCAAGAAGAATGAGGAAGAAACCTTTAAACTTGCAGGAACATCATAAATGTCATCACCACTGACCTATTTCCTCTCACTACACTTGATGTCAGAGCAGACCCAACTATTGTCTTCCAACAAAACAGGCATATGATCCAGTGTAACTCCTTTCCTATGGTTCAAAGGGTCAACAACATAGCTCTTGGTTTACTCTAGTCAGAATAGCCAGCAAGCACTCATACTACTTTCCCTGCGCACATAATTGTACTCCACTGGTTCTAGGAAGTGTGGGCAGATGTGTAAAACCGCATTAAACCATGCAGACAGGCAATACTGGTTGTTACCAAACCTCTGCACTGCTCTGAACCCATCACTAAATCTGTCAGGCAGGGCGGGCCAGCCCGAGGAAAGGGTCTGGAGGCACGATGCACCAGTAAACCTACAATTTTGACACCATATTTCATAGCCAGCATTGATAATGTATCTATAATCTGACGTATAATGCATGCAGTGTCCGTGTAGCTTGACCGCAGTGGATGACTGACGACAACCAAAAGGATTATCGATGCAGTCGAGGCAAAACGCCAAGCAACAGCTAAGCTAGCTTGTGTCGGCTAACAATGCTAAATGAAGGTTAAACTAGTTAAATGCGCGTACAATGGCACGCTGTAGCTGTCCGCGCTGACTGGGTGTAGCTGCAGGTGACAAGAAGCGGGTAAGATAACGTGACGTTATTAGCCTGCCTGTGTTAGCAAGTTATAACCGAGCCCATGCACGGGCCTGTCCTCACTTCCGACACACAGCTGCTGCTAGCTGGAAGCCACAAGACTAAGTCGTTAACACACGCAAACACGAGTGTGAGTGGTGCAGCAGAGTCATCGATAACCCTCTGTGGGCTGTCAGTGTGGTTGAGATACCTGTTAAGATCATGCAAGACTCCTCATTCTGCTGTGTGCCCCGGACTGTCTCTGATTTGTAAACAGTGGCGGGTCAGGCGGATGTGCTGAACAACAGCTGACTAATCATGTGACCGGGGAGTTGAGCCCGACGGCGCCGCTGTCTGCAGACGTGCTGCGCTGATGAGCTCCGCAGTTTAGTGCAATGAAGTCAAACTAGTTTCCACTCGTGGGGCGTTTAAAGTAACTCTGCTGTGCTGGTTACTTTATTTGAGTATTTTCTTCTACTGCCACTTACTTACAACATTTCAGTGGGGTATTTAATAACCTACTCCACTAATTATTTGACTGATTTAATTACTAGTTGCTTTACAAGGAGGCTATATGTAGGCCTATTTAGTCGTACAACTGAAAGGATTAGTTGATTAGACAGAAAATTATTTTGCAACTATTTTGATAATCGTTTGATTACTCAAATTCAAGATACTCTTTATAAAGTAATTAATACATTGCAACTAATGACTTAATAAATTGTGTAAATCATGCATTAAAGCTTTACAGATCAGTTATTAATAAGAACAACGTTTGGGCTGCCAGGTTATGGAAACTCTGTGGCTGTTGTATATCTACTATTAAATATAACTATTTTATAAAATAACCAAATCTGCAGTTATATTTTAATTAGCTAATTGGTTGTTGAGAAATTGATTTCTTTTGGATCCTCTGCAGCTCATTCCCCTATTAAAGCCTTATAGAGGTCAAACGGTGCATTTGGAGGAGTTTATCCTGCTGGAGGAGGATAAAAACCAACCAGTGAGACAACCTAGCAACCTAAAAGTTTTCCTTATTAATGCATATAACTGATCAATAAAGCATAAAGCCATAGTGAACGACATATTAAGATTTAATAAAGTAATAAGATACAACCTATAAACCCTTTAAAAAAGCTGCCAAAGCCCAATGTTATGATGAACTAAGTGTGCGATTTGGAATGCAGCATTAGTCTCACAGACCACAAACAGGAGGACTCAGATCCCTGTCCAGATTGTCCCCTTTGACTAAATGGCAATCGTGATGAATGCCACTTGCATTGTGCTTGCCACAGCACAACCGTCTTCTGTCCCTCTTCAGTCACATATCCAACCCATTAGACAGGTCTGGAAAATAATTCTTGAGATTTGTCTCAAGATGTCTTACTACTTTAGACTGCAGAGATAAAACTGAATAGGAGATTGCAAATTCAATTGCATATTTATCAGCACACAAACTGTGGCTGTCAGGGTCCGTATTTGAATCAAAAAAGCAGCAACATATTTCGGTGTAGAATAAAAACAAAATGTGTGGTAAGATTGTGAACAAAGAAGTAGAAAGAAAGAAAGAAAGAATGCTACAGTGGATGAGCACAAGGTTGTATCACACCACCAAGGAGAAATCAAACACATCATGTATAAGCAGGAACAGTGAAGGGGCTCTACAACATGAGGGTTAATTAGCACAGTTTTATAGAGACTTAATTGCAGCAATTTCTGAGGTCAGACAAGTCAAGATTATCTGTAGAGTGCTTTTATCATACACCCACATCTCAAAGTGACAAAACAAAAGGCACAAAAACAAACTAAACCAAAGCAGCGGGACAGTCGTGATAGGAAAACGGCAGCAGTCCCTGTGAAAGTGTATACAGGTGGTGACATTAAATAGCATTAATGAGTCAAATGCGCGCATTGGTAGTTGTGTGTGTGTTTGTGTGTTGGTGGGGGTTAACACAAAGCAGTCATAATGACCATCATCGTCATTACCATCATCATCATCATCATCATCATCATCACAGGCATGGCATTTCAAGAGCGCCATTATCATCATTATTATAGCTAATATTACTGATGATGAGGCTTTTCGTGGCCTCTTGTTGGCCCTGACTAAGGTATCACCATGGAAACAGATGACAGAAAAGAGCATTTATTGAATTACTCTATAAAGCTATTCTGACCAAATGGGGCTTGAATGTTGCACTGTGAAAAGTCCTGAGGAGAGACAGATGAGACTCCGGGGCAGAGAGGGAGGCAGAAACGCAGAAGGAAAGAGCATTGGAGACAGATAAAATAAAAGAAGAATAAAAAAAGAGACAGAAGATGGAAAACACTGGCAGCATTAAGGGCCATGTGATTGTGCAGAGACGCATAACCACTGGTACAGAGAGCCCTAGTGATCAGCACAGAAGAATATTGTCTGATGGCTGGACACAATGACAGCAATTCACCAACATAGACACAGTCATATAAGAGGAAATCATCAGTACTAACTCTATAACACCAGTACAGAAAGCGGACATAAGAACCAATTATTTAATCTTTAATGGGTCTTCCACAGCAGGCCTTCTGCTTCCTAAAATAGCTGTCTGATAAATGAGCTTCATCTCTTATTTACTTCTCTGCTTGTTTCGAGAGTCTTTCTAGCGTGATAACTCTCACAGACTGTCCCCAAAGCAAATTTTACACGTTGCTAAAATATCCCAACCAAATATTTTAAAAATGCAAAGGTCGTCTGATGATTTTATGCTACGTAGGAAGAAAACAACCATTGTTATATCTGTGAGACAGAAACAGCACAATGCCCTCCAGACTATCTCATCTGTGTTCCCGCAGATTCGATCACATGAGGTGAGAAACATCATATGTCTTTGTACGGATGAGTAAAGCTTCCACATTCTAATTGATGTTAATATGTTAAAGTTAGATTACCTTAATTTAAGTTAAAAGTTATCTGTCCCGGCATCTGGACTCTTAAAATGTACATTTTCTTCAATTAATCTTACTAATATCATATGCTCACAACAGATTGAAGTAATGAACATAGAGTGCAATTATAACTGAGTCTTCATTTTTACAGAGGAACCGCTATTATTTAATTTCAACAATTCGGCTTCAGTCTGATATTTGTAGTCCACAATCTTTAGTTTAATGTTTCTCTCATGAAGAAACATTAAACTGTGCACTCCATTCAGCACACTCCTTGTGAACAATAAAATTAGAACGATTGAATGTTAAAAGACAACATTTAGGTAAACCACTTTTCACTTTATCATTGTAAAATAACATGCATCAGTAGAAATACTGTGTGTAAACCATGATGTGTGTTCAGGGGCAAATTAGACCTCAACAAAACTTTGCAAACATTGTGAATAAAGTTGAGAAATAGGAACAAAACATTTACTCATTAGCCGTAGAGACACATGATACATCCATATGTTTGTCCATATGGCATCTCATCCATTGTTTCATCTGTTGATTTCTTAAGTTCTAATGTAAAAACAAAATGCAAAGGATGCCATGTCCTTTATGAAAGGATTCATTACAATTGCTACATATCATTCACATATTCAACTATCATTTCATTTAAAACAGAATCAGGAAACTTGATTGATTGACTTAATTTAATACAAGATGACAGACAAACTTCAACAAGAACAATGTAAGATAAAACAGTGAGATTCCTGAAGGAAATAGTTGAACTTTTAAACGACTGATCAAAAACACAAAGCACTCTCATAGTGAAAACAAAAATAATGGAGATATTGATAAAAAAAAAAAACAGACTGGCAGTGCCACTTTCTGCAAGGCATTTCTGGCATGGACGTTTCTTGAACTTTAGATCAGTCAACCAACTACAATTACTCTTTTTTTAGACAGTGATATGTAATCTCTTTGTATTGGGGTCCAATTCCTCCAGACACATATATCTACACAGAAACAATGTGTTATAACACTATCTGCACATGTAGTCACAGTTATTTTCTGTCTCAAGTGCAGTAGGGATTCTCAAATCACAGGACAGCTTTAAGTATAATGTAGGTGCACTGTCCGGGAATAAACACCAGCATCCTTCTAAGCTGTGATATAAACATATGCAGTAAGTCAGCTTTTTGTCCACACTACTTAAGGACACACACCTATATAACAGTCCAATACGAAAACACTGTGAGTCAGTACTTCTCCGGGACGTAACAGCGGCTGAGTTGCATGTGGACCAAAGACGTGAAACACCTCGGTGGCTCACGGGGATCATACTGCATGTATGTGGGTTAGATGTGGCTCTCCTGCTCCTCCTTCATAGGGGGAAAGGTTTGAGTGCCAACATCTGATTCTTTCAAAACATTTATCTTGCTCACTTCATTTCTCCCTGTTTGCTTCTCTACCTCCGTTTGTTTTGTTTCAGTCTCCCCATCACCTCCTTCCTCCTGCTCCTCTGCAGTTACGTCTGTCTGGGAGAGGTTTGGTTCTGCACAGCTGTACTGGCTGTCTCGACTGGGTTTTGGACTCTGGCTGCTGTGCTGATGCTTGTTGTGGTCCTGGCTGTTGAAGAATCTTCGGATGGTGTGTTTGGGAAGGCCCAGCTGAGCCGACAGGGTGTGGACCGCCTCCTCATCTGGGTTGAGGCCCACGTCCTGGATGAAGCTCTGCAGGATTCCCAGGGCTTCATGGGACACTCTTAACCCCCCACCTTGGAGCTCATCTCCACCTTGGACCTCATCTCCACCTTGGACCTCATTATCTGTCTCTGAACAAACCCCAGCAGTACCTTGGTCCTGATCACTGGGCCACTTCATAGTGAGCTTCTCCTTAACCCTGCCCTCTTTGCTGTCTCCAGTGATCTCATTACTTCCTTCCTCACCCACATTTCCATCCATCACTTGCCCCTTGCTTTCTGCGCCCTTGTCCCTCACCTTACCAGTACCACCCCAGTCCCCTGCCAGACTACTCCTCTCTCTTTGTCCCCCCTCAACCCAGTCCTTACTGTCCCCCCTCTCACCATTACTACTGCACCTGCCCTGCAAACGTACTCTCAAGTGCCCCCAGTTACCCCCAGCCTCGGACTCGGCTGGTGATGCGGCACATGGTTGCCGTGGAGACAGGTGAGGTCCTGCCTCGGGCTGGAGGGGTTGATGGGGTTGAAGATGGTGTTGCTGTGGCAGTGGAGAGTTTCGTTGGTACTGACAAGAGACATAGAGAAAGTAGAAGCAATTACAGTCAAAAGCCCGTCTTTAAGATTTTATATTATCAACACCAACTAATTTATTGTCGATGTGGATATTACCGTGTTTAATGTTAATGGTAGATGATGTGAAGGCAGCCTAGACAGAAATGTATTTGCATGATTTGAAGTGACAGGTCTTTTTTATTTGCATATTCATTTTTACGGACCATTATCAGATCCTATTTAAAATGTACAAGTAATGGATATATAATAATTGACTTCACTGCTTAATGAAATGCGCTCTATTCATTTTAGACTGTATGTTAAAGAGAAGTTACAAACACTGAATCACTGATAGAAGAATTGCTGTCATATCATGACAGAGACTAAACAACCTTATCTCATAGATTCTCTATGTTTTGCTTCTCAATTGTGGTGTTGTTTCTCGTGGGAGTTTTAAATAATCTCAATATAGAAATTGGTGGAAGTTCTGTCCTTTTTTTGACCTCAGTTTGAATGATTTATTTGCAGAACATACACAGACTGATTACCACATTTCAGACATATCATGGCTGGGTCGAAGGTGCAATGAAGGCACAGGACATGCTGCTCTGCTCTGGTAAGAAATGAAAGGGAGTATAAACTGTGTGAACCGCTGAGGTTTCACACATGAGATGGTCTGCAATGTAGCCATCCAGGGTTCATGTCCACAGAAGTAGTCAGGATCTAAACCAGTACATGTGACGTCTTGTCTCGTTTTTAATGCAATGGTATTGCACACAACATACTGTGCTTTCACAAACATAGGGACAGATTTTGTGACGTCAACTGTGAGTCTGTGTTATAATCAAGCCATAAATCCATGCCCAAGCTATGGAAGGGAATGAAAAACAAGTAATCAGCCTCGTTGCTCCTGACATTTTTGACATTACACTGTCACTGTTGTGCTGCTTTTCACACCCTATTGCACACACTGCAGCTCAATTGACATCTAACCTGATGTGTTTTCTTTCAAATTTCTGGTAACATTTAAAATTTTTATATAGCACTTTTCTTGTATGTTTTATATTTTAAAGTGCTTTAGAAAAAAGAAAGTACTGAAAATAAAAAAATGTTTATTGGAAGGTTCCAGTTATTTATCAGCTAGCCTTTGCTGCTCCTTTTAATTTATTCCAAACTGCTATTTATATAGCTGGTAAACATAACATGAAAAAAAAAACTCTCTGTGGATTTTTTTTCTAAAGCAAGATCTAACAAAGACAGAGTGTTCAGAACAGCGTGTGTGGAATGATATGTATTGTGTTTTTGCAGTCTCACCAGTGCATTGTCATTGCTGAGCAGCATAAGCCTGTCAGTGCAGTGCTGCTGTGCCGTTGTGTTGTTGCTTTCCTGTTCGTAGATAGCGTCTCGTTCAGTCTGGGACAGGCTGAGGAACCGGCGGATCATGCACAAGTTCTCCCACAGGGTCCGGTTCTCTGGGTTGGGATCCTCCTTCCAACGCAGCAGCTCACACAGCCAGCCCTACACGAGGAACGGTAAATCTTTACTTACCCTATTCATCATGTATAAACAGTACATAAACATTTAAAAATGTATTTAACACAGTATGATGCAGTTGTAAGCAGCCAATATAAATGTGTATTAATGGATTTGCAGGACGAGAACATACAAGGGGCTGACCAACTAACACATTGTGTAGGACTGAGCACACCAAGGTGCTCTGTGGTCATTAAATGGCCTTTTCTTCACCCAGTGGTCAAGACACTGTGTCAGCACACATTAGTACTTCTGAGGTGTCCTTAAACATGACCCTGACACCCAGGAAGCTCCTGTGGTGCAGCTCTATCTGACTGACCTGAGCCGACAACTCTGTAGAGCAAGAGAAAGCAAGAAGAGAAATATCCCACAACAAAAGAAAGCCTAATGTCCTGCCATAATTGCCACGATATAATAAACATATTCATTAGCCATGCTAATTAAGTCAATAATTCAGTTAATTAGTTCATTAAGTATAGTGAATATTTCTACATCAACAAGCTCATCTTCATATACCTCAGAGTATCAATATCTTAGGTCTTTTTGCTTTCTTAAGAGTCAAAAAGGATGAATGATGTCATGTTGAGCGCTAAGCTAAAAGTGGCTTGGTTTAACTTCTGGATGTCTTTGAAAACTAACACCATTCAGAGAAATACACGTTACCCAACAAAGGCTCAGCTTTTCATGCATCAGTCTAATTTCTGTGACACATATTTAAGTACACATATTACTGATCTAACCTTTTTGGCAGTTGGAGCATGTAAACAGGAAATGGTTTGAAAGTTTGATTTCATCTCATTTCATGGATAGACCCGGGCATCCACATTTACTTCTTAAGCTAAGCTAAGCTAACCTCACCATGCGACATACCTCAAAGCACTGCATGCTCAAACAAAAAGCATTTAGTTGTTTGTCTGGTACTAAGTCAGTAGAAAAAAAGGAAAATGTAAAAAAGAGGTTACAATATTTTTGACAAAGTCAGTTTCTCAAAGTCAGTCACTCATTGTTAAACATATTTATTTTACATCCACTCTCCTAATAATTTTGTGACTAATTAGAATTTAATAAGATATAAGTGGTAGTAACTGCAAAGGTGAGTTCAGCTTTCCCTTGGTGTATAAAGTGCAAATTCACAATAATTTACTTTTCACATTTATTCAACATGGGTTCATGTTGTAAAGCGCCTTGTCTATTTCCTGTTTGCTCTAATATATTATATTATATAATATATTTGCTCAAGCATAAAAAATAAAGGCAAGTTGAAAGATGATGGTGAGATCCTCTTAGGTGGATTTGGTTTTCTGCATCAGGAGGGAAGAAACTTGTGAGTGGCAGATTGACGAACGTAAAGCCAAGCTAGTTACAGATTCATGAACTGGAGCATGATTACATTTGCAAGCAGGCTGATAGGTACACACACACAAACAGAGAGAGTCACACACGTACACCTGGCTGTAGCCCAAGTCTAGCACACAATGCCATCCAGATGCAGAGTGCAGATAGAACAGAGAGATCCAGCCTGGTTCTGCCTGCCAAACAGCCGGGTAATACAGAGAGAGAGAGAGAGAGAGAAAGAGAGAGAGAGAGAGGGAGAGAGAGAGGTAATAAGAACATAGAGAAAGTAAAGTAAAAAGGGAGGCCAGCGAATAGATAGAATAAGAACCTCAGGGGTTTTGGACCACCTGTCTGTACTGGCATGACCACTGAATGACCTCCAAACATCTTCATGATGAGCAGAGAGAAGGGAAAGAGAAAGGAAGAGAGAAAGAAGAAAAGAAAGGAAGACAGAAAAGTGAAAATTGGAGACATGCACGAGAGCAAGAGAAAATGAGACAGCTAAAATCCCCCCATTCCATGAAGGGAAATTATCCTCAAAACAAAGGCAATAACAAGCTTATGGGGCTGCCATAAAAATGAGAACAATAAACACTCAAATCATGCCTGTGTGCGTATGTGTGTATTAGTGCATTTGTTTGCTTGTGTGTGTTTGTGGGATTGCGTGTACGTGTCTGTGCTTGTACAGTATGTCTATGTGCAAAAACAAGTGGTGTGTATGTGTGTGCGCCTATTTTTGTGTGGTGACTATTAAAGCGATAATTTAGGACACAATAGCAGTCTGATGCACTGATGATAGTCCTCTGCAGAGTACAGCTGCTGGTTGATTATCTGGGCTTTCCTCCACACACACTAGCCATCCCTGCTTTAACTGGGGAGATGGATTCATAAGAAAAGCTAAATTTGAACAGTCAAGCAATAGAAATGATTGGGTACAATATGTATGTGTTTCTAAATTGGACATCTTCATCAGATTCACACCAGCAAGCAAGTAAGCACCTGACTCTTGGAGGCGGCCACCTTTGCAAAAAGAGCCTGAGACACCTTGGCTCTCTTCATCTCGTGCTGAATCTCCTCGTAGATAGAAGCGCTGACATTGAGAACACAACTGTCTGTCCTCAACCCTCTGTCTCCTATAACTGGGGACAACCTTGCCTAAAATGAGATAGACAACACGACAAAAACACACACACACACAAAGGTGTTTATGCGAATGCAAAGACAACCCAGGCTTGGCCAGGCGCAACATCAGACATACTTTTAAGTATGTGGAAATGTGAAGCTGGTGAAAGATCATGTCCTTTTTTCAGCCTTAGTGCTGCCTATACAAAAGGGGGGTGACACTGCTTCCTGGCAGGAGAATCAGCTTGCAACTTCATGTATATCAGAGGATGTAGCAGTTTGAACTCTCTTCATGCCAACAGATGGAGTCAGCAGTGTAGTGCACAGGGAGCTGGCCATATTAGAAAGGAAAAATGAGAAACAGTTTATATATATATATTTTCCTGCACTGCGGTATTGAAAACATTAAAGACAGAAGTGGAGAAAAAAATGTCACCATGTCAACCTCATGGTGCTGTCAGGAAAGGCGGTTAGTAAGCTTCACAACGTCACTTGTTTGTATGATATTTTGTTGTTGTTTATGTCCTTTACTTATCAAATGCATTTGTTAAATTAATCTAGTTCAATCTCTGCTCTCTAGACTTTCATTTTATATTCATCCAATATATGTGAAAATGTGTCTTTTATAGCAGAGCATTAAATCTGCTACATTTTACTTTTGCTGAGTAATACAATAGTGATTTCAATTATTCTTGAGCAATAATGCAGCTAAGTAACAATATTCCCACTTCCGTATTTCAGTGCTTTTTCATGAGGAGAGTGTTACGGCAGAAAATTGTTTCCTCTTACATTTAATCTTTTATGCATGCTTTTATTATTACTGCATTAATTAAAACATTTCACAGCAGCTTTGTGACACCGATGTTTGATTTCATCTCTCTCTCTCTCTCTGTCTGTCTGCTGGCTGACCTGCGTGGGTCTTGGCGGTGTGTTATTGCAGCTGGGGGTGAATCCTGTCAGGCTTCTGTCTTTCTCCTCCTGGTAGATACGCTCCCTCTCAGCTTCGGGGAGCTGCAGGAAGCTGTACATGGCCCGCAGGTTTACCAGTAGAGACTGGGAGGCGTGTTTAGGGTCCTCCTCCTTCCGCAGAATCTCTGAAAGCAGACCCTGGTAAAGGCACAAACACAAACAATACCAGCAATAATTAATATAAGCAAGCCATAAACAATAATACATGCAAACAATGTCAAATTCATTCAGATATATTGGTGTATATTAGTGTTAGGTTACTATTTTAAGAAAATGATGTGAAAATGGTGTTCAAAGTTATCATAAGGCTATAGTTTATTCCTTTGAGCTTCTAATCATCTTTAATTTCAATTGAAATATCTTGAAAGGAATATTTCAACATTTTGGGAAAAGCTTTAATGTGCTTTCTTGGTGACAGTTAGATGAGAAGACCAATACCACACTTATATTTGTCTGTTAAATATAAAGCAACAGCCAGTAGGTGTTAGCTTAACTTAGCATGCACGCTGGAAACAGGGAGAAACTACAGTTTGATGTTTTTACACTTCAGTTTTTACAAATTACATGAGGGTGGTATTGATCTTTGGATGATTTGGAAGGATGACACACATTGGGAGTACAATTTGAAGGCAAAATCACTGATGAAACTGATTTCTTTCTACATGTTTATATGTTAAATCAATATATATGCACACATAATGATTAAGTATTAGTTATTTCTTTACATAAAGATGCCAAATATAAAGTTTCTCAAATGCCTAAATGAATTTTTCAAAAGCTCCTCACATCCCACTCTGGATCTCATTCAAAGGGGCACCTTGTCAAGTTCCTGTGGTTTAATGTTTCACAGCAATAGCTGGTACACAGACGGTTCCCAGTCAGTGCTAAGCACACTACTTGCATGTAGAGCTAGCATTATTCTGGGTGTATCTGTGTCTGCAGGAAAGCCTTCAAACATCACATGCAGATTGTAGGGTTTTCTTCCTGAAAAGAAATCAGATTTCACGCTGGCAGTGAAATGGAGAGAGAGAGGAAACTGCCTACTTATTCAAATCATGGATCATCTTTGGATCCACCCAGCAAACCTCTCCTTCCAAATAGATGGAGGCTTTACATGAATCGTCAAATGACAAATGCTCCCCTCACTTCTATATGGCATCTTGGCATCAAGCCCAACTTGTATGGCTGGCACTGAAGCACCTTGGAATTGGCAACAGGGAAACATGGGGGTGGATAATAACTAGCCCTGCTTATTGTGATGAAAATGATAATGATGGTAATAATAATAATAACAATGGGCTTAGCCTGTCCTCTGAGCCCCATTTCTGTGGGTGTGGTAGTGAATGTAAAATGATGGACACAGATAACGTGGCATTTTAGTGTTAGAGGCGATGGCGGAGGGAGATATGGATACAAAATGAGGGAAACCAAAGGAAGGAAAAAGGCAATGATGAAAAAAAAACATGGATTGATGATCAGAGGTAGAGATTAAACAAATAGAAGGGCATGAAAGGTGGCAATATGGAGGGACAGTAAAATACAGGAAGAGGTAGAGAGGGAGACAGCATTTCTCTAAGGGGTTGCGATTAGTTGGCCTAGCAGCTGCTTCAGTGCTGGCACCAGCTTTGTGCTGCAGAGAGCTGGCACAAACACACACAGACACACACACAGACACACACACACACACACACACACACACACACACACACACACACACACACGGGGGAGGGGGCACTGCGGCAAAGGCCATGCCAATGTGCCAACCATCAAACACACATATTCACAGAACACACTTACCTACAACCACAACACCAGAAAACGCTTCCAAAAGATAATCTCCAGAAAACAGTTGCAACCTCTTTTAACATCCTTTCATTCAGATCAAAGTCACTGTGATGTATGTGTTCCATACCTGGGTTCTGTTAAAGGCCACCCGGGCAAAGACGGCTTGGGAGATGCCTGCTCTCTTCAGTTCCTCCCTCACACCATGGTAGATGTCACTTGGCACATCTGTGGGCCCAACAGAAGACCCAGCGGATATCTGGTTTTGTGGCCCGGCTACAGGACTTACGCCTGGGCCACAGTGTGCCTGCTGCGGGGCTTGTGAATCAGGGGCTTTTGAGAAGACCTTTCCAGGTGCCCTCCCTACAGGCGGATGGTTGAGATACTGCTGTGGGGACGGTGAGAGACCCTGGCCAGCTAGCATACGGCTAACAGCATACTGCTGGTTGAGAAACTGGGCCATCACCAGCTGCTGGTTGACCATTTGGGAGCTGAGAGGTTGGGTTACCAACCCGTGAGGGCGCAGGCCAAGAGGAGAATGGCCACATATGTTGGCTACTTCTCCACGAGAGAAAAGAAGGGTGGAACTCTGATCAGTTGGGCTACCTGTGATTGGCTGCTGGGTGAGTGAGATATGTGTGGACTGGTCAGAGAAGCTGTCAATCTCTGTTCCAGGAAAAGGAAAGCAAAGACAGATGTACAATTATTAACACACCAAATACTAACAGTGTGTCCCAAACCCATACTCTATACTAATTCTAAGCCGGCTAGCTTTGACTATGTGGTATACAGTATACAAAATTATGTATACTCAAACCAGAACAGATGCAGGCTAAATACGGATGATCTTTGATCGTGCTGGCGGTGGAAACTTTAGTCCCACAATTTAATACACAAATTAAATGAAAAAGATGTTTTAATAAATTGTGGGTGGTAGGGGGACACCTACAGCTTGGAGAATTACATCTTAAAGGTACCATATGTAAGAATGTATTAATCACTTTGTATTGCCAGTGTGTGAATGGATTGTAACATAGCTTAAAAACAAGACCTTCCACAACTTTCTCAGTTGCCTAACAGGCTGGGGACTGATTTTTTGTAAAGGGCTTGGGACGGTTTTTCCTGGAAAATCAAATGGATGTGACGTTTATGTGTACTCCCGAATGCCTTCTCTTCCTCTCTCCTACAGTGCCAACATTGTGCAACCCTTGCTAATGTTAGGTAAGAAATGGAGTGGATGAATTGCTAGCTAACTAAAGTTGCAAAATTCTGTCTTCAGTGGATATTGTCCGCTAATTCATTCGAACTACTGGAGCTGATCTTGCTGGTAGACTGGTTAGATTGCAGTTGGCTACCTAACCTTATCTTGCTAGCTTGCTAACATTATCACTAGCAAAATACTATCTGACTGCATAATCAAAGTGGGCCAACGATGAATCTCTCTTAGGTCCAAGCTGGGCTAATTTAGCTCTGCTTTCTAGTAAGGCATTGGCAGCCAACTAGCTAACTGTATCCTAAGCTAAGTTGGGGTTGTCTGGCTGGCTATGGTTTGACTGCACAGCGTGGATCTTATGTTGGTTTTTTCGAGGCATTGGTAGTAAGTATCATGGAGCCAATGGTCCAAATAAAATCTAGAAACTTTACATTATTCTAAATATCATTGTAATTTCTTTTCCAGCATTCAGTGTTATTTTGGCAGGACGATGCCTGCTCAAGCCTACAGAATGCACGCACGAGCAACAGGATGCTGACTGCAGTTCAGTTAACGGCCACCGGAGTCATGAATAAGAAGGGCTTTCTGAAAGTTACACATAGAACCTTAAAGAAAAACATTTAGCTTTTTCTATGTAAAGTTTAAGCAACATTTCAAAATCGCAGTTTGATTTATGTCCAGTGTTGCACATATATAATTTCCTGTTTGTCTAACTGCTAAGACAGTATACTATTATGATCAGTGTGTAGTATATTGGCCTACTGTGCAGAATAAGTGTGTAGTATAGATTTGGGACATAGTGTAAGACTTAATGTTTACATGCAGGCTTGATTTGAAATCTCTTACCCTTGAAGCATTTGGTCTTCCTGAAGTGCTTGTACCATCGACCAAACTCATGACACTTGGCAGCTGAGACATTTGCATAGTAAGTGCTATTTACAATAGATGATATCATACTCTGAAACAGAGGGGAAAAGACAATAGAAATTCATTAAATTTTCCAAGCTCCTGCTATGGGCGGCCTGGGTGTCTCAGCTGTTCACACATCTGATATTAATGAACTCAGACCTCTGTTATTAAAAAGACCCCCAGGTAAATAGGATAATAAAGACAGATGAGTGTGTCAGTGTGCAAGCTCAACGTGTGCATATGTGTGTATGTACAGCATGTGTATGCATGCATGTATGCACTGGAGGTCATCAGAGACTATGCCTCTCTATCTGTCTCACTCACTCACACACACATAGACTGTACACAGATGAAAAATGCATACATACACAAACACACACACACACACACACACACACACAGTTTTTCCCAGAAGACTGTGCTCTTCTACAATCTTTACATCTGATTACATCTTTCATCTTCTCATATTTGTTTTAATCTGCTTCTTGCAAACAAGAGAGCTGGTAAAGGAAGTGATAGGAGAGAGAGAGAGAGATGGGGAGGAAAGATGGGGGAGGGAGGATTGGCTTAGTCTCAGATCTGTAGAGAAGGAAGGAATCTCAAGGAGATAGAGATAGTGAGCAATTTCTCTTTATCAAACTGTAGATGTCCTATGCACCCTCGGGCAAAATAACAGATACACTAAGTTGATAATTATGAATATTCATAAAGAGACCATCCCCAAATACTGCATCATTAATGTAAAATTATTTCTGCAGTTGTGTCTGTGTTTGCTTAATTAAACACACCAGAAAACCAGATTTGGATGTTGTTGCTCAATCAGCCAATAGTTCAGAAAAAGCTATGGAGAGTGATAGACAGATAGGTGAGAGTAAGACGGTGGGTGAGGGTGACAGATAGAGTGACAGGCACACAGGCTATAGGGATTTTTACGAGATAGCCATCTCTTTTTATCTACTTCTCTCTTGCGCTCTGCCCCCACACCTTATCTACCTCAGCATCTGGACTTCCCGTTTAACTATTGGACCACACGCTTACTCAGCCTCATACGTCGAAGTAGGCACAAACACACACACACACACATATACACACACACACACTCCCAGGACATGGAAGGACAAAGACATTAAATGTGTACATAATTTGAACTTTAATCAAATTTCTCTTCTCTCCTCTAGTATAAATGCAAAAATTGAGTTCCCACGGGTAGAGACTGATTTCTGAGGTTTAAGATGTGGTTTTAGGGTTCAGGTTACAATTAGGTTCAGGTTTGTGTAAGGGGGAATGCATTATGTCTATGAGATGTCCCCACGGAGATAGTGCAACAGCAATAAGTTATCACAGGTGTTGCTGCACATAAAGAGCTGTGTGTGTGTGTGTGTGTGTGTCTCTTGTACCTGGGACAGTGGGCACTCCTTGGCCAGGGTGCTCTGGTTCATGTCCTTGAGGAGCTCCTTCAGAGCGTTTCTCACAGTTGAGTGACTCCACTGCTCGGCTGGCAAGTCCTCCAATTTGGGACAGCTAGACAAAGAGCAAATTAAAATGACCTCCACTTGAATTGTAGCATTTTGATATGTTACAGTTTAAAGGGAAAGTCCAGTGATTTAGCATTTCGCTTCCATAAATTTGACAATCTGACTTTTACCTGCTATGACCAAAAGTGCTAGATCCCATGATGTAACTTAATGGCATCTTTCCTTAGATCCTGATGGCATAATTATTTTCTTAAGAAAGCTCCCTTCAGAGCCACACAAGACATAAAACTGTTTTCACAGGCTGATTAGTACTACTTGTGTTTTCTTTGGAGCCTCTTCCAGCATACACTGGGTGATGGGCAGGCAAGATCCTGCACAAGTTTCCAGTCTAACACACACACACAGACACACTTTTGCCGGTGGTAGTGAAAGTATGATCTTTGTGAAGAAACTAAAGCACTTAATAAACAAATGAATTAAACGAATAAACGCATGTGAGCAAAGGGAAAGCAAACATGATCCAGGTCCCTCTTACTTTGAGATAACAGGCCTTTTGACATTTTGACTTGTCACAGTTGGAAAAGCACAGTCACAAGTGTAATATAATGAATGATCTGTCTGACTTCCATTAAGCTGCTTCCATTGTTAGCCATCGCATGTTATTAGTCACACCTGTGTTTCTCCTGTCATGACAAGTCAAAATGTCTGCTGTGGAAAATACTTACAGTATATATCCTGTATATCTCTATTTTAGTATCTTGTAATCATAAATAAGCTGCACTGTCCTGACTCTCATGGTGGATCTGACCCAAGACCTAATATGTGGAAAACTAAAGGTCCACTGTCAAAACAATGGAAGAGACATTTATTATTCAAAAATGTTACAAGTAATAACTTTTAATATCTTCCACCATTAAAATGCGCATCAATATTCATTGCTTGAAGCAAATAAAATTACTCATTAAACTATTTTAATGCCATTAGATTAATGGCATTAAAATAGTCAAAAAACAAGAAATGTATCATGGAGACTGCACACCAAAATAGAATTTGTATGGGTATGATTTGGTCCATGCCCTTTGGTTATTTTCTTTTCTTAATGCATATTAGGGATTGTGGGTAGCTGGAGTCTTGCACTGGGTGAAATACTGGGAAATACTCAACCAGGCTTGAGTCCATCACATGGCAAACACACTCAGGCTCACATTCACACCTAATTTAGAATGCTGTAACTGTAGACAGACATATTTATTCATGTGATCTCAGCTCCCTACCTGAGCAGCTGTATTTTAAGGGTAATGACATGATGAACGTCCTGCAGCATGTCAGCCACTGTGGCATCTGGAGCATCTGTTACACAGGACAGAGGCACCGGGTTCCACTTGCCCACCTGGATCAGACCTGAACATACACACAAATTGTTAGAAAATGATTGACTTGTGATGTTGACTGTGCATGTTTGTGTTTTGTACCTTTAGCCTGTGCAGCAGAGCTGTGTGAGTAGCCCAGTGTCAGCAAAGCCATCTCTATCAGCTGGTTAAACAACAGATCTCTCTTGACTAACACAAACTCAGCATGTTCTTCTCTTCTCTCTCTTTCCAGAGGGCTCTCCCTGTGCTCCACCACACAGAACACCGGCAGCAGGCTCCCTGAGGTGATAGACACAAATGTCATACATCATGACACATGACAGTGAAGACTGATATGTATCGGACAAAGCAGAGAGTGCATATATGACATAAGGGGAATTCTTTAACCAAATGTATAATTTTTAAGATTGGCCCTGCACAAAGAAAATCTTAGTTGCATATGACCATTAGCTTATATTGCATGATCAAGTCATATATTGGGTTGTTTATTTTTTTCAAACCAAAGTTATACAATGTTTTTGAATTTCCAGACTTGTTTCAAAAATATAATCACATCAAACCAGATCCATATCAGAGTAACATTTATATCCCCCCCCAACAAACCCCAGATAGTTATTAGCCATATCAGATGAGATGTAGGCGTCATAATTGCTGTACTAAAGACCCAATCTGTAATATCATGTTTCAAGTAAGTGTAACTAAAAAACCCCCACTGTGCCCCACCTCTGCATCTATTCTCTGAACTCTTCCCCATATCAGCCAGTGTACCTCTGCTTTGCCAGCTCTTGCTCTGTGGCCTCACTGTGGTGGGTTTTTGGGCCAGGCAAGGGGTTTTGGCCACAGGGCTCCCCTGCCTGCTCCTCTCCTGGGCCGAGGGTCCCGCTCCGTTTTGCTCCAGTCGTGCCAGCTTGGCAGGAGGGGGCCGGGGGTGTACAACGGGATCACTGCCCTCAGGTTTCTTGGCTCCATTACACAGGCCGTCCATCTGTGGTGTCACACTACTCACAATACAGAGAGACAGACACTTTGTCTTGATAGTATGTTTGTGGTGGTCAGCAGTGAGTTTATGGTGACCCTTTTTTTTTTGTTTTTGTTTTTACCTCTAACCTATTTTAAGATAACTTTTGCAATGACATATTTATTGTCCATAAAAAAAAGTGTAATAGGTAGAATAGACTAATTCCTACCCAGTAATTAAACAATTAGCATAGTAAGTAGGCTACAACAAGAAGTATATTATCTAGATACCTGGGGAGTGTTCAGGGAGTGGGAAATAAATTCAGGCATTGTGTCTAACAAGAAAATTAGAAAGCAAAATTTTTACACACACAAGCTCAGATCTGAAGGATATCCGGATCAGTATTAGGGGATGACCTTCACCCAGATGCGACGATTAGGATAACCCTCGAAATCCAGTAAAAAGTCCAGTGAATGATAGAGCGCAGTTTCCCATAATAAACCTGCTGTCATCTCCAGGTGCGCCGCTGTACGCGACAGTGATTCAGTTCATCTTCAGCACCTAAATGCGTCCCACGTCGTATTTCGCTGAAGTTTGATCAAGGCGAAACCAACCTGTTTCAGTCGGCACAACGTGCATGTCCGACCTGCCATCATACATCAACAGCCCATTCCTGTAGACATCGGCTGTATCCATATGTTATCCTCGCTTCCGTGGATCTCCAGTTGAGAAACAGAAACGCTTCTCTTGGCTGTCGGTATGGGTCCTTTTACTCAAACTAACCGTTCGTTAAACATCGACATTATCTCGTGTTTACTCTCTGAGTAGTTTTGCTCGTATCCCCCCTTGTTATCCGACCGTTCCCTTTCTGCTGTAATGATAAATTAGCCTCAGCGCAAGTTTAGAGCAACCTCCCATCCGGAGCACCGGGACATGCTGTTACTGTAGCTCAAGCTCAACAGAGAACAATACACCGCTTGGAGCTCCCGAAGTACATTCCCTATCATATATCAGGCTACAGCACTGACTCCGGGACAGCAGTTGGTCGCACTTCAAAGCCGTATGCGCAAGCGAGGAGAGAGAGAGAGAGAGAGAGAGAGAGAGAGAGAGAGAGAGAGAGACACACACACACACACACACACACACACACACTCATAAATACACGGACCCAGCTGCATTAGCATATGGTGTAATAATGAATTCACTAGCGCGCTCCGTAAATGTATTAAATGTGACAATTGCGCATAAATCTATTTATTATTTTCTGCCGCATGCTGTGCACGCAGTTATTATTGTCTTTAGGGTATTGGAGCTCTCCATGGTAACAAAGTGGAGCAGGACAAGGTGGAACTGGCTGACTGATATTAACTTTTGAGCGGGGATGTTGTCACAAGATTATCTGTGGCTCATGTTTTAGACTATCTGTAGATAATCACGGTGTTTGATGCACGCAGAATGTGCTCTCCCTTTACATTTGCATTAGTAGCCTATAGGCCTAAAGTATAGTAGCATATGGTATTGTAAATGGTAGCCTACAGTATATTGTAGTAGCCCGTAGTATACCTAGTACTCAATATGCAATACTATAGGCTGCTATAGGCCTACCGGACTATACTACATACCATAGTTTAAAATACTGTGTATACTTGTAGGCCTATGGGGCCTATTAGTATAAGCAAACCTATACCATAGCTTTAGTAGCCTACAATACATTGTAGTGGTACAGGATCTCTTTTTATTGGGTATTCCACACTATGCTATGCTATACTATACTATGTCATACTATAATATGCATCACAGTTTAATACACAATAATATAATAGGCTATAGGTCTACTAGTATGGCCTATACAAGAACCAGGAAAATATATCATATTTCTCCTGTATTAGCTTTTCTGCCCTGGCTCTGTAAAATCCAGAATAGGATCACTTACAAACGCCTAATGGTCAAGTACCATCTTATCTTAAAGAGCTCATAGAGCCCCACTAGAACACTGAGCTCCCAGAATGCAGGGTTAGGCTACTTGGGCTAACGCTTCCAAAAGTAGAATGAAAGCCAATGCCTTCCTCTTGTGTGGAACCAAGTTCCAGTTTGGGTTCAGGAGGCAGAGGTGAGCCCTGAACCATCCCTTAGTTATACTGCTATAATCAGCCTAGACTGCCAGGACACTTCTTTCTTCTATCTCGCCTCTCTCTTCTGTCACTTTTTGCAGGTGTTTCTGTCTGGTATAATACTACTACTACTGCTACTGTAATTTTCTTTCATTGATATTTGTATTATTAGCATTACTATTATTTTGCATGTCTATGTGAACCTTGTATTGTGCTACTGTATATTCTCTGTCCTCCTGCTCTCTCACTTTCTCTCAACCTAACTGGTTGAGGCAGGCGGCCGCCCACCTTGAGTCTAGGTTCTGCTCGAAGTTTCTGCCTGTTAAAAGGGAGCCACTGTCTCCAAGTGTAAGCTCATGGTGGGAATTGTTGGATCTCTGTAAATAATATTCTAAAGAGTACTGTCTAGACCTGCTCTATAGAAAAATGCAATGAGATAACTTGTTATTAATTGGAGCTATATAAATAAAATTGTAATGTATGGAATAGTATAGTATAGTACAGAGTCTTGTAGTATCTTGTATTATGCAACAATATTCTGTAGTTACTGTTACTATACTGTATATATACTATACTATGCTAGAATTACACAGCAGGGTAGTTCTTCATGTAAAAGTAGGCTACTATAGACAGCAAGATGTAGCTTAGCTATAAATAATTCTCAAAATGATCATTTGACTCTAATCATTTAACGCTGACACTGCTCAGTAAAACACATATCTCAAACTACCCAAAGCTCAAAAAAGACATGAAAGGAACATTTTCCATCACTGTACCTCAAAGGTTTGATAGAGCTGGATCAAGTAGCATAAGACAGCTTTGTCTTCTGTCGTGTTCGCAGAAACTTCAGGTAGCGGCCAAGTATCAGCAGACCTCCCCCTGCAGCCCACTGCAGACAAGATGCACCTTTGGAGCTGCGACCCCTAAATGGCGCTTGAAATATCTGCAGGTATCACAAAGCAAAGGGTAGCCGGTGTGTGTAAATTGTGTCTGTGAGAGGAAGAGAAAGAGAGGAAGAGTCAGAGATCCATCAATGTGGCAGATAAGATTCAAAGACTTGCCCCTTGAAATGTTACACCAGTGTGGTTACAGGTCTGTCTTTTCTACAGAGGAAACGGGCACATAAATGGGTGGATGTTGTGCAATGAGAGTGTATGTTTGGGGAGAGAGAGCATGCTCTACTACTTTTGACTAATTAAACAAAGTGAATTAGCTATCTCCCCAGCCAGAACGACTCATGGCTGGTTACACATCATTCATCGTGACTAATTCAGAGAGAGAGATGTCACTCAGCTGGGTGGAAATGTGTGTGTGTGCATGTGTATCACTCCGATTGCACCTCTGGTTATGCTTATGTATAGGTTCACTGTTGTGTGTGTGTGTGTGTGTGTGTGTGTGTGTGTGAGTGTTTTAGAGATATTTACTACTATTTTGTGTGTGTGCTTGTGCTATTAAGTGTTAATATGTTCACATTTTTCTCTCTCTCTCTGTCACCCTTTGCTCTACTACTTTATCACTGGCTTGATATGTCGTCGATGAGGCTGGCATGCTAAATGATAATTAAGACCATTACACGCTCACAGAGCATGCTACCAGTGCAGCACACAGCTCCCTCAATCGGAGCCTCATCTCAGGGGACACCCCACTACTCACACAGTCGTGTATCTCTCCAAATTAGGTTAGATTTTCATTCCACCTCATTCGCCATGGATGTGATGTGGTTATTATAAACTCATGATATGGTTAGTGAGCCTGCTGCCATTAGATGGGTGGAGGCATCATGTTGGCACGTTAAAAGGGGAAATGGATTGCCAACACTCAGTATTGCAAATCTCTGTGTCTTTTGCTCATGCATACTCATGTTCTGAAGTATGTTTGCAGATGCACACAAACGCTTACAATCTGATACACAAAATGTTATATAAACACACACACACACACACACACACTGATGACACACTCACAAATGGATGTGTTAGTGAAGACTGTGAAGCAGACACACATATCTCACCAGTAAATTGACTTTTAAGTACTTTACTTATTATTACACTTCTGTATTGTTACCATACGATTTTAAATGCAGGACGTTTCCTTATGTAATGGAGTAGCTCCTGTCCATGTACCAGCGCAGGTGTCAAATATTAGCTGAGGAAAACATAACCTCAGGTTAAGGTGGTTTTGGTGTATCTATTCAAATCAGAAAGTCTTTCACAAAAGAGTTTCAAGCTTGAATGCAGGGACCTCCAGATTTCAGATGTGATTGTGAGCTCGGGATCAGATGAGATGTGCCCTCCCTGCCAATTAGATTGTAAAAAAAATGATGGGATTTGTTTTCTGGATAGAATGAAAAAAATGTCTTAAACTTTTGCTTGAGATAAGGATGTGAAGACATAATTAAGGACTACAGGTAGAAGGTGGAAACAACTGTTAGAAGAGGGCATATGGGCCTGATATGTCATGTGCCATTTCGATATTGCTTATATTCGGAGGGCTCGTGCAGTGTGACTTGTGTGTGATGACGACAGTACAATTGTGTGTGTGAATGTGACGTGTGTACATACTGCACACACAATATGGGCTATTAGCTTTGTCAAACTGTGTGTGTAAAATTAACTTATAGCCGTATCTTTAAACTGCCATGCCCACTTCTTAGATAGCACCCGAAGGCATCATAAAAACCATTAAGTTAAAATGTCGGCACAGTGTTGCCTTTGCAATGCCACAAGGGAGTCTTAAAGCATAAATGCATGACTGTATGTTATACAGACGCGAAGCCAGATAAGATTAGAGTTTAACCATGACTGTTTATAATGAAACCAAAGAACACAGAGAGACATAGAAGTGGTGTTGAAATTACAGCGGAGCCGCATATCACTCATCCAAAACCAAATTTATAGTGTGCAGGTAAAGACTAATGTCACTCATCAGTTTTTTTATTTGTGCACTAACTGCTAACATTTCTTTGATGAAATATATCAGCTATGGATGATGCTTATGAAGGGGTTGTACATAAGTTTCTTATCAGAATTCACACTGGATATCAGCCAGAGTTAGGGGTGCTGAGAGAAACTCTGAGAGAAATGCTGTGTGACATTCATGGATTTTGCATTAATTTGAATGGCCAGGATTGTTTATATCAAATAACATTATATACTGTGTACATTATTTGATATGTCAAAGCAGCCACAACAACTACAGGAACACTGAACTAATGCTATGTAGCATATAGTAATAGATGTTAACTAAGACTCAAGTCTGCAGTGTGGTTCATGCACTTCACTGATAAACCTGAGATTTATGCAGAGTTACATTAGGCTTCGTGATCAAATGATCGGTTTTTTGATCCGTGTCTCCACTTCTGTCCATATGCATGACCTTTCTCTTTCTCTGGGGAATACAGTAAGTTTAAGCCTCAAAAAATTAGAGCAAGCTCCAGTTACCAAATATATTTCATTTCATCATCTATATAACCATATAACACATCCTGTTGTACTAATGGCCCACGTGTCACTGTACATTGGCAGTAAATGCAATTACCTTATACTCTAGCTGTAGCTGGCTGGATTGAACTCTCTGGGTCTGTCTGACCATGTGGCCTGACATCTTTAGTTACTTTGATTCAGTGGGACACTCTAAACTCCCTAAAAAACAACAACACCTCAATGTGTTTGTGTGTTATAGGTCCAACCTGCCTTGCCTTGGCTTAATTGGGGCTGCAAAAGAGGGTGTTTCCGTATTATAGATTAATACATATTAATGATACACAACAGATTACAATTCAAACCCAATTCCTACCAGAAATACTAGTTTATTACGCATATAAATCCCAGCAAAAAGAAAGTCATTATATGTTTAATTCCTGTGTCAATGCACGCTATGTATTTTAAAGTTCCTTTGTCCTCAATTTAAAGATTTCTCTGGTGCCTCCTACTGGAAGTATAAAAAGGCATCTCACCCAGGGACAGAATAAACAAATGACAGCACAACAAAAACTGCTAAAAATTTCACTGATTGTCTCATTTTTCTACAAACAAATAAATATACAAAATATGACGTATTTTCTATAATCACATAATAATTCCAGACACAGGGGCTTTAAGTGCTGCTTACCATAGAATCTCTCACTCAAAATATGGCTGTTTGTGCACTAATATAAGTGATACCATGTAATAATCTTTAATTTTTAATTTCTTTTAAAACAATTATAATACTAGAAGAGTGCACTCAATAGAGTACAGATCATTGTGTGTCTGGGGGCACGTGGGTGGAGAAGAGGGAGTGCAGGGGAGGCTGTGTGTCCAGTGTGTACAAATGAGAGTAGGGGAATGAAGAGAACGTTTTTGTGTAAGTTGTCTTATGTAGATGTATGCAACGTTTTTAATAAAAAGTATTTTTTGGATTGTAAAGTATAGTGTACATTTTCTTACTGTTATATACAGTCTGTTTTCTTACACTGCTAGATATAGCCTATGCAATTTTTTTAATTAAGTAGTTTTGTAAAGTGTAGTCTCAATATTGTTTAAGATGCACTGAATAGTGTAATGTCTTGCAAAAGAGCGTCCTGGGTTCGTTACTGGATAAACTTAGTAAGTAAACAATAAACGGGATAATGAGATCAAACTTCTGAATTAGAACATAGTTATTTATTTAGAACATGTTGTAGTAACACACCACACAAAATTAAACCCTTCCCCAACTGCCACTCCCCTCCCAATCAAAAAAGAGTTGAAACAGATGGCGGTGAAGATATAAATTGGGATATTTTCATCTCATATTATGCCCAAATTTAGTGGATCATAACATATTGATTGTGGAATTAATCAGCAGAATATGATTCAAAACCTTTCTGCAGATATCAGTCGGGGTGGGGGAAAAATACATTTTTAGATGCATCGAGATGCTGACAATTCTGAATAGATTCACAAATCGATTTTCAAAATGTTAATTGATAACGTAATGTTAACTTTACTATGAACTATGGTGCACACACAAAATGTGTGTTTGGAGCGCTGATCTGGCTTAAATGCTGCATTAAGCACTTCATTACTTGACCATCACTGTAAGTTGGATGTCTGTTTTAATTTTATTAGCTGACATTTATGGAAGTATATGTGTTTCACGCTGCCTCACCTCAGGGACATGAGTCACGTGCTACTTTACATGTATCGTGTGTGTTAGCATGAGTGTCTGTAGGCACAGTTTGTGTGCTTGTTTGAAGCGACTGAGGTGATATATGATTCACAGCAGTCCACCTGATGACCTCACTTTGTCTAAATGACATAACAGCTGTAACAGCTGCTTCACTTTTGTGTAGGATCTGAGTAGGAGGCAAAGTACTTGGTGTTTAGTCCTATGCTGTGGAACTGTTAATGGGATTGACCTAGATTGGAGTTCTGTCTGTTATGTTGTGCTTGCATATGTGTGTGTTTGTTTGTGTGTGTGTGTGTGTGTGTGTGTGTGTGTGCATGTATTCCAGGTTTGTTTGTTATTTGCTGGAGGTGTCTTATACTTGCAACATGAGGCTTGTAATTGCAAATTTTTTGGTGCAGTCCCATTTCTGGATTTACAAACAGTTTGGTTTTACAAAGTGGTATTTTATGGTAACTTGAGGCAGAATTTTTAAGTCAAGTTGTTCCAGTGAGGATTGCTCTCAAACCAAGTGGTGTATCTCATCATCAGCCAACATAACAAAAGTCCTCGTGAACAAAATGAACTCTCAAGTTTGGTAGTAACGCCTTCTTCTGGCTGTTTCCCATTTTCACTTTCACCAACAAGACCATAGATTTCTCTTTCATTGTATTAATGTTCTATAGTTGAATTCGACACCTTCAGAAATCTAATAACTTTATTTTGTGACAAATTTTCTAGGTGAACCCATATTTGTATTTTAGAAGGTACCATAGGCCTACTATCTTCTGGTGTGACTAATCCACTATTTTTATTATGTTTGAATTTCGCTGTGACCAATTTCTTGTAAATCATATTTGAAGAACATGTATGTGCTACTCTACAGGTTAGTTACACCTGTTTCTGAAATGGTCGTACATTGTGTATTTGAGCTTGACACTTTGCTGTCCACGTGAGGGCGCTAAGGTGCAGCTGATGGATCGGATGAACATTTCTGTGTTCCTCATGGTATTTTTGCTCCAGCCCATCTAGGCATTTCGTCCATGCAGGTCATGCTACAATCTTGCCACGAGATGGGGCTAAAAACTCGCATGTTTTCTGTTACTGTGTGCAGCTGTGCACCTGCTGACAGGTACTGCGTGCGCTTGGAGGAAGTAGGGTGGACAGGTTGATAGACTACAAACACAACAATGTATTTTTGTTTCAGTTTTATTCAATAAGGGCTATGCAAGTGCAGCTCCTGTGCGTAATCGTTATGGTTCGGAGTGATGGAAGGAATAAATGTTGTTTACTGTATGTCTCTCTCTCTCTCCCCCTCCCTGTCTGTCAGTCAGTCTCTTTTGCATAATGCCTGGGAAAACAATCTATTTCTTTTTTTCCCCACGTTTTTTTGCACCTCAACGCCAACTACAGTTAAACTCCAAAATAGTTTTATCTGCAGTACAGTGCACTATATGACACTATCATGAAATGGGGTCAGAGGTAACAATTACGGGGCTATAAAAAACAATTTTTCATGTGCACTGCTTTTAATTAGATTTCCATCAATTGAGCTATTAGTTTGCTAGTATTGTTCTACTGTAATTGTGCCCCTATGTAATCATACGGATATAAAGCCATGCCTTATTAAATAATGCGGTGATACGAGCCAGAAACCTGATTTCTCTAATAAGCTATAGAGAAACTGTGTGAAAGACAACATGTAAATAAAAGTTTCTGACTTGTGATGTCACTGTGTCCACACAGAGAAACTCCCCCATTTGCGCTTTGATCACGGTTGTTGTTCGAATGATTGATGTCTCCCACCATTGCGCGCTGTGGAGAGATGATCATTGAATCCAACGGCATAATAATAGCATCGTTGACAGGGAGTCTCACTCTCTCATGGTCGACCCTGGCTAGTACCTGAACTGCACCTGTGGACTTCATCTTCTCTTGTCATTTACACACGCAACAGAAGCCCCAGACGCACGGGTGCGCGCATCACGGGTGCACTCTCCACCTACTGGGGATCGCATTGTGCTGAGTTGACCGAATAGCTCCTTGTTCTCGGCGGCTTAAATGGGAGCACCTCACACATTTGGACGACTTGCACCTTCTCTTCAGTAACTTTGATGGGGACTTCGATATCAAGCAGGGAAAATGCCTGTGATGAAGGGATTATTAGCGCCACAGAACACGTTTCTGGACACAATAGCCACACGGTTTGATGGCACTCGTAAGTTTGCTTTTAATTCTTTTTTTTTAACACTCAAACATTTATAGCAGCTATAATAGTTTCTGGCGCAAGTTTTTGGCTGTCTTGTATTCTCTGGTTTGTAAGGAGCGTGAGGCTACAGTCTATTTCCTGCCGATCTTCCAGGTGATTAAAAGCCACCTGCAAAAATCAGATAAAGAATAGGGGCTTCTCGGTTTGTTGTCCTTGATGCGAATGGCCTTTTAATTAACTGTACGCATCAGGGCACCAGCTGAGTCGGGCCCGTTTGCTATTAGACTTGAACTTTAAGGTAACTCAAAATTGTTACACGTCTCAGGACCCGACAGAAATGGAAAGCCGGAGAAGCTCCCACAGCAATTAGCTGGCTGAGGCTGTCGCTGTCCGCGGTGCTGAAACCTCAGCACCACAGACAGCTGCAAAGGGTTAACGGGGCTACCACCGGCTCCTTGCTACTGTACACGCCACAAATATTTGGACTTGTTCCCAAGTTGCAGCTTGTGTCATGTATTTGATATATATTTGTGAATACACCTGAATAAATCCAACTTTTTTTTTCAGTTGTCCACACATCATTTCCCTCCGGGGTTAACCTTTATTATCTCTGCTCTTTGGCAGACAAGTCCTCCCGCCGGTCTGAGACCATGCAGCAGTCGCATTTATCAAAATTAATTGGTCGGCGGCGGCATTACATCAAGTCTTTCCCCGGGCTGAGGCACACACGACAACTTTTCTCTGAACTCTTGCCTCTTATCTGAGTTGTCTTCTTTTCTTATAATGAACAGTCTCTATTTCTCTTGGAAGATTCTTAGAAATCCGCAAGGTTTTACAGTTTGCTCCTCTCCCATTCTTTAAGCCTTTCTCTCTTTCTGCCCAGTTTCAAACTTCCAACTCATGTTCAGCCTTTTAAAAGTTTCACCTTAGTCCACTGTGTTTGTTTAGGCGTCTATGCACATCTTCAGGCATTCAGTTTTGCAATGATTGGCTCGGTTTAGAAACTGAGGATACTTTGCACTTTGATTCAGGTAGTTAGGCTACTTTCATGTAGCCTTTATAATGTGTATATTGTTTCCTAATCACTTAGTTTGTATACTGTCAGGAAACTGAAAAATACCCATCACAGATTCCTAAAGCCCAATATAATGTCATTAAATGTTTTGTTTTGTCCAAACAATAGGCCTATCCCAAAACCTAAAGGTATTCAGTCTATACTGTTAAGGCAAAGAAAACATTTGAGAAGCTGAAACCAATGCATTTTTCGCATTGACTATCAAAATAGTTGCCCTTCAATTTTTTGTCAATTAGGCTAATCAATATATCGACTAATCATTACAGCTCTATGTACCAGTGTATCATCTAATTAGAGGGGGAAAGAAACAGCATACCATATTTGAGGTTTGTGCTGTATATTGTTCATTTGTCAAAAACACACACAAACAGAACATTTGTGTCATCATTGGTGTTTCAACATTGCCAAGAAATTGTCACTACAAACTTATTGTTAAAATCCTTATCATAGAACTCATTGATACTGATACATCCTGCATTTGGTGGCTGATTCCAGCCCTGACCTCACTGCTTGGGAAATTATACATATTGTCCATTATGTTCATACCACTCATAGAGGCACAATAATAAACACATCCATCCTTATTTCAGTCCCCATATCTTCAGTTAAGCACCACTGTATAAGTAAGAGCAGGCTATATGTCGATTGGCAACAAACATCCAGTTGCCTGGGCTGAGTTCTGTTCTAACGCAAGGGAATTGGAGAGATACTGTGCCTAGAACAAGTGGCTTGTCTTTGAGCTGCAAGGTAGAGGAAATTAACGTTGGATTTGAACTGCAAGATGGGGCAGGCTAGAGGCAGCGGAGCTTGACGGGACAAATTGGGTCTGATAGCCTAGCCGGGAGCAGATATAAGGGAGATGCTGGGTTCACTGCTATGTGATCCCCTTTGACGTCATCCAAAGCAAAGGCAGGGCAGACCTGCAAACAGTGAGGGTGAAAATGAAAGTAGGGAAGTCTTTAATTTCATATGATTTGTACTCAGAAAAGTTTTTTTTTTATGTTTACTGGTGGTCTTTTAAATGGATTAAACTTTTTAAGTGCTCATAAAGAGAGAGATGTTCAGACAGTTTAAATAAATTGAATATTTAAATAAACTGAGGTGTCCCAAGGCATAACCTAGTAGTTTCAGAGACAGTTAATAACTTGGAACTTTCAGTATAAATTCGGTTAACAGCTGTGAGAAGACACCAAATGCATCACGCCTGCTCATTTAAATAGCTTAATTGAGAGTAGTCGTAAAAGGTTTCAGGCTTAATAATTTTTCCATGTTTGAAGGAACAAGCAGCTTCCCACAGCTGACTTGAGCCGAGTTGCTGTTTATTTTAAACAATGTCATCTCACAGCTCACTTCATGACATGTCTGTGCGCATCATCACTGTGAGCTCTGTCGACTTATTGGTCGACCGACACAGACACCTCTGATCACTGTGTCAGGATCGGTGTGTCTCTGTTTGCCTATACTGTAACTAAAATAACAGAATCTGTCTGGAGCTCTGCTCTGTGAGAGTGCTGTGACACTTTATGTCTATAGCAGTACGCCATCGAGGTGACTTTGCACCTGTCCATCACTGGAGCTGTATTTGGTGCTTGTGCTGCTCATTACAATCACACATTTTCACTTTACCCAGAGTGTAAAAAAACTAATAGTTGCAGCTCTCTATTTTTGTTTGAAAAAAAAAACATGACACCAAAATATATCACAACATTCAAAATAAACCTTTTGCTACATTTTGCTAAAAGCAATTAAAATTATTTAATTTTATTCCTTTTTATCTATGTATAGACCTCTGAATTGAAGTGACGACTGCAGTCTGTTCACCAGTTCAGAATACTTTCTGACTTGACTTTCTGTCATCCAATGATGGCCTCCGATGGAGACTGTATTGGGCTGTCCTGCCAAATCAAGCAGATGGTTTGGTGGTACAGTTGTAGCAGAGGGCTGTGTAAAGTCTCCCAGTGTGTGCTGCATTCTCCCCATCCTGCACCATTCTTTCAGATAACTATTTTCTAGCTTTCAACACACACTAGTTCCACCTCCACAAGGCAGGTAATTACTGTCACAATCACTGCTGCCAACAGCTGTGTGTTGAGTCAGTATGTTTAAGTGTGTATGTGAATGAAAGAGAGAGAGAGGAGATCTGTATATCTGTAAAGAAAGACACATAGGAGGAGAGTAGAGCAAGAAGAAACAAGTTTGCTAGTTTGTGTCACAGAACTTTATGTGAGTATGTGTGTGTGTGTGTGTGTAAGTAAGTGTGTAGCTCTGCGTGTGTGTGTATGTGTGCTCAACTGTCTCTGTCTTAGAGCACAAGGCTAGTAAAGCAGAAGTTTCTCCTCCTCTGATTAACTTTCTTTAAATGCAGCACATCTAATTAAGCTGTTAAAAACGTGGCTGTGGGATCCCACATTGTGATTACCACGTGCTGCCAGGTGAATGTTTAAAAACTCATCTCAGTATCACACACAATAAAAGAAATAAAATACAATAAAAGCTGTCACTATCAGATTCTGCTGTCTCAGGGAAGACAAGAGGATATACTGTTGCTGTCCCTGTGGCTCAGTCTTACCAGCAACCTTATGAACTGCAGGAAGACCCAGGGAGCTAATTACTGAGTATGAGAGACCACAAGCCGCATGCTGACGCACATATATTTCAATAAGGTTTATGAAAGTAAAGCTAACCTGGAGTATTTGTTGTGATTAGCCAGGATTTCACACATCAATGACTCTTTAATTTTCTGTAATAGACAAAGTTTATACAAGTACATTGTTATAGTATCATCTGATTACACTAACTTGTGAGAAGTCAAATCTAATATTTTCCTCAGCTAGAGAATGACTCTGAAAGAAGTAATGCGTGTAGTTATGAGACTGTAAAGGAGTAATCAATCATCATTGACTGTAGTGCTGCAGGGTGCAGAGGGGCTCTCACTTACTGCCAGTGTTTTGGCACTGCTGTTCCTGTTTTCTCCAAAGCCTACTTAATATTGAGAATGTTTTATTTTAGGTCTGTCGTGAACAATGTAAAATACAGAGGACCAATTGAAATCGTGTAGAAGCGCCAGCCCGTTCTGATCACAGCACGTCAAATTATTATTAAACTTCTGAGACGCCCGGGGCTGCTAACTCCAGTGTAACCCATCCGCGTCAGATGATGTAGTATAAAGAACCAAAAGTCAAAGCTGACTTATTTAAAGTTTTAAGTTACATAACGTTACATGACTTATGTACCTACTTATTTCATCCCAAACTATGATCTTTTTTCCAAACCTAACCAAGTATTTTTTGTGCCTAAACCTAATCAAACTGTGACAATTTCACAACATTAACCAAATCTTAAACAGTTGTTTCATGCGTACACTGAAGAGCACCTTGTGCATCAAATACTGGGATGAGAGCATGTTGGAAGTACTTCCATGTGGCACAGTGAAATTCATTAATGCATCCTGGTAAAATAAGTAGTGCTGGAAGCTTGGTGACATAGGGACTACTTGCAGGGCTACTTAAAGCAATCATGTTGTAAATAAAGACAGCTGTACACATGCATTTGTTATTAACTTACATTACTTTTCCCTTTTATTCCACAAAACTCTCGCCAATGTCCGGGAGCCTCTTGCTTGGTTGCTCTCTTTTTCTCTTCTTAGCTTCCTCTGTCAATGTCCTCTTCAGTCTCTTCGCCTCTGCCATTATTTCCGTAGAGGCTGCTGAACCCGGTTATGTTGCCCGCTCCGGCACAACACATTGCCGTTCTCACCAGCTGTTACTTTATGGTAGAAAATTTACATAATGTTGCTTTAAGCTACAGCTGGTGAGCTAACCCGTAACATGCGATCTATACCGCTTGCCATTTCAAAAACACTTATCACACAGCTATTAACGAGTTGTAAAGCTTGCACGCTCACTCACTAACTGGACAAACAGTTAGTTATTCAAAAGTCATATCATGAACAATTATGTATTCTATTCATTCTACTTATTCTATTCAAACCTGCAATAATAGATTTTTTGATAACTTGGGGGCAGTGCAACAAGCTGTAAACACAACAGTGACATATTTTAAAGTCTTGGTGAACTTGTTAGTAAGTAAGTAAGTAAACTTTTTTCATACAGCACCTTTCACAGATAAAAATAAAATGCTTCACAATAACGTGAGATTCAATACATAAAAACATCAAAAATACATAGGAAAAATGTAAATTAGACAGCCATAAAACCCTTTAAGCATGTTTGGATAACAGTCCTGTTAGCTAACATTGCCTGTTGACACAGAGCAACAGTAGCATTATTTTGAGGCAGTGTTTCAGACAAACTGACAAATGCAAGTCCAATATTCACTCTCCCTGTACAGTAGCTTTGTTCACACATTTTTATGAAATGTTTTTTTGCTGATAATAGCTTCCTGCTGCTCTACTGTAAACACTTCAATAACATGTGCCTCAAGACAACATTTAAACTTGTCTTAATTAGAAATAGGTTTCCTACAACATCATCACTTACATGTCTTATATAAGATCCTCTGCGTCTATGTACTCACTCACTGTAAACCAACATAGCTAAAGGCATCAGCTAAGTGTGGAAAATGTAAATAAGCATTTTGAATTAATAGCAAGCCAGTTGTATCCTCTGGCTTTCACAAGGCTTTGACAAAGTATTCAGTTAAGATGACACAGTCAGGCACCATCATCAGTACAGACTCAGCACGCAAACGCTCTCCTCACTCTAAGGTCACTAGACTTGATAATTACTGTGAACTTAAAGGAGGTGAGTATATCATCTGTTCCACCAAACTTCTTGGACTTCTGTATGAGAGCTTCCCCGTCACCATGGACGTTCTGCCTTGTTAATCTGCTTAATTAACAAGATTCTTCCCCTAATCACGGTCTCTAATGGCCTGTCCAAAACGATCGACAAACGGGATTTCACTAGAAGAAGTCTTGGCGAAGTCGGCCATTTTTAGACTCAATTAATTTTTCAAATGAGAGGATTGGTTTGTGTGAGAAAGAGAGGGATGCTATGACAGAAACTCCAGAAACTCCAAGAGAGATCAGGGAGGTGGGCTTCCAAATTACTGGAATGAAGTGACTGGTGTAATTTTTCAGTTGGTGAGAGCCTGGGGGACTGTATGATAAAGACCCACAGAAGTGATTAAGGCTGTGGATTTGTTTAATGATTTTCTCTCCTGTTATATGGTGTGAGAGGATTACCACCAGCTTGGTGTCACCAAGTGGCATATGAATAACACTCTAATGTCCGTTTATTATTTTTACCATGACTATTGATGCCATATGGACGAAGGTCACGTTTCTTTGTCCTTTCCTGCACATCCAAAACTCATTAAATGTGGCATCTGTAATGGATAAATCACATGTGAAAAGCTTAGGATGCGTAGACATATGTGATTGTCCAGCGTGCTATTTATTTAATACCTGTACTGTATATTCATAAGCCTATTTTTATAGCCTATATTACCTTTGAACTATACTACTGTTTATATTTTGTCCTGTGCAATTATATTTATTTCTACACTTTGCCACTACCTTTTGCTGCAACCTGTGCAATGTTCCATATCAATCCCATCCATAGCCTATACAAAAGGTACAGTGTACATGTAACTCTTAATCTTATTTTTCTATTTCTATTATATCTTGTATCTGTTGTGTTGTATCTGAAGCTGCTGTAACATGTCAATTTCCCCAGTGTGGGATTAATAAAGTCTGTCTTATATTACTTATACCCTATAGCATAATGTCATGTTGAATGGCCGTGTGACTCTGTGCATGCGTGTCCAGTATGTGTGTGCACATTTACAAACGTGTGTACGCTCTAACTTCAACACAAAATACAAATAACTGATACACAAGTTTGTTGCAGCTCTGGAGGATGGTATGTGTTGATTAGACTGAGTATCCATTGTTAAAACAAATTGTACAGTTGTAACCTTGGTTGCTATGGCGTGTTTCAGTTGTTACTATGGCAACTCTAGTGACTTTTTTTGTAGTTATGTGGCTGCTTCGTCCCTTTTCCAACCTCATCAGTCTGCCTCGGTATATCTCTCAGCCTCCCCTTCTCTTTCCCTTACCTTTCTTCATCCCTCACATCTTTCACTTTCTCACCTGTTTTGCCATACATCTCTTTCTCTCCCTGAAATGCCTCTCTGTTGGTTTCTGCTTCCCTCTCTCTCTCTCTCTCTCTTTCTCTCTCACTCTCCCTTTATACGTCTCCCTTGCTTCCTCATGCTTGCTCACCCATCATAAGAATTGTTGTGCTGTAAATGACTCAGGGGTTACTCTAGGTGGTTTCACAGGACTGTCTAGGAGCTGGTGAATGTGCATAGGGAGCATTTGTGAGTGGACAAGGTACCACGAACACACACTCATCCCTGTGTTCCATTTGTTTAGCAGAGCTGCAATTTCTGCCTTAAATTTTCCCGTGACCCACCTATCACTGACCTGCTGAGGAAGTATATTCCACCAAGCCCTCCAACCTGAACCACATAACAGGTTGTTATTCATTATTTTTAAAAATGACCATATATATGTTTTTTTCTGATGTGGTGCCCCTGTTGTTGAGACGACAAAGTCTACAGTCATGCTATAAGCTCTGTGATGCTGTACATTGGCACAGTGGTGCTTTGAGTGATATGCTAACATGCTCACAATGACAATGCTAACATGCTGATGTTTAGCAGGTGTAATATTTGCCATGCTCACCAACTTAGTTTAGTGTGTAATTTGCCATTTAGCACTAAGAACAAAATACAGCTGAGTCAGAGAATCACCATGTCAACCTTCTGGTGGTGCTAGGGTAAAGGTCAGGGGATCATCAAAGTAGGATTTGTCCTCTGGAAACCATGAATGTTGGTACAATACTTTGAGTCAGTCCATAGTACATGTGCATAAGTCACTCAATAAGCGATAAATTTGACCTGCTGGTGGGGCTAGATGAAAGATCAGGGCATGACCATAGTTTTTAGGATTTATCCACTTGGGACCATTAATATTTATACTAAACATTATGACTGTCCATATAATAGTTTTCAAGATATTTCAGTCAAAATCCACACTGTCAACCCTCTTGTTTTAAAGAAAAGCCATGGGATCTCCAAAGTCAGACAGATTCATTCTCTGGATGTCTGAATGTCAATTGACCACCGGAACAGAAGACAGACCAACTAACATTACCATCCCTAGAGCCATGGTGCTAGCTTGTCTAAAAACTACTTGGTTAAGGTTAGGAAAACATTGGGGTCATAAAAGAACCCAACTCTTACTGTTTGTGTCAGACGGGATGCCAACTATGAAGTTATAACAGTGCTTTGTATTATTATTTGCATGATCACAAGGGGACACTTGAAATGTAAACATCAGTAATTTTTTGTGTTTGCAACCTGTGTTGGTTTGACCAAACAACTAATGCTGTCTTTTTTTTTGTGGTGAGGACGTCTTGTTAATTCTCAATCACATGATGAGGAAACACACAAGTCTCCAAACCACCAAAAGAAATGCATTTTAAGAGGAGGAAACAGCTGTCTTATGCTGGTGTTTTGATGGTGTAATTGCACTTGAAAGTATATTTTATTAATAGCTCACACATGCTCTACAAATCATTCATTCACCAATCACAAGGCACTTCAGTTGACTTTTATTGCATAAGAAGGCTCTGTAACCATCTCTCTTCTTCTCTCGTGTTGTCTTTCTTCCCTGCCCTCTTTCCTCCTCTGCCCTCCCGCTCTCTTTCCTTTTCCTCTGTCTTTCCTCCTCCACTCCTCCTCTTCTCTTTCCCTGTGGGGTTTCTCCAACTGTCATGCAGTAGTGTGAGCATGAGGGGAGATGATCTATGGGCTTCTACACTGGAGCAATTAGCCAAAAGAAATTCAGAATGGAGAGAAAGATACAGTAGAGAAATGGGAGGTAATGAATGGGTTGAGGCAGAGGAGAGAGGATCCAGAGTTTAAAAAAAAGAAACAAAAAGAATGAGACAAAGGGGGAGGTGGTGGAAGGATAGAAAATGGTGAGATTAAATCTGAAAATATCTCAAAAGGAGAGGTGATTCAGATTTTTCCAATAGCAGAGATTCAGGTTTCAGAGGAAAGATAGTAAAGGTAGACAGATGATGCTCTTGTAGAGATGGTGGGAAGGAAGGTGAACGTGTGCAAAGAGTGAAGGAAATAAATGGATTGGGGAAAAGAGGGATAGACTGGTGGAATTCCAAGGGCAGAGAGGAGAGGAAGAGTAATTAGGAAGAGTAATTAGGCAGAGATATGCCAAAAGGTAAGGACATAAAGAACAGCTCCGAGTGGAGGTTGATAGGGGAGGCAGGGAAGGGAAGGAGGGATAGGGGAAAGGACAGTGGGAGTGATTGAGAGAAAAGGGAGGGATTGAAAGAAAGTAGCAAATGTATATTAAAGGGTGCCGGGAGGCAAGAAGGGGGGCGTAATGCTTGTGCATTAGCAAAGGAGGGAGAGAAGGAACCAGGGAAAGTAGGACAGTAGGAGAGAGGAGTAGAAAAGAAAGGTAGAGAAAAGGAAAGGTGTTCAAGAAGGTCAAGAAAATGGTAATCCTGTTCTGGGTCAGCCTTTTCTGCTGAGATTGTCAAATGGCAAATTTGTTTATTAAACAATTCGTAAAACTCCTGAAAACTTGGTTTTAAGCATTTTCTTTATAGCATTAAATATGTATGACTAAATAAATACCCGTTGAAGTTAAAGTTTAAAGAAAGCATCTGTATGTGGTATTTTTTAACAGAGCTAAGCTTCATTAGGACTGTGTAGCTGTGGTTTTATCTAATTTGATTGGCAGCGGCTTGGCAACATAAGCAACACCATAGTTTTCCTTGCGTTCTGATTTAAATGTTGCTACGTCCTAGAAGTAAGTGACCACATGAGAAGGATGTTCTCTACAAGGTCACAAGTATTACAACATCATCCGTGACGCGTCCTGTACAAGATCTTCAGCGTCTGCGTATTCACTCCTTATTGTAAAACAACAAGCTTTCAGGTGAGCACAATGTATTTTTTCTGTAAGTCCATTTATGCAGTCAGCATACATTTGATAAGTGGTCCAATCTACATCACAATCCAAGATATATAAGCTATAACATCACCTTGCCTCTACACGCACACATACTGTACTCTCAAACAATATGCAACATATCTGTCAGTGCTATCCAACCAAAGTAATCTACTGTCGAATACAGTATCGTGTGTATATCACTGTAAAAATTCATTTTCTGTCAGCGCCATGCTCTCCTGCTCTGGGAGATGCCACCAGACAGGCTGCAGGCCTTTGCTCCAGCTCCCTGAGAGACCAGCAGTCCTGTCGGTCTGACTCCTGCTTACCCCGAGCCTGAGGGGTGTCACGTCTGACAGCCGGTCCCAATGCTGAGACCCGCTCTGACCATCTGTCTGGGCTAAGCAGTCAGAGTATTACAGCTGACAGGACATTCTCGTTGTGTTTTTCTCTTTCATGAACGGGTATCACTGTCACTGCATTTTATTTATCTATGTTAGTGACTATGATTCCAAAAAAACTCTGAAAGCATAATTCTAGTTTATGGCAACTTAGGTTTGGTCATCATCATTCATGTTGGTAACAGTACGATTGTACTAACCTGTTAACTGTTGAAATGTGAGAAGCCACTAAAAAGGAGTCAGATGGCACAAGAAACATGAGTAGTGAGATGATCAGATATTAAATAAACCTCCAGGTCAGCCAAATTATTTGGAAGAGAAAATTGAGGTGATCTGTAAAGTACTTACCCAAACTGACCCAAAACTCCAGTTAGCCAAACTTACCCAAGCTTTGATAAATCAAAATTATCCTCACTATTATGTCTCTCCAGTTCCACATTCCTGAAAGTGACATGAAACACAATTTCTAGTGAGTGCCAGCAAGTGTGCACGAGCAATTGTATGGGATTACAAAAAGGAACATGTTGCTCACTCCTCTAGAGGGACACATAAAAGGGATTTGTTCCCTGCCATTGTATTCTCAATTCAAATCTAAGGTGGTTTCCTTCAGCAAAGCCTGACGTACAACACAAAACAATTAAACACAAGGGTTGGTGGAATAGGAAGGAAGGAGGAATTATTGATGCAGAAAATTGATTTCTATAATGAAATGTAATTGAAACAAGTTGCTTTGAAGGATGTCTCAAGCAATGATTATAAACAAGCTCACGTCGTGTGTTTGTCTACATGAGTGTGTGGCTTAATGTGTGCGTGACTCATTTATTCACTGATCAAAATGTATTGGGAATAATTTGGTAATGCTACATGTACCTTTAATTGTATGTGTGTGTGGTTTGAGACTTAGCGAGTGAGTTTGAGCAGGTTTGACTGCTTATCAAATTACAGCAGTGCACACACAAATATACACACACCTACTGTAACGCACACACACACACACACGACAGAATCAGCCACAGTAGTCTGCTGTCTTGTATAATGGGCATTGTACTGTAAACATTAGCTGTCTATCAGCACAGCTCAGCATCAGCCTGCGCTACATTGGCACTGTGGTTATTTGTTTGTGTGGATGTGTGTGTGTGTTTGTGCGCCACAATAGATGAATTCAGGTATAAACAGCTGGTCCTCTTCAACTGGGTATTTAGAGCTAGACACAAATAGGCTAATTAATTGTGATAGACTTCAGCACTGATGTGATTCTGTTTTGACTGTCATCGCTCCAGCATATTCCCCGCTGATTCCCCAGCGCCTGCTTGTTCTCTCACTCTTTTCTTTCTCTTTAACACATAACCTCGCTCTACTGCAACTCTCACTAAAAGTATTATGAATCCAGGGTCAGTTTCTTGACACCAGGGAATGAGTTTTGAGAGTACGATTCCATTGCTCTTCAGCCTGCAGATAAATCAGTCATTTATTGAGGTAAATGACCTTCATGGTGCAGCCCACACAGGCCTTCATCTACATGAGCTGTGGATCCCATCAGCCTTTGTATCCACGTGTTGGAAGTCACTATTTAGCCCCTGTGGTGAGGGAAAGTGATTCAGTGAAACAGCCAGTGGGGCACTCCTTGACAGTTGAATTTGTTTCCATTTTTATTATCTGAAGTTTCAAAAGTGGTAGTGGGAGCTGAGAGGTTAAAGCAGTGGTCTCACAACCAGAGTGTTGGAAGTACAATGTCCTAGATGAGCTTGCTAAATTTTTAGTTGAGAACTGCAGTCATAATGTCCAGCTTCTATGTTAATGAAAAGAATCGTTAACGTTGCTTTCATCAAAATTATTATTAACATTATATAATAACAATATATGATAACATTGGATCACATGACTACATTTCTCATGCTGACCAAGCCAACTTTCCCTTAGCTTCATGGAGTGTTTTAGTGTCTGTCATCTAATTCTTTTTGGTTTTACTGCAAATTTACAGTTTGGTTCACTCTCATCAACTTCGTTCTACCTTTGAAGAGATTCCAGGCAGCAGTTTTCAGCTAAAAAGCTCTGATAAACCCACTATCTGCTCAGCACAAAGACAAAGGTGGCATATAGTTAGTGAACATAGTGGAGCATTTAGCAGCTAAAAAGACAGATATTTATCTCAGGAGTTAGTGGAGAACAAAACCGAGTTAAAAGAGAGTGAATATTGGACTTGAAATTTGCCAGATGACCAGAAACACAACTCTAAATAAATGTTACTGTTGCTCCTTGTCTGCTGGGTGTGAAAATATGCAACTATTAGCTAATATGTTAGTCAATGATATACATATATACATTATATGGTGTGTTTACAGCTTGTTGTGCTGATCCCAAGTGGCCAAGAAAGATAGCAGGTTTCACGCTTAGTTAGTTGAAGTTTAAAAACTTGGTAATGTTAATTAGGCTACTATTACCAGTGTTAATTAATGATATTTATACTTTGCTTTTTAGACATTTACAGTGCTATGGATCTGTGGTTGTCAAGGGATTGGTATACCTCCAGGAATTCTTGAAGGAGCAAAATAATGAATAGTTTAAAACTATAATTTGGTCTGTGGGGAGTTTTAATATTTTACCCTCCTGCCTAGAGTCAGAAAAACACATTGGATGTTATTTATGTCACTAGATTCAATTTGAAGATATGTTAAACACCCTTTTGGGAAGTTAAACAGTGTATTTCCTTTCTTTTAAGAGGAGCTGGGGATTGAGCTAAGCTAGGTTTAACTCGCTCCTCATTATTCCTTTAAACTCTATACAGGGACATCAAAAAGACATCAATGAGTTTGTCTAAGTCTGGGTAAGCAGGAAAAGTAAAATCCTTCTACCATAACTCCAACCCCCTAAAACATTGAGATGTGTCATCGAATATCATTACCTTACCTCCTTGTCCCCTTCTCACCTTACTCTTCCCGCCTTTTCTCCTGCAGACAGCAACTTCATCCTGGCCAATGCTCAGGTGTCGCAGGGCTTTCCCATCGTCTACTGCTCTGATGGCTTCTGTGAGCTTACAGGCTTCTCCAGGACCGAGGTCATGCAGAAGAGCTGTGCCTGTAAGTTCCTTTATGGGCCAGAGACCAGCGAAAGCATCATCCTCAGCATTGACGACGCCCTGGAGGAGCGCAAGGAGTTTAAAGATGAAATCATGTTCTACAAAAAGACAGGTAAGTAGTGGAAAGCCACTTTTGTTTTTACTTGTGTCTGAGCTGTTTTAGGAGTTTAAATCAAGGCAAGTAGACAAGCACAGAAAGCCATTAGAGAGTGCACAGATTGTGTTGCCTGAACATTTCCATAAATGGAGGGCAGATTTCTGATGCTATTTCTGTAGAAGCCACATTTAAATTGACATAGATGGACCCGTGGATAGATGGAGTAATGACTGGACTAATGGATGTATAACTTTTTTATTGGCCCATTCTCATTAAAAGGTGATTAAGCAAAGCAATCAGTCACAAAGTCCCCCAGTTATTATTTAACAGTGAGAAACATCAAACTTTCATAGTTATCAACTAGTGACTCCTTAACCCTGTCTTCTTCGATTACACTGAGCCCAATAGCTAGGCCTGGTGGTGTGGTTTGTTGTGTGCCTCGCTGATTAGCCAGCTGGCCAGTGAAGAAAATGGAGTCGAAAATAATGAGCACATCTAGGCATCAGTGGATACATGCTTGCTGTGATGTGAGATGGTGCCATGTGCCCTTGCATAGTTATTGCAGTTTTTTTCAGTTCTTTACTTTAATGCTTCCTGATCAGTTATGTGAATCTACAACTTTTTATTTTTTAAATTAATTCTGGCAGCACTTGCGTTTGGTGGTGAATTTTTCTGTAGCAGCTCTGTCACAAATCAAGATAAATCACTTGTTTGTTATATCATTTGGACAGAATGAAAAGATTATCCCTGCCTATTAAAGTACTGTGACAGCCACAGATACCCGATCTTTTTAATTTTTTGTGTTAGAGCATTTTATTTTTTGATTGCTGACGGGATGTAAAGAATTTCAACAACAACAAAAAAAATGCTTCTGAAATAAATTGCTTACCCTAGCTCAGAAAACACTAAAAACTTCCATGACATCTGGGCACATTTCTCGCCTGATAATCAGACTGAATTGCCATTTTCTTTTACTGTATTCATTTATCATGACTCCATGTTCATGTTTGCTTATTCTTTGTTGGGAGGGGATTTATTAAGATTTGTTTCACCCTAACCACTTAGTGGCAATTGATGTATATATCTGGCTGACGTTACTTTCTGTTTCAGACACACTGAAGTGGTAGAGGTTGCTACAAGCAGTTTACTCAACGGTTTTCACAATGATTAAAGTAAAATATCAATTTCAGAGTTGTTCTTAATGTAGCTATAGGTAGCTAGCTAGCTCATGGAACCCACTCTTATTCCTACCTATTAAGTTCAATTGCATTTCTATTCGGGGGAAAAGCTGCTAATAAGCAACACTAGACCTATTGCACAACAACAAATGGGAGATGTGGGCAGAGGAAACAGCAACTAAATGGACCTTGTGGTGAGATGGTTATGTCAACAAGTGTAAGGATGGTTTATGATACTGTATGGACTTCTAAAAATGACTCATACCAAGCAGGTAGCTTGGCATGTGCATGTGTCAGTTGTGCCACCTTCCTATAATTTTAAGCAGATTTTGTAGATGACTCACTGCAGTTTGTATAGACACAGCTTTGCTAATACCATAACAGATGTGATTGTCTACACCACTCTGTGTCTTGCTTTGTTATCTTTCCTGTCACACCCCTCAATCTCTTTTTCCCTTCTGTTCTCTTACAGCTTCTATTGTTGCATTTAATTTTACCATCAAATTTCTTTTCTCCCACCTCTTTTCTACATTTCCACGCAGTACTGTTTGTGCCCGTTTGTCTGTCTGTCTTCCATGCTTATCTTGCTTTTTTCTTTCCCTGCCTCAGCCGTTTTATGTTGTCTCATCCCTATCTTTCTGTCTGTCACAGCAGAGTCCTGAACGTAAACGTAGCTGATTGACTCAGTTTATCCTCCGTCTGTCAGCCTGAGTGGAGAGAAAGCTGCATGTTCGCAATCAGAACGCTCGTTCTCTCACTGTGTGCTTGATAGTGCTGCCTTGTCTCGCATGCATGCAGATATTCATACACACACATACACACACACGCATAGACAAAAACACTGTGATTGAGTCATCACCAGGCAAGGAATATTTAGTGAGTGGGAGTGATGGGAGGGAACTCCGTGGGAAATCCCTCTTAATCAGCAGTTCATTTCTAGTCACTGAACAGAGAACAAGGAAAGGTAGACCCTTTAAGTTTGACAAAATCTGTGCTACACAAGAAAATTTCACATCAAATAAAAACTCCATTAAATAATTAAACTATCAAAGAGGAAAATGTAAAACGTGAAAAATACCTGTATGTCTAATAAAGCTACCAGCGACACAATATACCAGGGACATTGTCATGCATATGCCACAGCATGATGTGGATTAGACTGAATTTGGTGTGATTAATTAATTAACAATAACAAGACTAAAACTCCTGACACTGTGATGCTGAACATAATTTTTGCCCTTATTATGTGAAGATTCTTTAAGACAGGGATTTTCAAAGTCTATATTGTCTAAGACTACTGTATGACATTACTCCAGACTACACTAAAAAGTTTTTTTTAAAGTCTGTCCTGAGGCATTTATTGGATTCTGACTCTGGCAAAGTAGGGAAAACTTCCCCTCATTAACCAAATCACACACATTTAGTCTCATGTAATCTCTTTTTGATAACTAATGTAATAACTTTTCAGTTTCATCCACTGAGCCTCCCCTAAAACAGTTCGGAGCCCTCTGCTATAAGAAATTCAAAGTTGGTGTTAGAGCAAAGGCCATGTTGTGCCTAAACTGAAAAGGTTTTTCCGGTACAGTTGCCCATTTATAACATTTCAGACTTGTTAGGCTCAGGCCAGTGTTTTATGACGTGGCACAGGGGATTTTACTGTGTCCCAATTCACCTTACCTTCAGCAAAACAGTGCAGTGTGATAGTGTAATATGCTACCACTTAGCTTGTTAGTACATCAGCGTTAGCAAGTTAGTGCTCATGTTAGTAATACATGACAAGTAGGCCTGCGGCTGGTGCTTATGTGAATATAGACGTTAGTTTAAAAGGTTTTTTGTCAAAAACGTGAAGTGTTGGAAATTTTGAGCAGTTGGTAGCACTAAATGAAAAGTAAAGGGAATTTCCCAAAGTCCTCTAGGGCAGTTGTTCCCACAGTGGGGTCCGGGGACCCCCAGGCGTCCTTGGAGGGGTCCCAGGGGGTCCCCAGCAAAAAGGAGAATCATTTCTTTTCGCTATTATTCCATCCACAAGTAACATAGTGACAGAACGTATGATTATTTTGGTCATGGGTTTCATACACTTTCTGTAAAACATCTAAAAACCCAAATCCTATCAGATTGGCGATCCTGGGACAATATCTTATCACAAGGAAGTCCGTTGTCTATTTTGTTCACTGTAGAGCAGAGTGGTACTGCAGACGTTCCTGATAAATATCTGTGGGTTTGTCATTATAAGCGACCCCTTTCAAATACACATAATAATCTAATCTATTAAAAATATAAAAATATTGGTTATAACAATAAAGTACAATAATCAGAACAAGCACACTAATGCTAACACTGCACCTACAGTTCCTCTGAAAAGCAATCTATTTAACAGGAGATGGGACCTCAGTGATGGGTTCATCTCTTCCTGTGCCTGGGGTACAGGGACTTAGTCTATTTAAAGGCTCTGCTTCTCCTGAGGGACTTTCAACTGTAGATAGGCTTAATAATAAATCTTGGAATCTGTGAAACTGTTGCTCCACACAAACACACACGCACACAAACACACACGCACACACACACACACTGAGTATAATCAGAGACGGTGTATAAAAGTGTTGATAAGTGTGTTTTCCCCTTTCAGCTGTGCTGTTCTGGTGCCTGTTGGACATTGTGCCAATTAAGAATGAGAAGGGAGACGTGGTGCTCTTTCTGGCTTCATTTAAGGACATCACTGACACTAAAGCCAAAGTCATCCAAGAAGACAAGAAGGAAGGTCAGTAGGTGTATGTACTGCATATAGAATGTGTGTTACTATTGCTGGTGAATGGAGGTTAATGGTTCCCAGACAAGAGATTGATGTAATGAGCATCACCCAGTCATTAAATAAAGCTCTCAAATGTTTACTATTTGTTTGGCATGTGGATTTTTAGTAATGTTAAGGCCATTGTTAAGTGCTACAAGACAGCAAGGGTGTGTCTTTTATCTTTATCTTTTATCAGACCAAATTGCTAACGTAGTACTTTTCAAACCCACCCTGTCTCCTTGAAATTACATTTACTTTTTAACATTTGCTACTATTTTGTTTTACAGTTTTGAGGGAAATGTAATATCTGCCTGCTGAGTGGCAACCTTTTTTTTCCAGTGGAGTAAGTGCTACATTTTCATAACACACACAAGTTGTATGTAGGTGGTTGGGGTGGATGGTGGGCTGCTAAGTGCAAAACTCTGACAAATAGACCAGGGGTTGATTTTATTCCACAAAAACATGGGATAATTGTTAATAAAGAATTTTTTTTTTTCGTAATTCAAGAAACTGTTGACTTTTTCTTTTTTTACACCACAACTTTTCTCTAACCTTGAAGTGAAGAGCTTTATACTTTATCTAAATTCTCTCTTTATCCATGCATGGCTTCGACCATCTGGCTGCATTGAGACCTAACCTGTGACCTATGTTAGCTCCATCTCCTTTAACTCAACTGTCACAGTTTGCTACCAAGTTCTTTTAAAGCCGACCTTGCTTCCTTTTCACTAATTGAGTCCATCCATGCAGCCTTTGGGATTTGGTCCTGGGTCCCTCCGAAGACACGCCCTACTCATCAAATTCAGCTGCGTTTGATCTCCAGCACCACGCTGTTTCACTTAGTCATCTTCTATAGTTGTTCATTTGACATCTTCTCAGGCCAGAAGACGCGACAGATTTTCCTGAGGCATCCATCATGGAAGGCATCAATCTTTTCAATTTCATGCATTGTCACTCATTAGCATCCAGCATTGCTGTTGTACAGTTGGACTTGAACTGTACAGTTGGTTCTTATTCTGTACTGCTTTGACTTGCTCACCATTCACTGTGATTGGTGAATCTTGAGTGGCATTAATGCACATCTCCTACAGATGGATATGCTTTGAGGTTCAAGGTTGTCAGGAAGGTCTAGATTTTCATCCACGGGATGCCCCTGGGTCTGTCAGTTGTTGTCTTCCCCATAATCCAGTCAATGGCAATTAGGACGAAAATAGGAGACACGGTCCAATCCTACGATTCAGAAGGCTGTGATGTGATTATAAAACGATAATCAATGCATTTTTTTCTATACAGGATTTTTGGATAATTACAAAGCATTTCATTTGCACATTAAAATCCCAAAAAAACATCTTCACTTTAGCTTAAAAGGATTAGTTTGTCATCCCTAATTTGCTTTACTAACCTGAGCTCCTCCATGGTCACCATCCTTTCCTCTATTTCTCAAGTTTTCACCATCACTTTCTGCCACTCGCTCTCTTGCTTTTGCTCACCCACACACTCACCACACACACATCAGACACTGTTCCCTAAAATACTTTACACTGCTCTTATAAGAGCACCTGTCAGGAGATGTCCTTAGAATGAGAAGAGGAAGATAGGCAAGCGTTGAGTGTTACCATGCTCGCACACAGTGTGCGAGTGAAAATCATTAATTGTCCATTGATATTAATGATCGTGTGAAATTTTCGTAGCAGCGCTGATTCATTCAGCAAGTGTGCTGAATATCAGGGAACACTGGTGTTATGTCACAGACTGCCTTTTGCTTTCCATCAAAATGACATTATCAATTATCATTTAGAAAACTGATTTGTGAATTGATTCAGAATCGTTCACGTCTGCATCTTGATGCATCTAAGAATAGATTTTTCTCCCACATTCAAAGTGACAATAGAACAACCCCATCAGTGTGACCCTTTCTGGAGGGATTCCATATGCTCTCAAGATCTTCCATACAGTGTCACAATGCAGGCTGTCAAAGGCTTTCCAAAAGTTGATGAAGTTGATGTACAGTGTGTTTGATTCTATACACAGCTTGATGATGTTCTTCAGAGCAAAGATGTGATCTATGCAACCCCTTTCTCTGCTTCCTTCCTTTCTCAGCTTCTGATCAGCAGCAGAATGAATTCTGCCAAGTAGATCCTGGACGTTACAACCAGCAGTGTAATCCCCTGCCATTTGTCATAGTTTTGGAGGTTGCCTTTCTTGGAGAGTTTAAAAATTAGGCCCTTGTTCCAGTCTTCAGGTATTGTTTCCTCCCAGATGTTTCTGAAAAGGTCTCAGAGCACTTTGGTTGGTCAAATTTCAGCATCTCAGCATGGCAACCTGCCAGCAGCTTTCCCACCCCTCATGGCTTTGATAGAGTGCTTGACCTTTTTCTTAGGGCGCGTTCACACTGATCTTGTTTAGTTGGGTTGAACCAAACCCTGGAGCATTTACCCCCTTAGTGTGATTCGTTTGGGTTGGTGTGAGGGTTGGACTTGAGCTCTGGTGCAGACCAAGCCACTGCACTTGGGTCCGCCTCGAAGAGGTGGTCTCAGACCGCTATCAAAACTCTGGAGCAGTTTATTTCTGGTAGGAACACCATATGAACCAATCCCAGGAAGCTACCACTGTACTATTTAATTTATTATTGTTGTTATTTATATTTTTTCACTGTTTGTCAATATGCCTTGGTGTTGGGTACATACATTAAGAGTGGGGTGAAAAAAGGTACAGTGCTGCAACAGTCAAGAACAGAAGGAGGGGAGCTTGACTGCAGCGGTACAACTGTCAAATGGTAATGCAGGTCTTGAGCTCAGGGAGGTAAGAAACCTCCCAGGGAGCAGAAGGACAAACGCTCACTTGATCTAGAGAATAGAAAAATTACAATCAAAATATGAAAGAGATACTATAAAAATACTAAAACAATAAATATACAATATATAATAATAATACGTTAATTATTATATAAGTATTCTTTATTATTGATGAAAGATCAGCATATTTTGATATATTTAACTTTTTATATATGAAGAATGGAGGGATATATATGCATTTATTAATTCATTCAAGGAGATGCATAAGTATTCTAAACATAAGCTAGTTTAATGACAGGCCTTTACTAGACATTTGCATGGGCAAACGTTTGCAATTATGGCCCACCTATTTCACTGGTCCAATTTGTATGACAAATGCAAACAATTCATGGTTTAATCTGTGATAAGACCACCTGAGTTTCTTCTATGAAATGCATGCATTATTTATCCTCTGAAGTCTGCTGATACCTGCTCCAAACCAACACCAACCGAATGATGCTCTATGATGTAAGATATCCAGGTATATTTGGTGTGATTTCTTGTCTTTTTACCTGCCAACTATGACCAATATTCTCTCTAATAAACACCATTTCCACCACATGGCTTTTATTTATAATTTCTGGACCATTTGAGTTGTAGCCTTTGTGAACCACACTGGACAAGCAGGAAAACAATGTCTCATCCTCGCATTGGTTCAACAAACCAGACCTTTAGGAGTGATAGCGCCCTTAGTTGGTGGAATGGTGTCATTGTCAAGGCCATCCTCTGCTGCTGGAGGATGATCTGGCTCTGAGCAGTTGAGTACCTCATGAAGTGCTATGTGATTAAGATGAGTGATACTTTGTTTTCTCCATCAGAAGGGTGGTAAGATCACAGTACAATCACTTCAGTCTTGCTTTAGGTTTTATTTACACAGTTACAGGAACCTGACATCTGTGCTTGGTAGAATAGGTTTGTGGTTCTTTTCAAATCCAGCTTGTCTTTTTAAAATTACATTTATTACTTAATTGTCTTGCCAAATACATCCTAAGGGAAACGTAATTTCTAGGTGGTTGGGGTGGATGGTTGGCTGCATAGTGCAAAACTCCCACAAATAGACAAGGGTTTGGGTTTATTCAACAAAAACACAGGTTAATTGCTAATAAAGAAAAAATTTACTGTCTTGTGATTCAAAAACTGTTGACTTTTTCTTTATTTAAGAACAAAATCGATCGTTCCCTATAACCTTGACCATTGAAGTGCTCTGAGTGCCTCAACATAACTATAAAACATTAATGGTGCTTAAGTTTCTATGTACACACAGATTTTGTATTGAAAGAGCAGAAAGTGTTGGAAAAAATGAAATAGCGAACATTTCCGTATATTTTCTTTATGAATATTTTGTAACGTGGTGGAAGTGTTTATAAAAATAATTTTCCTGATAAAAACATTTCAATTCTGGTGGCATTAAATGGCTTTCAAAATATATTTGCCACTGTAAAATAGATATTTGTAAAGGAGCTGAGGACTCTAATATTTTTGCAAGAACCTCCCCTCATGTTTGCCATTCCAGTAAATTGTATTCATTCTTGTAAATACAAAGAGCAACTAAAGGAAACACATTGCAAATTTCTGCCCTCAAAATCAATTTCCTCAAAGGATTACCCTAAGGGCAACTCCTAAGCTAAAGCCAAAAGTAACCTACAAAGCAAGGGAGAAGGTCAGTGTATATGCTGTCTGTGAAGTCAGCCAACTGACTTATCTCATCTCAGGCTTGCCTCCCCTGGATTTGCCTAATTACTCTCATTACTGTAAATAAGGAAGGAAACAGAGAGTAAAGTTATTGTTGCCCACTTAATGAAATGCTTTTCACAGAAAAGGAAAGAGGCTGTTGCAGCATGCCTTTACACAGAGACATCTCACTGTAATGGGTTTGGGTCTGACAAGTTTGTTTAAATGAGACTCACAAAACATTTGCATATTGATATCGTGGCCTGTGCAGATGTAGAAAGGGATGTGGTTGGTTTTGTGTGTTTAAACGAGTGCAGGGGAATTATTTTAACAATAATTATGGACAAAAATTAAATTAAAATTAAAAGCCGCATAGAATTGTAAATATGAATAACCTGGAGATATGCAGAAGCTATCACATTTCCATCCATGCTGGGGAAGCCTTTCAAGGATGGACGGACATTTCAGACGTGACCCAGTTAAATCTTTGTCTGAACAGTGTGGACAGTGTGTGCAAATAAGGGAAACCCGGTCTATGGCGTCAACAGTCTCCCCACTTTTCACCCCCCATCTCCTCTACTCATTGGCTCTATTTTCTCCCTTTTATGTCATCACCAAACTCTCACTCCTGGCTTTGTTTTTTGCTTTCTGGCGTCCTTTCCTCACATGTCTTTCTCTCTCTCTATCACCCCTATTTCTCATGTATTTCAGCTACTTTTACAGGATATCCATTCCCACCTCCTCTGCCTGCCCTACATGCTGTCGCCTTCCTTCCTTATACACAACACCCACCCCTCCCCACCTATGTTCCCCTTCTACCCCCCACAAGAAAGGCTATAAAAGCAGAGGGAAATTCATTAGATCTAAAAATAAGCACGTCTCTGTCTCTGTGCCGTGTCGCGTCCCACAAGGCTGCACCGTGTTATGGATGGCCCTGTCTGTTCGCCTCGTCTGGGGTCCGTACAGACACTCACAACACACCCACATAATGCACACACTTTCTAAAGGACAGTCAAAAGCAGTTATCACTTCTATTCTCCCGGTTTGATATTGCCATTATCCCCCCCTCAAGCCAATCTGGCCCTAGTCCTTTCCTGTGGGTTCACAGCAGAGAGAATGGGGTTGAGAACCAAGCAGCAATAAAATGCCTTCTCCTATTACGCAACTCCTTGGTCTGAACATCTACTTTATCTACTATTGCAAAACACATACATAAAAACACACACAAGCATGCCAACAAGCACACAGAAGCCCACTCCATAGCAATCGACAATAGAAAATCTACCTTACTATACTTAACTGACGGACTTATCAAAGCTGGAAATTGTGCTGTTTTGCTGGAGAGAGTGTTTACACAATAAGACATCATCAACCAATATTTATGACTGAATAATGTGAATCAAAACAGGTAACACATGTTCTTTGACATTTTCAAAAGCAAAAAGTAAATAGCCCGTTTTTATTTTAAACTTGATGAAATTGTTCAATTTGCTCAGAAATGACACATTCTTCCTGTTGCATACCGTATTCATGTTTTTCTATTTAGGACAGAATATTATGTATTTCATCATGCATAATGACTGATTCATTCATCAGGAGTTAACCTTGGGGGGTAAAGTATTGTAGAGAGGATGTGTACTAACTTTTGTGTGTATGTGTGTCTTTACAGAGCGACGGCGCGGCAGGGTGAAAACAGGCTCTCCATTCAGCTCAGCTCGTCTGCGGAGCAGCACTGTGCTCTACCACATCTCTGGTCACCTCCACAGCAAAGAGAAGAGCAAGATTAAACTCAACAAGGTATCATCAGACACTTCAAATAATGGGACAGGATGTCACATGATGAAGCAGGGCTGGACTGGGACAAAAAATCGGCCCTGGCATTTTTGGCCCACCAAAATCGGTCGGACATCCCTCCCCTACCATCCTCACAGCAAGAAGGTCGTGGGTTCAAGCCCCGGCCTTTCTGTGTGGAGTTTGCATGTTCTCCCCGTGTCTGCGTAGGTTCTCTCCGGGTGCTCCGTCTTCCTCCCACCGTCCGAAAACATGCAGGCTAGGTTGATTACCCTAAATTGTCCTTCGCGATGGACTGGCGACCTGTCCAGGGTGTACCCCGCCTTGCGCCCGATGTCAGCTGGGATCGGCTCCAGCCCCCCCGCGACCCTGTACGCAGAATAAGCGGTTGACGATGGATGGATTTAAGAGGGGGTTCTGGGAGTCCTCCCCCTGAAAAATTTAGGCTTTAAACACTTCATTTCCTGCATTCTGGTGAATTTTATTGCACCAATTCATCGAGGAAATGTCTTTATTTATATAAAAGGAAACACAAAATTTAGGTGACAATTCAAAAAATAAAAATATAGTGTAATATACTGCTGTAAGGCTCTCAGGCATTCTGTATTGCTGTCAAATATGTTTCTCCTTTTTTTTTTCTCCATTCATTTAATTCAGTTAATATCCTGTGCACCTTAATAAATACGTTTCAACAGCTTTTCTGTTCAAAACTTTCTGCGCATGAAAAATCTCTCCCACATATCTGTGTTCTCTGACATTTGCACAATAACAATTTGAGATATAATATTACGAGATATAATGAGAATGAAGTCATTCTATTTTAACAAAATCTACGTGCCCTACTGCTGTGCTTTACCCTGCGTTATTGCTCTGCTGATACAGTAGCAGATACCCCCTTTAGACCTTCTGACAGACACAGAGCCCGTCTGGGACTGTACTGGATGAGAAGAGCTCACTGCACTTCTTCAGAGGTAGAAAACCGAAACACTTACGTGAAGTTCAAACAAGATTTAGCAATGTTATTGCGAGTAGCCTCCGCTCTCTGAAGAGCTGCGAGACAGGCTGCCTGATGAGGATTATTGTATATTAGCCGACTATGGAAAATATTTTTTATGTTGTTGTTGAGTTACATTCGGGGCTACTGTCAAAACATTCGGGGCTAAAGTCACCTGGCGGCGCCGTTGGTGGGTAGCCTACATGTCCCCTGCGTCCCCAGTGTAAATGATCCTCTCTCCCTGCTCCCTCCCTACAGGTTGAGCTACTCAGGCTTACCGCTTCACCTCCACTCTCCTCCTGCTCCCTCTCTCACTCAGTCCTGTCACTGGCTAACACAGCCTCCTCCTCTGCCTGTCAGTGGCCACAGCTCTCCTTTACTCTTTCACAGGGTACTGCAGCTGATGTTGAAGCTACTGCAGCCCCGGTAGCAAACACACCAATTGGTTTAGCGTATTTGGCGGCTACTAAATGCTACAGCTAGTCGATAACTTTGTCAGCTGTTTGTGCTTGGCAGGCAGCATACAAAACTTTTTCACTGAAAACAGATGCTTGCTGTGGCTAGAATTTAGCATTAGCAATTGCTAAGCCAGCACTCTGAAAGTTACAGGGCTGCCGTTCCTGCATGATAACACTGTATATGTTGTGATTCTATTTAACAATCAACCTGGAAAGCTGGTTTGTGTTATTTAGTAAGTGGATGTCACAGGTTGTAATACTTGTGTTTTCTTATCCTGTCCTGTCCAGAACGTGTTTGGGGATCCACCTGCTCTGCCAGAGTACAAGGTAGCAGATGCCAAGAAGTCCAAATTCATCTTACTACACTTTAGCACATTCAAAGCTGGTTGGGATTGGCTGATTCTACTTGCCACATTCTACGTTGCTGTGACGGTGCCTTACAATGTGTGCTTCATCGGTGATGATGATGACCTGACCCGCAGCACAACAGTCAGTGATATCGCAGTGGAGATACTGTTCATCATAGGTTAGTTGCAGAACTGCAGAATTGTTTATAACCTAATTGATCAGATTTATGTACTACATGAATCCTTGAAATTTTACAATAACCAGCATTTACTATAAACAAACACCCAGCTTTCTTTGTTCGTCTTTCTGTTTTCCTGCCAGACATTGTTTGTAATTTTCGTACAACCTATGTCAGCAAGTCGGGCCAGGTGATCTTTGATGCTCGACAGATCTGCATCCATTACCTGACCACATGGTTCATCATTGACTTGGTGGCCGCGTTGCCGTTTGATCTGCTCTATGCCTTCAAAGTCAGCGTGGTGAGTAGCCATTGGCTTGTTGCTTAATCAGTTTACAACATCCGACAGTCTGGGGTTTAATATCAAACCCAGTCTGTAAGCCACTGTATATTCAAATTGTAAAGTGTTTTGTTGGGTGCTATTGACTTTTTTGATTTAAACCTTTAATGATCAAATAAACATGTTAGATCCAACCAGTATTTTATATTCACATACAATTCTCTGAAAAGATGAAAGAAATACTGTAATAAGAACCATGAAAGGAAGAATAAATAAGGAAATGTAAGCATTAGTTAATGACATGACTTTGAATACTAAAAATCTCACTCTCTAATCCTGTCAGCACATTGGCCCATCGTAAATTGCAACACCTCCAGCACATTGGACATTTCATAGGAATAGATTACATGGAGTGTTTCCAGCACAGCTCCAGCGCCTCTTTGATTCATTCCACATACTGTTCAAGCACTGAGAAAACAGTCAAACCTGTATCATTAAAACCTTTTTCTGTTCTGCTTGAGTCAAATGCATGTCCCCCTCAAGAATAGTTGAATGGAGGAAGAAACAGAGATGAGTAGCAATTAGGTAGAGGTTCTTGTCTTGTCCCCGGCTGAATGATATCACAGAATGGAAGCACTACACTATAGGGAGGTTTTGATCAGTTGCTTATGGCCATTTTTGCTTTTGGCCTCTAATTTAGAGAAATTGATGCTTTGACTGCTTTATATTGCTGGCTCCACTTCTTAAATAATCGTCAGACCGGTAGAACAACAGGAAGTTACCTGGGGCTCTCTTTAACAGGACTGAGAAGATTACAGAAAGGGAAGAAGAAGAAAGGACAGGTGAAAACAAAAAAGAGCAGTAACTATTGTAAAGAAAGTAGGTAGAGTGAGAAGAAAACAGAGAAAGGCAAAAAATAATTATTACAAAAGCGCAGGAGGAGTGGCCAAAAAAGTGCTATGAAAGAAAGTGTGAGCAAAATAAGAATAGATGTCTTTCATACTATGAAGGGTAGGGGTGGTGGAGGGCTGGGCACAATGATAGGCTGCTCTAGGCGAAGGTGCCTGTTTGGTTCCAGACTCTATTAATGGAAATACCACACAATCCCTGTAGGTCAGGATTTGGGTTTGGGCTACTGGGCAACATCGTGCCATTCCCCCTCTGCCTCTGGGCAGAGGGGGAATGGCAGGTAATTGCTGAGCGTTCTGCGTCATGTCCCCTCCAAGGACGGAGCATTCACACTGATGTTCCCTATAAGGACAGATGCCATCTTTCACCAAAATGAGCCAAGGGGCCTCAGCAGTGTCCCTCCCTCATGTTCTCCCATCTATCTATGGTCATCCCCTCTATACTTGACTATCACCTGATTCTCAGGGTGTTTTTCTGTGTGAGCTGCTGCTAAAAAATTTAAATTACAAAAAATGAGCAAAAGGTTAATAGGAAACGTATCCCAAAAATGTGTTTTTAGTTTTCTTGAGTGAAGTCATCTACACAAATTGGTCAGCAGTAAGATGTAATTCTTCTTCTGGTGATTATGCATTCACACCAGGGCCAAAGACAGACATTTGTTATTAATACGTACCTGCTACTGTCATTATTAAAGCTCCTATAAATATGTCTCCTGGTCCTGGAGGCCTAGTTGATATTGGATAATAGTGTAATGAATTCTTATTGGTCCAATACTGCTGCATCAATAAAATAAAATAAAAAGTGTGACCAGTCACGCACATGGGATTGGCTTGTAGCGCTGAAGGCGTGGCTGCAGGGGGAGAAATAATGAGAATTTCTGTAAAGTTCTAGTCTCATGTGCACAAATACAGCCTTAAGAAGCAGAGAGAAAGTAAGCAATCAAGTAGCTAAATGTAAATTTCACACCTGACAAGCAGAGAAAATGCAAATGTGAGTGGCTGGGGTGAGGTGGAAGTAGTAGACGGAAAAGTTAAAGGAGAAGGCACATTACATTGCTTACTGCCCATGCTGCTGGAGAAGAATGGGATGTGGTGCAGCCTGTTCTCTCCTTAGGTGGGTTGCAGGGTGTTGATAGATGGTGCAGACTAGATGGAGCTTCTCCCCAGGGCTCAGTAGGAGGCTTCATTACCCCTCGTGCTGTACCAGTTCTCTATTTTTCACAGTTTGGGAAAACCGCCATAAAACATGCTGGAGATGTAGGAATAGCTCTGGTAAGGACTGTCCAAACTCCACGTCTTAGCTTTGTTCAAACGATCTGATCTAATTCTCTCTCTCATACACACAAACATTTTCCCTCTCCTCTTCATCATTCATTTACTGCCTATATCCCACACCCTCCCTCTTTCCCCATCTATTTATTGTAGTTATTACATTATATATTTTTTCTTTAATGTTTCTGTCCCACTTTCTCAGTCTCGAGTCATCCCAAAGTACATGGTAGATTTGTAATTTCATACACTACACAAATACACATGTAACACCCCGTACATCCTCAAGTTACAAATATCCTCCATGTCATCGTAAATGTATGTATGTGTTTGGGGCGGGGTTCTATGTCCAATGCACCTTCACGATGGAAGGCCCAAATGATAGACTGTTGCTTGAGGAGCAGGTGAACACCTACAGCAAATGAAGGGTATGAAGGGGGACTTAACATTGTTTGTGAAAAGTCAGTAGAAGGAAGCAGAAAGCTTGTTGCAAAAATAGTTTGATTTGTTAAGAGTGGAAGAACAAAGCACGGAAGAGAACTGGAGTAGAGAAACACTGCAGGGTGATGGTGAGGATTAAAAAACAAAACAAACACACCTGTGAGCAACTGCCTGATTGCTTTAATAGGTAATTTTATATTCAAGGATTCTTCATCAGGAAATCTTCATATAGATCATATTGTTGATGTGTTTACAAGCATTTCTCAAGTTCTAATTATAGAATCTGAGAGCAGCCTCTAATGTTGAGAGGACATGGAGCATGGTTAAGAGCTTTTTGTCACTTCAGGCAGAGCTGTGTATGCAATTATGTATTAGCGTGTGTGTGTGTGTGTATAATGCTGGTTTATCGCTCTTCCCATGAGATTTACCGTCTGTAAAAGGGGGAGGATTGCAGTCTGTGCTCCTCACTTTCTTAGTTTGTGTTTCACTCTCTTTATATCTGCGTCTCTCTCTCTGACTTTGCCTCCAGCCGAACACCAGCAAATCTCATGGAAACTATAGCTATAGTATACAGTGAAGATAAGTGGTGTGTGGTTTGGTAGTACATGGTGGCAGTTCCAATGTAGGTTTTACAAATGCAAACTGTGACACCTGTGAAACGTCATCAGGAAATTCCCTTTATGACAAAAAATGCATGAAATTGATAAAATTGCCATATGCATCCTAAAAATAAATTCACCGTGGGACCTTGTTCTTTGTCCCCAGGTGTCCGTGGTCCACCTGTTAAAAACAGTACGTCTGCTCCGTTTGCTGCGATTGCTCCAGAAGATGGACCGATACTCGCAGCACAGTACAGTGGTACTGACGCTGCTGATGTCCATGTTCGCCCTCCTGGCCCACTGGATGGCCTGCATCTGGTACATTATTGGCAAGATGGAGATGGAGGCCAACGCCTATAACTGGGATATAGGTGAGTAAAGGAAAATGATGCCATGCCCCAACACACTGATGACTGTTGATGTTTTAAAACTAAATGGAGAATTGTAGTGAGAGCCACATCACCAGTGTACTAAACCAAAACCAGGAGGTCTATCTTGAGGTAGTGTTTGGAGCTTAGACTAGTGTTACCGAGAATGAATGTGATATGAAGTGTACATGTGTAATTTCACATCCATGTTCCCTCAATTTACTGCTTGGTAATATCAGATTAGCTCTGAGTGTCCCAAAAGAAACACCAAATTATGACATTTACAATGAATGCAACTACAGGGTTTCCCTCCATAATTCAGTTTGAATAGGGATTTAGTTTAGTTTCTGTGATTTAAAAAAGAGAGGGTAAACAGTACGTAAGCGAGGTCTGTTTACAGAAAATGGAGTAGAGGAAGCAGAGCTCATAGGAGTGTAAAAAGCTGTACAAGTTGTGTGCGAGCAATACATAAAAAAAAAAAACACATCAAAAGTGTGAATCTAAAAGACTACCGCTGCTGCTACCTGCTGATTTGGTGAGAGTTGAATGCCATGTGAAGTGTGCCTGCAGCAAGACACTGTCAGCTTTGGTACATGATGCCAAAGGGATGAGGACCATGTAGCATCAACCATGATGATTTTGGGCTGGGCAATGAAAAGCAATAGTAGATTGAGACTAAAAAAAATGAGAGATTTTGTAGAAGCAAGGGACAGCTGCAGTTCACTTCGGGTGTGGCAGTTTCAGAATGGATCTTAAATGGATATTCATAGCATGACATACAAACAGACAGTTGTGCTCTTGATGCACACTTTGGTATTATTGCGGCCAGATGAAGTGTGTTCATTTTATCTATATTTTTCTAGCTGAGGGAGCCATTATCCAGCTTTGTCAAGCTTTGAATCAATATAAAGGAAACACTGGGCTTTTATTCGGAAAAATCTGTAGAATAAATTCTCATGGTCTGTGGCCCAAAATGAAAAGCTATAAAGCTAGAATGTTTAAAAAAAAATAGCATCTAGTATTAATAAAAAAAACTCACATACATTTCATGTAGGAGACTCCTCTTTCCTTATATTTTTCTGCTCTTTGCTTTCTCGTAGTAAGATATAATTTCTGCTTCATCTCAACTGTCACGTTGTGCATGGGGCTTTGGTTAACGTGTCAATACTCTGGTGCAATGCATTTTCATTGCTCATTATTTTCAAAACAATCAGTGCTTCTGAAAAGCTATTGATGCGTTCAACCTGCAGGTTTTTTTTCAGCTGGTAAGATCTGATATTTACCTGTACATCTGTTTTTCATTATGGACCTCATCCCTGCAGGTTTTCAAGCTATTAAGGCAGATGTTTATGTACAACTAGGATTTAAATCAAATATATAAGCATTGTTTGGTGTCAGAGCCCTGCTGTAACATTACAGTCCTCATAGAGCAATCGAAAAGACACCTCATACAGTTTATGTGGGTTTGAAACACATAATATTGAATAGAGAGGTCCTTGCTAATACTGGTAACTATGCGATGGACTCAACATGTTGTCATATTATAGAGCAGGTATTTGCAGTCCATTAAGAGTACTACATGTTTGTCAGGGTCCCTTAATATTTCAGTAAACTGATCAATAAACTTTATGTTTCCTCATCAATTTGACTGACTCCTAAGCTGTGTGTGTGCTTGCATGCAGGTGCTTGTGTGTGTTGTAAAATTGACTGAGCGAATGGCATGATTCTTCTCATAATTTCCCCTCAGTCTCCATGTCCCTCATATAATGAGGTCCCTGGGCTGATCTCTGGTCAGTATCGATGAGCTGTACTGTTACCAATTACCTCTATCTGTTGTCTTCCTAAATGGTTCCGGGTCAGCATTGACTGGGTCATGAGAACAATGCAGATTTCTATTCGCCAATTACTGCATTTCAGTGTCAGGTCAGTACAGGAGGCAGGATTAATGTGTTGTGTCCTAATTATGCATTTCTGATGCCGAACTGAGCGTTGAAGTCAGGCAGCTATGAGGGGCTTCTATCCAATTACCATTCATCAGTGTCTGTAGGAGACTCTCCTGGGATCAGCCGCATGTCTCCACACTTGACTGACCAGGGATCAGTTCTGGTAACCAAGCACTTGATCTGCTATACTGTTAAATCCATTGTTCTGGATGTGGCACAGAGGAAAACACTGCTTACCAGTTTCTAGAGCGAGGAAACAATGTTGTCAGCTTTGTCTGCATCTCCATGCTTCACTGCACCAGGCTTTGAGATGACCACTGCAGCTCACTGTATCCAAGAAAAATGTAAAAACTAATCATGGTGCACTTGAAGTGATCCCATCTAGTTCTTCGGGAATACAAGAAGACTGGAAAATGTGTGGAAATAGTTGCAGTTTTGCAATAAGGCTCCTTTTGAATATTTTATTAATTGCTGTAGATATTGCTCAGATATGGTTTCTCAAAAATTATTCACCCAGGTTTGGCTCCTAAGCTCTCTCACAGATAGAGTGGGCCAATGTTATTAGCTTGGTAAAACACAATGAAAGTGCATTACTAACTAGCTATAACCATACATTTGTCTTTTCATCCGTTGATATCCCCATTTACACCATCTTTACAAACAGGATGGCTCCATGAGTTGGGGAAGCGTCTGGAGTCGCCATACTATGCCGTAGGAGGTGTGAACGGGACCAGTAGCGGCCCCTCCATCCGCAGCGTCTATGTCGCCTCACTCTACTTCACCCTCAGCAGTCTGACCAGTGTGGGTTTCGGCAACGTGTCGGCCAACACAGACACAGAGAAAATTTTCTCTATTTGCGTCATGCTGATTGGAGGTATACCGAACACACACACCAGTGATTATGTGTCTGTTAAGTGTTCTGAATATCAGATTATTTGAGATCTCCAGAATAACTGTGGATAGCTCTCCAAGATGGGTGGGCCAACTGAGTTCCTTCAAAAACTAGTGTACCTAGAAGAATTGATGGTGTATTGAAGGCAAATCCAGTTTAGATTTTTTCCTGTTCACTCACTTTGCATTTCGTTAAGTAACATGTCTACTCTTGAAAGCATTCCTACTTTTCAGCATTTTTCCACACCTGATTAAAACCTTTGCACAGTACTGTACATCTACAAGTAATCTTCATGTCTTGGCTTAAAAATTCAATAGCAATATCAACAAAATCAGATTTTTTCCTGGTCCATCTGTGGCCAAAGAAAACACACACTTGCACAAGCAGGTAGTTTCATTATAATCCATTGGCCTGTATAATGTATATTGAGCAGACCTTTGCAAGATGGTCTTATCTGGTTTAAATTGGATCTTTACAATAGGTTTGGTTTTTGGGGATGAAGGGAGTTAATCGTGGTGGGGTTTTCCCTGTGGACACCCCTCACTCTGGTTCAGCTAAATGTTAAATGTCCTTGGCTGCCTGGGGGCAGCAGCAGTCACAGATGCACACCACACATGCGCATTCTTGCACACACGCACACACACACACACACACACACACACACACACACTCCCATACAGTCCCTTGTGTGCTAATGTGAAATGAAAACTAACACAAAGGACCTGTTCATATTTATAGCAAAGCATAGGTCAAATGTAGTGACTTTGTAGAAGGAATTTGATAATTGCTTCATTAGAAGGAACTGAACAGCAAATATTTTTTTATTCTGCATTTCATAATACATATAACTGTATGCCTAAAGAGGAATAAATAGTTACCGAACCACAATACAAAATGGTTCAGTTTCAAATGTTGTGACTTAAAAGCTCTTTTTTTGTTAAACACTGACACATGTCACAAAAAGGAGTCAGAGGTACAACAGTCACACTCAGCAAACATTCAATACGAACTTGCTTTATTCCTTTTCAAATTGTTTTTGTTTAAAAATATCTACTGGCAATATCGATACAAGCATAATATACTAGCAGGAGTCTGTTTTTGAGATGTCTGTTTGTGTGTGAATCCATGAAAACAAGACAGAACATGACTGCTCCTTGTTGTATCTCTCACTGCATCATTGACCTGGTTTGAGCGGTCTGAGTGCATCCCATAAATGTGGCACTGCTCTCCTCACTGTAACTGAAACAACCCCTTCCCACTTTGGCACTGTTTTTACATTAAATTAAAAATTAAAGTAGCATCCAAAAGATTTTCCCATTTTGCTTCACAGTCCCTTTCAGTCTACTTCATTCATACTTATGCTCCATTATCTCTTCCCTGTCTAACTCTCCCTTATCTCGTCCTTGTCTCTCTTGCTCTCATTCTTTATACCTGCAGCACTCATGCATGCATTGGTCTTTGGTAATGTGACAGCCATTATCCAGAGGATGTACTCCCGCTGGTCCCAGTACCACACCAGAACCAAAGACCTCAAGGACTTCATACGTGTCCATCATCTGCCGCAGAGCCTCAAGCAACGAATGTTGGAGTATTTTCAGACAACCTGGTCGGTCAACAACGGCATCGACTGTAATGAGGTACCAAAATCACATATACGTCTAATATATATATAAATCCTTATCCTCCTTTTTAAGTTAACTTGTGTTTTTGACACCCAGCAGCACAGCGTATAGGGATCAATAATTAATTTGAAAGATCACATACTTCTCACTCCTCACATGTCATCTACATTGAAACTCATCACAAGAGGGATAATATGATCGATACTCCAGGACCCTCCAGAATGTAAGAGCGTGATGTTTTCTTCAGCCCTGACTGACAAGGAGGAGACAGAGGACAAGAATGAGTCATTTGCAGATGACAAGATATTTTGTAAACCTTGAGATTCAGGGGACCCTTTCTAGATTGTTTGTAGTTGAAGTCAGATTCATGTCATGACCCAAGTACAAGGAATGTACAGAAATTTAACATAATGGGAGAGATGGTGACTTATTACTCATGGAACTGGACATCGTCTAAGGTAGTGGTAGGAAATAACTCAAGCATTGTACTGAAGTACATTTTTTGGGTACTTTATACTTCTACTTCACTATATTTCAGAGCAAAATGCTTTTACTTACTTTTTATTAGTTACACTTTACTTAAACCTACAGTGCGCAACTTTTGTCTCCCCCGCCTCTTCTGATAGTGAGAGTATGAGCTTATGACGAATAGGTTCTGCTGCCACTGCGGTTGCTCCCCCCCTTCAGCAATGGCAAACCGATCATTGCAGGTTGGCCGAAAACACAGCAGGTATATTGCCACAGACATCAGATTTAAAAGCTGCGAATGCAGAGAAGTCCCACACTCACACGCTTTAATTCAACTAAACTAACTTTTAAAACAACATTAAACTATCGAGCAGTGTACAAAGTAGTTCAAATTTAAACATGTTGTTGATGATCTTGGAATTTAACCATGCTACGGTGGCACTTGTTGCAGGTTGTGCCAGAAAAGTCTACTAAATTGACATGTATAAACAGTACAGATTAAAATAAACTGAGAAATGGAAACAGGTGGACACAGGGGACAGCTTAGAGAAAACACTAACAGAAAAGGAGGACCAATAACACCTTTTTTTCGACAAGCCCAGAGAAACAGAGGCAACCAGTTAGTAGTCTAGTACAGTGGTTCCCAACCTGGGGTCCGCACCCCCCTAGGGCGGCGCCAGAGATTGCAGGGGGTGCCCAAAGCTTTATCTGTTTTGAGGTTGTCAAAAAAACTTTGGTTTGCACAGTTTAAAAAAATCATGATAACACACTAGAAAATTTATACAAAAGTCATTTTTTTCCTCACTTTAAATAGTAGGCAGACTACTTAGTAGTAGGGCTGTAATGGTTTTGAAACAGAGACCAAAATCGTGACACAAAAGTCCACGATCTGGTGTCGAGGATCCGAGAGACAGAACCGCGACACACCCACTCATTGGACTGTTGAGCTCTCATTAAGACAGTGCAACTGTGCCGCCACCAGCGGCCGGTGGAGGGTGGGCTCGGTAGCGGTGTATATTGTAGGCTATTTGTATTACAGTAGGTTATTGTAGGTAATTTTCCACCTTAGATTAGTTTGTATTTACTTGAATCTGCTCCTCTGCTCTTCTCCCCACACTCACACACACCTAGCCTGCATCTCTGGTCTCTCACGAAAAACATGCCGGCTTGCTCTTTCTGTCTCTCTCTCCCTGTTATGTGTATGCTGATTTTCTCCATCAGCAGTACGTTTCATAAAGTCGCTGTGTTTAATAAACTCACCCGTGATTCAGTTTTAATGTGCGCCGCATGTGGAACTGAAACTTAACGTTAGTGAGTGACATCTGCAGTGGTGCGTTCACTGTCGCTCCGTAATGTAACATTTCCTGCGTGTCCGTTGACATAATACCAGATAACCTCTCCCTCACCGTTTCTCTGCAAAATGCTAAAGTGGGTTGCCAAATATACTTTGGCAGGTGCAACTATACCTGTAAACCAAGTAAATACCAAGTAAAGTATGTTGAAACCACTCAAGTTAGTGCAAGCTGTAGGCCTATAGGTAGACTATTTTGTAAATATTACACCTTATAAACCCCTTTTCTTGGTATTAAACAATACCAAGAAAAGGCCAACCAAGCCCAATGCCAGCTCTGGCCTTCACCAAGAGCTGGCATTGATTTACACACAGCCATGGAGGTGTCATTTGACTCCATTTGTTCCTATTAGTAAGTAATTACATCATCTTTTTCTGTGTGCCTGTTTTGTCAGCTGTTGGGGGGCTCAGCTTTTCTTGGATAAAAGTAGGGGGGGCGCCAAGGAAAAAAGGTTGGGAACCACTGGTCTAGTAGCAGCTTGTCCATCCAGGCTCTAAATGCCTGCGAGACAGCTGTCAGAGCCCAGACCAGCTTTTAGATGGAGGGATGATTATGAATCCCAGACAGATGAATCATAGATGGGCCTGTTGATTAAAGTCACCCTGGCTCTGAAGACTCATTGATCGACTATGTGATGGTGAGCCCCAGATCGTTGTCCTTACAAGAAGACAGACAGCTAGGTTATATGCAATGTTTTGACGTTTGTGATTTTCCAGATCTTCAGTGAGTCTTTATGTTATGAGTGTAGTAACTGTGCATATTGTGTTGATTTATACAGTAGCATATTAGTAAAGTATTAGAAATATTAGTGCTTCATAGTGTTTTCTTAATAATGATAAGTTTATTGAGTTTAGGTCAGTTTTCTATGCTCTGAACTAAATAATGCCTTGTTCTCAGATATCCTGTTAAATTGCTGACTGGATATGTATATATATATTTATCTTCCTATTAAACTATTGCTTTTGGGTGATGTCAATAAACCTCAGTTGACTTGACACTAATGTTTCCTGTGTGCAATAGCTTAGGAATCAAATCAAAGGTAACCAAGGCGGCAAATTTAATCACTGAGTTGCAGCATGGCTGTGTTTTCACAACTGTCGTGCCTCTCTCTGTCTCATTCCCTGCCTTTCACCCTCCCATCATCATCACAGCTGCTGAAGGACTTCCCGGATGAGCTGCGATCCGACATCACCATGCACCTTAACAAGGAGATCCTGGAGCTGTCGCTGTTTGCCTCAGCCAGTCGCGGCTGCCTGCGCTCCTTGTCGCTGCACATCAAGACCTCCTTCTGTGCTCCCGGAGAATACCTCCTTCGACAGGGCGACGCACTTCAGGCAATCTTCTTCGTCTGCTCAGGGTCCATGGAGGTGCTGAAAGACAGCATGGTGCTGGCCATCCTGGGTACGTTAAAGGATGAAGGGATGGAGGGGAGGAAGAGGGGTGGTGTGTGGAAGAAGGGGCAACAATCCCTCTGTACCATCATTATAGTTTTACAAAGAAACACCCAGCAGCAGGCATCATATTAAAGCTCTGTGCAGCTCATTGTGATAAAGCTGGGTCTGTAAATGAGCCCATTGTTTAGAAATAGTAGCATTACAGTGTCCTAAAGGATACAGCTCATTCTCAGACTCAGATTTTTATTAAAGTCCCATAAAAGCAACTCTAGTTAGATGCCATTTTTTAGCAATAAGAGCCAAAGAAGGACTTCTCTAACTGCGAACACAATGAGATTCCTAATAGCCAAAGCCTTACTTGATGTTGCGTGAAATAACCGTGTTGATTATTATCGGCAGGTCCAGTGACAGTGAGCAGAGCTGACAGGCACATATTGAAACAGACACTGACATTCAGCCATTGCAGATTTATTATATACCACTATGCAAACTAAGATTATCCACTACCACACAGGTTGATTCCCTCCCATAGTGATGTCCAACTGAGTACGGTCAAGACTGTTCAATAGCATTGTAATTCACTCCTGTCCACTTTAATCTGTGTTGTCCAGTTCAGTCCGGCCCATTTCATCACTCCATTTCACTGGAGTCAGGAAATTTCAGTTCCGTCTAGTCTAGGCCAGTTTAGTGCTGTCCGCTCCAGTCCATGGTCGGAGGAGTTGAAGTCAGTTTTTATAATGCACCCAGGGCCAAATTTGTATGCATTTTCATTCATAGTGTTAAATGATTGTTTGATTTGCTAAGGCAGCAGCTAATTACAATATAAGCTGCAAACATCGACGTCTGTGCATTCATTCAACAGAAACAGAACAATATAAAACCTAAAATGTATATTTCAGTGGTGCGATAATCCTGAAATCAGCATTTTCAGGGGGCGGAACTGTAGGGATTCTAAAATAGAAATTGGCCTCTCATTAATGGAGGAACAAGGTTCCATAACATTTGCTAAAGCTGCAATTCAGCTCAAACTAAGAAAAGATATTTATTTTATTCATAAAATTAAAATAACACTCATTTTTATAGAAAGTGTTGTGCTGCTAATGCAGTGGGGGTCATTATGTGAAGTTCTAATGAAAGGAAGAATAGATGAAATTGTATAAAAGGATGCATAAAAGAAAAGACTGCTTGTTAAAAATCCATCGCAATCAGTGGCAGACCACCTCAGGAGAGCAAACTGACCCAGATAAGGAAACTGGTCCAACAGACCACAGTTCAACCACAGGAGGTGTATGGTGTGTGTGGTACTTACATGAGTGGTGTCTAGATATAATCTCCAGATAATAGCAACAAAAAACACGTCTTATCAAAAGTGTGCAATTACTGGAGTGCATTAGTTACTCAGTACACATCAAGTTGGAGTAAAAGTCACTTTTCTCAAATTTTTTTATGAACTACTGGACTTGCTATAATAAACAATTCTGACATTTTCTGTATATATCCCATAATCATCCCTATATGTATTTTGAAGCAGATTTGATCCAAACAGTTTGATGATGAACACATATTAAAACATTTTCTGTTCTTAATAGAATTATTTGACATTTTGGGAAATATCGCTTTCTTGTTGAGAGTTAGATGAGAAAGTTGATACCCCTTTCGTGCAAATGACAAATTTATATTAGCATATGTATCTTTCTGGTATGCTTCTAATTATTACTGTTCTCTTCTTCATACGTGTTATAGACTAATCTGGCAGCAGAATGTGTGTGCCAGGAAAGTGTATGTGTTTGAGTGAGTCAGTGAGAGAAAGCTAGTTAAACATCACTTTGTCTCTTTTGGTGCAGTACTGACAATCATCATCTCACTGTTATCGTGTTTGTGTGTATGTGTGTGAGTGCATGTGCAAAGTGTGTCTACCTGTTGTTTGTTTCAGTACCTGCATGCTAGCACTCCTGTTGAAAAAAAGTTTGTGTGCGTTTGGGCGTGTGTGTGTATGGAGTAGGTGGAATTGTTTACTGCTGTTAAGAGTGATTGTGTGGGTGGGTGTGTGGGTTGGTGCATATGTGTGTGTGTGTAGGCTTGACAAGCGGAGAGCATTGTCTCTGTGCTTTCTGTGCAGAAGGTCAGGCTGACATTGAGTGTCTGACTGAAGGAGAAAAAATCTTCTCTCTTTCTCTGTTTCTCTTTCTCTGTGTTTGTCTCTCTACTCTCCTCATCCTTGTCACACTACAAGTCCACAGCTGCAGCTCAGTACCACATAATAGAGAGTGGGTAAGAGCAAGAGAGGCCATGTTGCGAGACATTAAACAGAGACAGTGAGAGGATGAGGAGAAAGTGGGGTTGATGGAGAGAGAGTAAAAAAGAGAATGTGTGTAGTAGAATATCTGACACAAATGAAACAAAAGTCAGGGGGCTGGACAGAGGGAAGACAGAGACCAGGTCGGGAGAGAGTGTGAAAGAAAGAGAAGGAAAGCAGAGCTTGAAAAAGAAAATAAATACCAATAATGCTGAGGGAGGAAGCAGGGCAGGAAGGGATAAGAGAAAAAAAAAGAGGGGAGGAGGAAAATTGAGGAGGGTGAACAGCTCAGTTGAGGTAAGGTGGGGTAAGGAAGAAAGGAAAGAATGTAATGAAAGTCATAAAAAGTAATGAAAGAAGAACAGCAGGAAGGAAGATAGGAAGGAAAGAGTAATATAGAAAGGAAATGTGTGAGGGGGGACAGGGAGTAAAAAAGAAAGGAAGAGAGCAAGGAAGAAAACAGGAAGGGTGGAAGGATGGCAAACAAATAGAGGAAGAATGTCAGAAAATGGAAAAAAGGAGGGAGGGAAGTGAGAAAGGAAGAAAACCGTGAAGAAGGAGGATAGGGAGAAAAAAAAGAAGGAAATGTGGGGGGAACAGGGAGTGAATAATAAAAGGAAAAGAGCAAGGAAGAAAACAGGAAGGAAACAAGTGTGGAAAACGAGGAGGAATAATGAAAGAATACAGGGAAAAGACAAGAAAGGAAGGAAAGAGGGAGGGAGGAGAGTGAGCAAGGAAGAAACAGGAAGGAAGCAACGATGGAAGGATGGAAAACAAAGGGTGTGAGAGTGGAAGAAAACAGGGAAGGAGGATAGGTAGGAAAAGAAGTAAGTAATTAAAATGGGGAATAGGAAGGTAAGAGAGGACAGAAAGCAGAGAAGTACGGAGGACAAAGGAAGTTAAACAGGGATAAAAGAAGGACGGAAGGAAAGGAGGAAAACAGATGTATAGGGGAAGAGAGAAAAGAGTCATGGAAAGAGACAAAGGACACAGAGGAGATACAGAAAGGGAGGCAGCTAGAAGGAAACAGACAATGACAAAGGGTTTTGATATAGCAGGAGGAGTGAGAAATGTAGGTGAGAAGGAGTGGACTGAGAGACAGGGGTTGGGGGGGGGGCTGAGAACAGTCACGACTGCCTCTCCATCAGCCTCAGTGTAATTGAGCAGTGTTCACAGTTCGCATTGACCATAATGAATATTTTATCACTGCATTAACACTAACGGGGTGCTTAGCGTCGTCCTGTATGTATGAAGAGAACAGGAAGCAGCTGTCACCACGTCATTCAAACTGTATAATTTACTAAAAGCAGCGGGAGTGATTGTTTTATAAATAATAATCACATACTGTAAACCGTTATATTTCTGTTCATTCACAGTCTATGTACTGATTGTTTTAGGTAGTATTCAGTGATTGGTTCCCCAGCAATACCTCTTGTTACTTGAGTTAAATCTCATTTGCTTATTTAAGTTAAGTAGCAGATGCATCCCATGTGATCACTTGTGCTTTTAAAGCTGCAGTGCGAAACCTTGCAGTCCCCTGGCAGTGAGAGTTAATTACACAAAGACCGTCGATGCAATGCTTATGACATATCCCGACATGTGAGCTAGCACCAGGCTCAAGTTATAGAAATACATAGACACATTTCAAAAGTTCCAAGACAGTAATCCATTATTTAGGTAGAGTAAATGTAATACCTACATAGCCTAGTCCAAATATTTTACAACCTGTCCCACCGTAGGCTCTGCTGTAGCTTACTCCATTGCTCCAGTCGCTCCAGTTGCTCCAGAGCCATGTAGAAAGAAAGTTGCGTCATCTCTGCCCAATTTCAAATCAAATGTCTTTATTGATATGACTGCATAGAAATCAATGTTGCCGCGTATTAACACAAACTATACAATCAAAATTAACAAAATAAACATTCTCTCCAATGGACCTTTTTTTCACAGCAATGGTGGATTGTGTAGCTCTCTATGGCTCTGGGTCTCTACCCCACAGACACCGGATATAAAAACTCCAGTACACTGTGAAATACAGAGAAATTTACCTGCCAGTGAATGTAACGGACATTCATTTATATGTAAAAGTCCCACACACACGCTTTAAACATCATTTTACAAGTAACTGGTAACAGTTGCTGAGCAACAGACGTTAATGTTAATGAAGAAAGGGAATAGAAAAGCTTGTTGTCAGCTCTGTGTATTTGTTTTTAATGTAGAGGGAAAAGAGATGCAAGAAGCACATGAAGCAGAAGTTACAGTTGTCAAAAGCCTTACTGTAATTACAGTGACCTTAAAGGATGGTGGATATGGCAGTGTCCTATTGTTTGCCTTAGTTATAACTCACCCTGGTTAAAAGAAATATAATCAAGTTAAGAATATGGCAACAATTCAAACTAAGAAAACTTTAATTTAATTTAATAAGTTTAAGTGATTTTTTAGAGCAAAAGACTACAAAATTAAAAACCAGTGACTTTTTTTAAATGTTTGATGACTTAATGCCTTTTTAAACATTTGTTACATTATAACTCTTTCATTAACATGAATATAGCTATTAGTTAACCTGCAACCTACAACTTAAAACTTTTCTTTTCTCTATTCTTTGCTTTGTGACTCAGAGGGCAGAGCAAGGTACAGTACAGATCCTCTGCAGATGATAAGGATTCAGTCTAGCTTACATCGTCTGCGGCACAGATGCCTGCTGACATAAGGGCTTGAGCCAAGTCTTGACTAGACAGGTGGTCTACACAACCCGTCTACCATCTCAGAAACGCTCTGATAAATGGAAGATCATCTGAAATGTGTATAAATAAACATGATGCCTTGATCCCTATTCTGACCTACATTGTCCGTGTCTCTCTCTGAGCAGGTAAAGGCGACCTGATTGGGGCGAACCTGTCCTTAGATGACCGAGTAATAAAAACCAATGCAGACGTGAAAGCCCTGACCTACTGTGACCTGCAGTGCATCAACCTGAAGGGGCTGTACGAGGTGTTGGACCTCTACCCTGAATACTCACACCGCTTCGTCCAGGACATCCAGCAGGACCTCACATACAACTTGAAGGAGGGACATGAGACACATGTAAGTCCATTCAAGTAGCATTGATTCCTATATGAGAATGTTGAAGGTGCCGCCGTTTCTGCTGTCTTTACAGTATGACTGAGGTTTTTCACCCAAAAATACACTGTTTTTTAAAAGTCCAAAAGCCCAAAAGATATTATGTTTCATGCTGTAAGAGGACAATGTTCACTGTAGTTTACATTAATGAGATCCTCTTGTGATGTTGACAAAAAAGCCTCCGCTAACAGAAAGTAAAAAGAAAAGTGTGGAGGAAATATAAGTTAGGTGCTAATTATGCACCAGAGTCTCCTGAAGAAAAAAAACAATCAAATGTTTTATTTAAATCACATTTTCAGTTAATGGTTCTATTATTAACTTTTCTTAGTAGATCTTTACCCGAGTTATAATAAAGTATATATTTCCTGATTCTTTTTGTACTGAAAACAAACACCCAGAAATGAATTATCACTGGGAATAACACACAGCAGCACAGCGCATGACAAGCGCTTTATACATGCTTGCCAATTTTGCTGTATAATGAATCAAGGTACTGTCATAACGTGTAAGAATGACTGATGGGTGGAGTGAGAGGAAAGAGGAAGGCAAGAAGGGCTGGAGTTGGGAGGGTGAGAAATGGACTTTGAGGGTGGCTGGAGAACAGGGAAATGCTTTAAAATAAGAAAAGTGTGTGTGTGTGTGTGTGTGTGTGTGTGTGTGTGTGTGTGTGTGAGAGAGAGAGGGAGAGAGAGAGGGAGAGAGAGAAGGAGAGAGGACAAAAATAGCTTTGGCACTTGGAGGAGCTCTGCTGCTGTAATTACAGTCAGGTGTTTCTGCCTCTCCAGCCCAAATACCACTGGTCCACTTACACACACACACACACACACACACACATACTACTACCCGCTGCAGGGCTTTTAGGTGAAGCTAATGTACAGAGGGGCAGCTCGAATCTCAAGACAGAGTAGAGTTAAAATGAAGACGAGGAGGAAGGAGGAAGCTCAGGATGGAGGATGTGTTTGTGGCTGAGAGGTTGAGATTGCAGTCTGGATATTACTGTGCTGTATATGAAAACAGTGCATAGTATCAGTGTGTAAAGGTGAATTATTTTCCATCATTGGATCACCGAAAGCCATTTAGTCAGACATCATATCCTTGAACCCGCTTTGCAAAGTGATTTACGGCTAAGCACTGTGAAATGACTCCTCCGTAATTTAAAACCAAGAAAAGAAAGGCCACATCTTGATTGCTCTTTCCTGCAGTTCATTTATTGTATATTATCTCTCTGGCACTCTTCCAGGTGAAGGCCAGACTGTCCACAACAGCTGTAGATCCTCAGGTAAGAGACCACAGAAACACTGACACAGTCTAAGGGCAGGCGCCATTAACTCAAAAGATGTCGATCCCCTCGCCCTGTTGATTAATACCAGTCCACAATGTTTTAATCAGCCTGCAATAGAAAATAATAAAATGCAAATTAATGCTCATCAGTTTTTCTGTCCCTAAGAAAAGTCTTCAGGGCGACCCGGCAATAGACCTCCAACACTGATAATGGACAGTCACTCAGACTTAATGATTCTGATGGAGAGATTGTTTTTTTCTTCTTGGAGGAAGATCAATTCTGCAAAGAATGAGTTAGCATTCATTAAAGGAGGACTGTTCTTTGAATGTCTCAAATCTGCAAAAATACCACATACATAATAAGCTGTACTGCCATATTTTACAAAAAATCTATTCAGCTGGTGTTGGTTTCTCCTGAGTTGCGTTAGAGGTCACTGATCATGTCACTGTGGACCTTATTTCTGTTATTACCTGATTGTATCCTCATCTTATGGTTGATCAGTGTCTTTGCAATATTGCTCTGCAGACCCTTGACCAAAGATGACAGGGGTCTCTGTGTTTATTAAGACCGATGAGTTCACCAGTGTTGCCTTCATTATTCTACAGGTCACAGTTTGTCTAAAATGTTGATCTGGTGGTTTCTGGTCAACATTGTCACTTCCAATCCAGCTGAGTGGTCTGCTCCTTGAACTTAGAAGTCATCAGTTCATTGAAAACACCTCTGTGTATTTCAGGGTCATGGTAATAACTGTACAAACACAGTTTAGTGTATTCAGCATCTTCAGAGAAAGCAGAAAAAATGAGGATGGCAACATTTGCTGTGACACAAAAACGAGGTATTTAAGCAAATTTGACACCATCAAGGCTGATGCGTCAGATGACTTGATTCAATATGAATAGATTTTAATTTCATGTCAGCTCTGCTTTTTCCATAGTTATTTAATCTCCAAAACTTCTCTTAGTATCCACAGTCAAAGTTTGTTTTTCAAAATTCCAATTAAATCACAGGCGATTGATATTTGTTGCTACATTCCAAGATTCTTTTCATGTATTTTTTATACATAATTTCATTTTATTTGCAGTCCGGAGTGGGAAGGAATGGACGAGTGGTTCAGGGCTATCCGACCATCATCGAGGCACAGGAGGAACATGAGGAAGAGGAAGAAAATGAGGCCATGTCTGTTTCTCTGTCATCTGAGCGGAACTGGACAGAGAACCTCAGGGACGCGGGTGGGAAGTCTCCACTGAGCCGACCGAGCCAGAAGACCACGGGGCAGAGCTCCAGGAGGTCTCGGAGGGAGATCCAGGAAATTACTTTCACCACTTTAGACCCTTCCAACCTGAGCCCCAGGTGAGTTTGATTCCCACCCAATTTTTCTGTATCTGCATGTGTAGACCTGTGTATCTGTGACTCTGTGTTATGCCTGCTTTTGTCATTGTCTAGCACAGTATATGAGGTAAATGAGGACAAGATATTTAGTATAATTATGAGAGGGATTTAAATCAGATACTCCACTTTTGTTTGGATCACTCAAAGGTAAACTGTTGGCCAAACATCCCTCACTTAGGGGTGTACTCATTTTTGATGCCAGTGGTTTAGACATTAATGTCTGTGTGATGTGTTATTTTGAGGGGACAGCAAATTTACATTATTATACAAGTGGTACACTCACTACTTTACTTTGTTACAAAGAGTCATTTCTTCAGTGTTGTCACATGAAAAGATATAATGAAATATTTACAAAAATGCAAGGTGTGTACTCACTTTTGTGAGATACTGTATAACAAGCCGGATGGTCCCTCTCCTCTTTTGCCCCGAGGACGGGGAGTCCATGATTTCCAGACAGAATTTAGACTTTGCCTCAGTCCATCTTAAATGAGCTTGGGCCTACAGAAAGTGGATGTTTCTGGATATGGTTTGTAAATGGTTTCCTCTTCACATGGTAGAGCTTCAGCTTGCATTTGTGGATGCCGTGACGAACATTGTTCACAGACAATGGTTTTTGGAAGTGTTCCAATGTTGTCTTTGTGCTATGCTATTTTCAATTAAATATGGGTTTTCAATGTTTTGCACATAATCACATTTTGTTTTTATTTACATTTTACACAGCGTGCCAACTTTTTTGGAGACTGGGTTGTATAACGTGTTAATTAGGGAGCTTCAGAGGTGTTTGTAGGGAGTTTTTATTTGATTTTAATAGAGCAAGGCTGTTTCTCTTTATTTTCTCTCTGTGTATTTATGATAAGCTAAGCTAAGCGGCTGCAATCTGTAGCTTCATATTTACCGTGTAAACTTCTGAGTAGTACTGATTTTGTCATCTAACTCTTGGCAAAAAAGCCAAAATTATTACGTCATCAGTAACAATCTTTACTTTCCTACACACACACACACACACACACACACACACACACACACACACACTCTTTGCAGGATAGTTGACGGCACTGAAGACAGTGAGGTGACAGAGAGTTCCCTGGCCTTCTCCTTCTCCACCAGCCGAGGCTGTCCTGTCAGTGAACCAGCCAGTGCCTCAGCATCTGCCACAGGTCCTCCAACCCTACAGTATACAGCAATTACCTTTCAAATGCGACTCAATACGCCTTAACTTCCCACATCCTGGGAAGTGAAAAATGTTCACATCCAAATCTTTGCAGTACTGTTGAATAATGCGGCTGATTAATGTGCACTTTCTGCCGATGCCTACAGCATTTATCAGCTGCCTTTATGCCATAACTGCTGGGTTTAAATTTGTAGTTGTTATTCGGCACTTGAAGTGATTTGTAATTTGCTAATTTGTGTCACAGATATGCTGCAGATCAGCACAGCAGAGTTAGCTGCTAAAGCAGAGGAGACCAGACGACAACTGCAACACCTCGACCAGCAGGTAGGACTCTGTGTGTGTGTGTGTGTGTGTGTGTGTGTGATAAGAGAGAGAGAGAGATAGACGGAGAAAGAGACAGACAGGTGGGCTCAGGTAAGCACAAGACATAAGGCTATATCAGCATGTCAGGCACAAGACGGGTAAAAGGATTGGGAGAAGTAATGAAGCAAAGAAAGATGAAAAATAAATAAATAGGTATAAAGAATGTGACAATAAGTGATTAATAATGAGATATTATAGATTAGTAGCATTTTTTAAACTATCTAAAAGCCTACATTAATATGCTTTTATTGAATTTACAATAAACTTGCCTCTGTAGTCTGTAGAAATCATGACCTGTTTCTTTTGTTTTTGTATCACCAGGACTTAGTAGACCTACTGTGCCTTGTCATTCTCATTGTATAGTATCATGTTTGAATGTTTTATAGGCTTTAGTGCTTCATTGTTGTGTTCACACAAACACACACACACAGCCTCTCGTGCTGTATCCTATGGTTTTGATTGGCGGGTGGCTAAATTGACATTAGACATTTGGCAGGTGAGGAGGAGTGTTTGCTTCCTCCTGCTAAGCCTCAGTCTGCATCCTGGGATGAGCAGATAGAGGCAGACAGAAAAAGAGAAACAAATGAGAGGGAAATGTGGAGGAAAGGGGGAATCGGCAAATAGCTTTATGAGAAGAAACAAAAACAAATCAGAGAGGGATTTTAAAAAAGGGAGCGTGAAAGACAAGGGCACAGCACCTTCACATTTATACGTATTGGTCCTGTTGTCTTTTCTTTGTCGCTGTGGGTTACCAGTGTTTGACAGGAAGTCTCTCAGCATGGTGTTTTAGGTTGTTAATCCACACTTGGATCCATCCACACCGATCACCATAGGAGATGAAAAGGAGGCGTTGGTTTTAAACCCTATCTGCTCTCTCCACAAACACAGATACAAATGATAGATGAGGGCATTGTATGTTATTTGGCACATACAGGATACTTCCAGCAGTATTTATTTGCAAAACAAATTGTTATTGTTAGAGACAAAATATAAATGTATTTTTATATGTGATAGCATTAGCCACCTTGGACAGTGTTGAGTCTGTAACATACAAATTTAACGGCCAGTCCTCCCAAGAACTATAATTCACTGCTGTGGTCAGCTCATGCACCCTTTGTCATGAGTGCAGTGCAGTGCAATGAAAATAATCTAATGTTCCTCTTCAGTTTTTTGTTGTTGCATCTCAACTGTAGTTGAAACTTCACCAGAGAACACTTAAACACTAGTGAAAAACAGCTTAACAAAAAGCAGCCTGCATTAGCCCAATTTGTTGGGAAGTTCTCTCAGTCAAAATCAAGAAGCAGGGGCCTTTTAAGACTTGTACCCTTAATGGTGAATAAGAAAGCCTAAACTGCATGTAAACATGAGATGTGGCCATTTGAACAAAAAACTGACAAGCGCAATTTCTTTGCTGATTCTGACCTGAATTACACAAAGGTGGCAGCATTTTAATGAACAACACATTGTGTGAACACATTAATAAACCAGCTCTGCCTTACTCTGTGACCTCTAATCTTTACTCTTTAACCTTCTGCTAAATCTGTGCAACTGAGTGGTTTACTCTAGTGGGAGCTGAATAAGGCATTTATATAGCTAAAGAGAAGTCTAACATGGTAACCTTACTGTGTACCGTGTCATGTAAATCAATCGCCTAGTGCTTGCTCTTGGTGGGAACTGTTGGGCTTCTGTAAATAACATCACAGAGTACGGTCTAGATCTGCTCTTTTATGAAAAGCGCTGTGAGATAACTGTTGTTGTGATTTGGCGCTATATAAATAAAATTGAATTGAATTGAATTGAATGATGAACAGCTTCCAGAGATGCTCACAAGTCATTTTTTGCTAGTCCATGTCAAGTCTAAAGTCTCTTATAGTTGTAATGAGCGTTGCATAGCTATATCTAAGGAATTCAAAGCATGTACTGTATTATAATCACTCCTCTCTATTTGCATACAGTATCAGCATTGATTAGCTTTTGCTATATGATCACTTTAAACAGGCTATATCAATGCAGTATGAAAAAAACAGACAGTGAAAGCTTACCTTTAAAATTAATAACGGTATTTTGCCTTGTAACGTGAACATACAGCTACTATTTAGTATTGTCTAAAAATGGATCCAGACTAAAGTAACTCATGGCAAGAGGACAATATTGCTAACATTATTGGGCATGCAATTATAACCGTTACTTATTTTTCTATAACAGTTAGAACCACACTGTATAATTACAATGGGATTCCAACTGATGACAATTTATAATCTACTATAAATGAACACATCCCTCTAGCCTTTCAAACCCAGTATATAAGCCAGTAATAAGCTTGTAACATTACGTTGTAAGCAATAAACCTGTGACCTGCCTGGAGCTTACATTAATATTTAATGTGGTCTTTCTCTCGGTTTAACATTTAACTGCGGAACGTGGATGATTACGTTACCATTTTTATAGTCATGGCACAGCCAGCATGCAAACAAGTGTGGCAAGCAAACAAACACGCATCTTTTCAAAATATACAGCGAATGCTAATATAATCAAGTTAACCACCCTCAGCTACAAAGCTAACATGTTTGCACACTGTCCAGGTGACTCACCAACAGGTGCATTTCATAAAATTTGAATATAGTGAGAAAGTTCATTTATTTCTATCATTTTATTTTCATAAATTCTAGATTCATTACACATAAAGTGATATATGTCAGCATTTTTTTTGTTTCAATCTTGACTGTTATGGCTTTACTGCTCATGGAAATCAAAAATCCATATCTCAAAATAGAAAATTAGAATATTAGAATAAAGAATGTATGAAACAGAAATGTTTACCTGAGAAGAGGCTTTAATCTCCCCATCTGGTTCAATACACACAACCACAATCATGGAGAGGATGTCTGACTTGACAGTTCTCCAGAAGACACTCATTGACACAAGCAGGGTAAGCCACAGAAGGTCATTTTTTAAAGGGTGGCTGTTCACAGAGTGCTGCGTGTGGCAGGAAAAGATGCACAAGCAACAGGGATGACCGCAGCCTTGAGAGGATTGCCAAGAAAAGTTGATTCAAGAACTCGGGGGAGCTTCACAAGAAATAGAGTGAGGCTGGAGTCAGTGCATCAAGACGGGTCCAGGAAATGAGCTCCAAATGTCGTATTGCTAGTGTCAAGCTGAATCACTGAACCAGAGACAACGTCAGAAGTGTCTTACCTGGGCTAAGGAGAAACCAAACTGGACTGGTGCTCAGTGGTCCAAAGTCCTCTTTTCAGATGAAATTAAATTCTGCATTTAATTTTGGAAATCAAGGTCCCACAGTCTGGAGGACAAGTGGAGAGGCACAGAATCTAAGTGGCTTGAAGTCCAGTGTGAAGTTTCAACAATCAGTGACGATTTGGGGTGCCATGTCATCTGCTGGTGTTGGTCTACTGTGTTTTATCAAGTCTAGAGCCAATGCAGCCGTCTACCCGGAGATTTAAGAGCTCGTCATGCTTCCGTCTGCTGACAAACATTATGGAGATGTTGGTTTCCATTTCCAGCAGGAATTGGTACCTGCCCACAGTGCCAAACGACTGGTAACCGGTTTGCTGACCATGGTATTACTGTGCTTGGTTGCCCAGCCAACTCACCTGACCTGAACCCCTGACCTGAACCCAGAATCTATGGGGTATTGTCAAGAGGAAAGTGAGAGACACCAGACCCAACAATACAGATGAGCTGAAGGCTCCTATCAAAGCAACCTGGGCTTCCATAACACCTCAGCAGAGCCACTGGCTACTTGCCTCCATGCCACACCGCATTGATTCTGTGACACCGCAGTTATTCGTGCAAAATGAGCCCCAACCAAGTGCTGAGTGCAAAAAGGGGAGGGGGGGGTCAACATTTCTGTACTATAAATTCCTTATAAATATACATTATACATACTGTATATATTTTGAGGTATGGATTTTTGATGGGCTCTAAGCTGTAATCATCTAGATTAAAACAAGAAATATTTCACTTTATGTGTAATGAATCTAGAATATATGAAAGTTTCACTTTTTGAATAAAATCATGATGATATTCTAATTTTATGAGATGCACCTGTGTCTGGTTGCGTTTTCAGGTGCCTGATGTGGTCCACCCAGCATCCTTTACCTTGATACTGCAGACTTTAGCGATTCCTTTGGTTAGGGCCTTGTGTGAAGTTATTATAGCCAAAGGTTATGACAAATGGCACAGCAGCTGCAGGGGTGCTCGCCATGGTGTTGTTGCTGCAGCTTTAAAGTCATGATGACTGAGTCATCTGTGGCTGCCCACACCAGATGCTTAAGGTTAAGCATTATAATAAGGGAGGCAATGACATTCAGCTCATCTGACATTTCCTTTAAACTGTTAATGCACCAAAGAATTAAAATAAAGATTGTTCACGATTTCCAAATCTCGAGTTAAAGTTGACTCTCAAGTCTTTTGAGGAGTCTCAATTCAAGTATCAAGTCACTGTGTGTGCCCATGAGTGAGTCCCCATCTCTTTCAGCTACACAGGAGAGCTGGAAGAATGAGAGCTTTGCCTGCACAGTCCTTGTAATTGCAGAATTCGAATTTCAAGTTCTTCCATCTCCCTGTTGAATTTTTCTACTTCCTGTGGGCTGTCCTTAAAAGGCCATCTTTTTACAGTACATAGACTTTAAAGCAGCAATAATATAACAAGCAACGTTTAAGTGTTATCTATTTAACATAACACACAGTGGGTAACATATGCATTTATTTTGATTCATGTTAGTGGTCACATGACAAATGTATCTCCAATATTCCCTCTCCCTTTAGCTCTGTTTTGGTCTTCTTGGTTGGTGGAACATGCAGGATGTAATTTAGGCCCGAGTCACTAAAGATAAAATAATCTTTAAAAAAAGAAAAAAAAGAATTATAACTGATTATGAATCCATTGTCGTAGTTTCATTTAATCTGGCTCATATGTTTTATAACTCATGTTAAGTTAGTATAAGCTTTGTAATACATAACGATCGTATCACTGATTGTTTATTGGGCTTAACATTCACCTGTAGCTCCAGTGGGTTCTGGTCATCCATGGCTGCTGTTTTGTTTGACCATCTCCACGGACAGTTAGCAGTGGAAGGAGTGGAATCATGTTGACAGCGTGTCCGATTGGACTGTCCTGTCGCTCTCAGCTTTCTATTTTTATCAGAGCCAGAGTTTAGACCCAGGCTTTTATCAGCCACTCCAGAGATGGGAGAATTGTGAAAGAGGGATAGTAGAGAGAATATTTAACTCTATTAAAACTACTATGAGGGAATAATTCACATTTTCGAATTCACAAATGCATGAATTTATAGTATGTATGTCTTGCAAAGTTTGTCCATGTATCTGAGAAAGGAAGAGGGAGCCCCTAGCCTTACTAATGCACAGAGCCTGATCACCTCTTGACATATTCACACAGCGACTGGAGCTGTGTGTCCTGCTGAGGGCTGATGTGCATCCAGTAGCACTGATGTGCATGACTGGCCTGATGAATGGTCATGAGTGCTATGACTGGCAGAAGCAGATGGCACATTGGCAGGGCTTCGTGGTTGTGCCCTCTGTGGACATGTCACATGCAGAGAGCAACTAATCACCAGCCCCTCCCCCTCAGCATCAGTGTAATGACCAATTATAGCAACACGATGTTACATGTAAAACAGCAGGCAGGAGGAGAGAAAAATATTTTGACCCAAAATGACTGACCTGAAAATACCAAATTCTTAATTATGTACTGTACATCCTGGGGCTTTTTGTTCCTGGAGATTAGAAAGTGTTTCCTCAAAAGTGTTATTCTAACCAGAAAAGTCTATATGGCAGTGGTGGGGTGGTAAAGCACCATATACTAAGGCTAAAGTCCTTATGGCAGCTGCCTTCAGCTTCTTTGCTGTACGTCATCCTCTGTCTTTCCCACATTTCAACACTTCCTTCTCTTCAGCTGTACTATCAGAAATAAAGGCAAAACTCCCCCCCCACCCCAAAACAATATGGCACTGGTTTGAATACCGGAGGTGGTGACATAATCAAATGGCTAAAGAAACGAGAGGCATACTGGATTTACAAGCTAAAGAATTGGTCACAAATAATTGCAAACATGATTCTATTTCAGACTGCACATGGTTTGAGTAGTTTTCCACAACAGCAGGAGATAGTAAAGTTGGCTATCTTGCTAAGGAGTTGGAGGAGCCGGTCATCTAACAGTTCACTTGGTTGCTCCTCCTTCTTCCATTACTCCCTTGGTAAATGACTGCATTTACATAGTGCTTTTATCCAAACAGCTTTACAATTTGCCTCTCAATTTACTCACACGCTCACACAATGATGGCAGAGAGCAAACCATGCTAGGTGCTGACGCATTGATAATCAATGATCATGGTTAGTGGGAACCGCAGAGACAAGCGAATGTGGCTGCTTCACAATAAAAGCAGTAACTTAAAACAGCTCTTATGGGCCTTTCAGATACAAAGTCATTTGCGTTACGCTGGCTACTGGGTTCAGAGCAAAAGGTGGAGCTTTCAGTCAGCAACAAATATGTATTTGTCCCCTGCTTTGAAGCTAGTGCAGTTCACTAGGCTACATTAAAAAGCATGAGTGTACTGAGGAGCTTCCATTCAACAAAGTAGTGAAGTAGAGGGGGCACAAATGGGTTTTAACGCAGGTGATGCTGCCTGTGTCCATTTCACATAACAAATGCTAAGCTATGTTTATGCATATTGCTACAACAAACTACCTGACTCCTGATGTCCCCTATTTACTGGCCATGCGGGTATTTGCACTTTGGTCGACACAACAACAAACTGTCCTGGTGTTGCGCCATTAAAAATACTGGGTTTCAAAGTGCAACAGTGCTGTTGTATCTGAAGGGGCCATTGTAAAGAGAGCAAACAATAAACAATGAGGCTGTTGTCAATTAGATCAAATTGTGCTGGATTACACGCATGCATCATTGCCTGTGAACCTCTCGCACATGGTAGGCAAACTAAATCCATTGCAGGATTTACAACTCCTACAACTTGATTTCATGAAAATCTTAAGGTTTATAACTTTAAATGCTATTTATTTTTAATCATGCATTTGAGTGCCTGGAATTGGATTTTTATGCCACACCCCACCCATGGATGAGGCACTTTCTTCCTCTTTAAAACTAAAGATGGTTTGTGTTTATGTCTGCAGGTGAGCAACCTTGGGAGGGAAGTGGCCGACCTTGGACGAGTCATGAAGAGAATGGCCCAACTTATGGAGACCATCATATCACCAATGCCTCAACCTACAATAGTCTGCCCCACACACTACTCCCCAGCACACCACACTTGCCAGCCCCATCCTAACCCTCCTCAGTCTTACCCTTTACTAACCTCTTCTCAGACTGCCTCCATCTGCATAGACACGCCCATGTCATTGCCATCTTCTCCCCTCACTATCCCACAGCAACACGGTGCAATATTCCATAAGGACTCCCTCACACATAGACCCCAGGATGTCCAGCTGGCGTACCCTACTATCCCGAGCTCAACTTTACCTCCAACTCCCAACTCGTCTGCCCTTCAACTACAGCCCATCATCACTGAGCCTCACCTGCCTTCCTCACCCCTCAGCTCACCTGAGATTTCCCACTACAAAGACGAGCTTTCTGGCTCCATCAGGTCAAAGGTACATAGTCCACCTACGCAAGACGTGGGAGATGATAGCCCTCATCAGAGCTCTGGGTGTTCTCCACAAACTGGACTTGGTGGGACCTACCACAACCCAACCAAGGGTTTGTAGCAGCCCTCCATCTGAACTTTCCTGGACTCTGCAGAACTTTTTTCCAGAATATCTTTTGGGATATGTTCCCGAACTAAAGATCAAACTGATCAACTGGGGGTTCCCCATATCATAGGAGGATGTTTGCAGGGATGCAACCCAGATTCCTTTTGTTTTAAAGGCACGTGTTTAAGAATCATGTTGCATGAAAACAAGTCCAGAAGGTTTAGGTGTGTTAGCTTTACCTTATAGAAATGTAGTTTTGTTAGACAGGATGTAGAGATTTTGGTCATATGTGGAACTGTGTGATGGCAGCTCTCTGAGTACAGCTAAACACCCCACCCCCCACCACCTTGAGGACGCAGCATGCCATAATGGGGGACAAAACGGATATGGAGGAGAGAGTTCTTTCTGTCCTCTCTTTTTTTGCTGGTTTCAGGTCGACTGGGCTGGTCAGATGAAGACAAAGCATCATGAGTGATGGAGGTGGGCTTTAGAGACAAAGATGGGAGGGGTATGTGCAGTTAATGTTTCCTTCCCCCCAACGCTTCTTTCCTTGCTCACTCAACCTGTGCCTGATGCTCTGGATTGCATGGACCAGTGCGTGGCTGGTGGAACCAGGAGCACAGAATGTTGTGAGGAGAGACATGGGACGCATTGTGCTCTTTACCACCGGCCCTCAGGGAACAGGGGTGGAGGAAGTTGGTTAAGGAGGTGGTTGTGGGGGGGTTGTCATGCCTCGGGCAGCAGAGCCCCTGCTGTCGCCTGTCACACTGAGCACAGGGACCCTTTCTCCTTCTCTTTTCCAGTAGTTCTCTCCATTCACCTACCACTCTCTCTCTCTCCCTCCTTCTTTCCTCTTTCTCTTGCTCTCTGCATGCCTTTCCGAGCCTTTTGAGTAGTGCCTGTAGACAGACATTAACATGCTGCATGTCACCCTGTGGAACTCCAGCTTGCCATTTATCTATCTATTTAAAGGAAACACGGTTCAGTCTTTTAATAGCTGATCCTGGCATTTACTGATGCATATTTATTGGACGTTGAATAAGTTTAAACAACTGGGTAATTTTAGGCACAAGGTAGTCACCCATTTTGTGAAGTGGTCTGGAGCAAACTGCCGATACTAAAGTGGTTCATGACCCACAATGGAGGCCATTTCCTTGATCATCACCCAGGGTTATCAGCTCTGAGATCCAGTTTCTCAGCTGTTCAGAGCGAAGGCAATATTCCCACATAAAAGCACAATAAGGAAATAAAGACGCTTTTATATTTCTATGAATGTATCAATACTAAAGATGTATTTTTTTACCTCAAAGAATGCAGGAGTGTGGGATAGCAGTAAATGATGCCACTGTATATGACGTTATGGCAGTTCTGTTTGCTGGTACCAGCCAATGCAATCTTAAACCAGGAAAAAGGTCCTAATGCTCGTCCCGACAGATCTACTCTTTTCTTTTGAATTCATGTAGACTTGACTCTGCTTCTGCAAATGGAATGTACTGTAATCAAATTTTCCCTTAACATTTTGATATTTATTAGATAAAAAAACTGTTATGCTAATAAACGACAAATATGACTGTTATGTCCTTGCTTTTGTGTTTGTTCAGTGTTCGCAGAAACATTCAATAAAGCAGGAAAGATGTCAGTAGTAGTCATTACATCAAGAAAATTTACCTTTTTCTCTTTTTCGAATACAAATATAGTATATTTCTGAACACACATGTACAATACAATAATTAATGGCTGTCAAAGGCCTTAATTTAGATCTTATAAAATGTATTTCTGGATCAGTTTCATGGACATGGCTAAAATAGAAAACAGTTGCCTCTTGATGAGTTAACTCAAAGCCTACTTATCTAGTAAAATGAATTACATTTTTGTGCGTAGATTTTTACAATTACCTTGCTGACATTCAGATAAATGAATGGGTGAATAATACATAACATCCTTGGATAATAGCTAAAGCAGGTATAAATTACGCTATGTGACATAAAAATTTAAGTCTCCAGCCATTCTAGAAGCTCTGTGAGGCTGTACTTCAGCATTGTGGTGTTTTCAGCTAAACGCTACCAACAGCATGTAAACAATTACAATTTCAACATGCTGATGTTTAGCAGGTATAATGGTTACCTAACAGCTTAGGTGTTCATGGAAATGACATTTATAAAAGTATTTGGTCATAAACCAAAGTGGATAAACAAAAAATTGGGGATGATGGTAGAGGAACAGTTTATGGATCCCAAAGTTATTACAATGCATGCTGAGGGGGGCAAGGATGTGTGTGCAGAATTTTATGGAAATCCATCCAGTAGCTATTAAGATGTTTCAGTCTGGACCAAAGTGGTGAACCGACAGACCGACAGACTAACAGACTGACTTTGCCATCCATAGAGCCTGCTAGTTTGGCTAAACACACGCAGATCATCATCAGCATAATTCATTTTTAGACATTGCACAAAAGCACAGAGACATCTTTAAGCATCTAAGACTGGTGCAGACTTTGTGTATGACAAGCTTGTTCCACAGTAACACTAAGACAGACTTATATTTATTCCATTGATTTGCAACTGACATGTTGCTGAGTTGTTCTTGGACTCTTCATACACTAACACAAAAATACACAAACACACAAAGTTAATAATGCCACATCTCCATCATGCAAGACTGTTGCTTTTCCACACACTGTTGATTATAGTAGTGTGTATTTGCTTTGTGTTTGTGCGTGTGTGCGCGTGTGTGTGTTTGTCTTTTGTAAGCTGCTGCTACGGTTCATCTGAGGTGAAAGCGCGCCATTCGTCATATCCCACTGGTGACGTGGGCGGGGTTGAAAAGTGAGTAAGCATGCGTGCTAAGGATTACATTGACACATCTACCAGAGGTCCAGCTGCTCTCACCTGGTGAGGTGCTGCTCCACTGTGCATATTGTCTGTTTGGAAGTGAAGCAGGGGGAATCAGATCTGTTTGAATTAGATACATGTGTTCAGCAGGGATGCAGGTGAGGTATACTTTATAGTATAACCATGTAAATGTGTGTGTGTGTGTGTGTGTGTGTGTGTGTGTGTGTGCTTGTGTGTATGTTATGAATGCATGCATGTGTAAATAATTTTCGAGGGGGATAATGTGAGTGCAGATTAGGATATGTGTAGTCAAAATACTCCCCACTTATTACTTATATTTTAAAAGGTATTTTGTATAAAGAACTGGAAATACTGACAAGTCATCATTACCAACTAGTTTTGCAACACTTCTGCTGTGACAGAGATCTGCAATCTCAATAGCTAGTCAGCCTACATACTGACAGTTGGTAGTAGCATCCAGTTGCAGATGTAGCACTCAGTGATTTTAAGCAGGTTTAGTATTCTGTCACATGATACAAACTTCATGCCCACTCCTCTCCCGTGGGTTTTCCCAGGAAATTTGGCCCTGCCCTAGTTGACAGCATGTCGAGGCGTCTCTCTGCTGCTGCCACTTGCCTGCCAAAGACTGCCACTCCCCTTTCTGTGAACAGTGTATCACTAGCGTTACCACCCTGGTCACAAACTGTCTACAGCTCACAGAGCTGCTCCACTTGATTACTACATCAGATGGGCAAAACTTTTTCTAATATAAGTGATCAAGGCAAGGGAACTTTATTTACATAACACATTTCATGGTAAATTCATAGTAAATATACTGACATAGCAGTGTGATGTTGTGTAATGTTTTTACAATGATCTGAATCTGATCCAAATCTTTCATCAGTATCCTATATTTCGCAACAATCGGAAAGGAACAAAGCAATAAGATAATAACTTCAGTATAGCTACTGAGGCACACAGACACATCTTCACACACATTTGCAGATTTTTGCCACTACAGAAGTATAGTAAAAATCACATCTCAGAATCTGAATCAAAATCAGAATCAGCTTTATTGCCAGGTATATGTACACATACGAGGAATGTGACTCAGGATTGTACATTACTCACAATGTGCTTACTCATACAATAATAAAATAACACTATAATAAAATCAAACACAGGCTAACTTAGAGTATAGAGAACACCAATCTACACACATCTGGGACAGATCTGCTCTCTGTCCCCAGAGTCAAAACTAAACATGGAGAAGCAGCGTTCAGTTTTTATGCTCCATATATCTGAAACAAACTCCCAGAAAACTGCAGGTCTGCTGAAACTGTCAGTCCTTTTAAATCAAGACTGAAGACTTTTCTTTTTACCACCAATTCAATCAAATGTAAGGCTGTAGATTAACTGTGACTTTTGCTGTCCTGTTTTACCCTGTTTTTCCTATTTAACTCTTTAAAATGTATTTTATCGAGTTTTTCTATTTCACCCTTTTAAAAATTTTAATGTGTTTTTGTCAATTTCCTTTTGCTTTTATGTTTTATGTAAAGCACTTTAAATTGCCTTGTTGTTGAAATGTGCTATAAAAATAAACTTGCCTTGCCTATAAACAAAAACAAAAATAAAAAAGACAGATTGACAAATAGTGCAGTGAGCAGAGTGGAAAGGATGCAGGAGTAACAAGTAACAATCAGCCTACATCAGAATCAGAATCTAATACTTTATTGATCCCCAAGGGTAAATTCTTTGTCACAATTGCACACTTATATCACAAATATAAAGGATTGTGGGTATGTACAATATACACATTATTAAGAATTATTATGGTGAACCAAAAAGTACTAGTGAATAAATAGCAGCAGAGAATATTGCACATTGATTATTAAACGGGTAATATTGCATAGAAAATAGATAAGGTCTAGTTTAATAACTGACTAAGTGTCAGACACTTAAAGGGAGGAGTTATAAAGTTTGATGGCCACAGGCAGGAACAACTTCCTGTGGCACTCTGTGGTGCATTTTGGGGGAATGAGTCTTGCACTGAAAGTGCTCCTGTGTTTGAGCAGCACGTCATGGAGTGAGTGGGAGACATTGTCCAAGATGACATGTAGTTTGGACAGCATCCTCCTCTCTGACACCACCAACAGAGAGTCCAGCTCCACCCCCACAACGTCACTGGCCTTGCAGATCAGTTTGTTGAACCTGCTGGCGTCCGCTACCTTCAACCTGCTGCCCCACCATGCAACAACAAACAGGATAGCACTGGCCACCACAGACTCATAAAACATCCTCAGCATCGTCCTGCAGATGTTGAAGGACCTCAGCTTCCTCAGAAAATAGAGACGGATTTGACCCTTCCTGTAGAGGCCTTGAGTGTTCTTGGCCCAGTCCAGTTTATTGTCAATATGTACTCCCAGATATTTGTAATCCTCCACAATGTCCACACTGACCCCCTGGATGGAAACAGGGGTCACTGGTGCCTTGGTTCTCCTTAGAGCCACAACCAGCTCCTTAGTCTTTGTCACGTTGAGCTGTAGGTGGTTCTGCTCGCACCATGTGACAAAGTCCCCCACCACAGCTCTGTACTCAGTCTCGTCACCCTTGCTGATACATCCAACCACAGCAGAGTCATCAGAAAACTTCTGAAGATGGCAAGACTCTGTGTGGTAGTTGAAGTCTGTGGTGTAGATGGTGAAGAGGAAGGGAGAGAGGACAGTCCCCTGTGTTGCTGACCACGCTGTCTGATACACAGTGTTGCAGGCACACATACTGTGGTCTGCCAGTCAGGTAGTCAACAATCCAGGACATGAGGGGGGCATCCACCTGCATCGCTGTCAGCTTCTCACCCAGCAGGGCTGGCACAGAAAGCACTGGAGAAGTCAAAAACATGACCCTCACAGTGCTCGCCGGCTTATCCAGGTGGGCGTAGGTGTGGTTGAGCAGGAAGATAATGGCGTCCTCAACTCCCAGTCGGGGCTGGAGTGGGTCCAGGAGAGGTCTGACCATGGGCCGCAGCTGATCCAGAACCAGTCTCTCCAGGGTCTTCATGATGTGCGAGGTCAGTGCCACAGGTCTGTAGTCCTTGGAGCCACTGGGACGTGGCGTCTTTGGCACAGGCATGAGGCAAGATGTCTTCCACAGCACAGGGACCCTTTGGAGACTCAGGCTCAGGTTGAAGACATGGTGAAGGACTCCACATAGCTGGGGGGCACAGGCTTTGAGCACCCCGGGACGGACACCATCAGGGCCTGCAGCCTTGTTGGAGTGGAGTCTCCTCAGCTGTCTTCTCACCTGGTCAGCAATGAGGCACACAGAGGCTACATGTGGGGGAGGGGGAGAGGAGGAGTCGTCAGGCGGGAGAGAGCTGATAACCTGAGAGCCAGAGGAGGGGGGGGTTGGGGTCTCACAGGAAGGTGGGGGACAATGAGGAGGAGGGGGGGGGGAGTAGTGGGGTTGGAGCATAGACTGTATATAAAAATGGACGTAGCGTCCGTGACGTCACCCGTTGGTTTCTGAAGAGCCGTTTTGAAGCTCAAAATTAGCGGAGCTGGCCGGCGCCATCTTGGCAGCGCGTGTCACTTCCGGATAACCAAAAATGGACGGGTCGTGGGTGGAGCTGAGGTGACGTGTTGCTGAAACCACTCCCGCCTAGCTCAATGTGACCGAGTTAGCTCATGCTAAGGAGCTAATGCTACATGCTACTCTGCGGTGCTGTATGGTGGAGGTTGGAACCTGTGGCTGGTTGTTACCAGTTTACCGACATTACCAGCTACAGTCAAGGTAAGACACCGGAAAATATTAAAATAACTCACATAACTTATATCGGCATTATACTTCACAAAGTTTTAAATGCTTTTTAATATATAAATGTGTTATTAACGTTATTTTGCAACACTAATGTTAGATTTTGTTGAGACCAACGTTAACAGTTAACGATAACTATGAATCAGTTATTAATTACCTTAAGTTTACTTAACGTTAACTGTTACAACTCAAACGAACAATTTCAAGCAAATCAATTTACATACCATTGGTTAAGAGCAGTTATGAGTCGTTTATTTGGACATCACCTCAGTACTGTAATGAACGTAATAAGCTAGCGGTAGAGTCTTCAGTTACATGATGGAAGCCATATAACTTGTATAACGTTAGCCATGGCTGTTATCACGTTAATTAATTCCCCACACCGCTATTTTGAGTAACGTTGCTGCTGTCGGCAGGGCTGTGTGGGATTATTGTCTGGAATAGGACACTTGAGAGAGAAAGGTACTTTTTATATTTGTCACAAGATTCTTGTTGAGGTTCTGATGCCTCCACATCTGCTACTCAAAGCTTAAACTTTGAGTCTAAAATAACATTGCTAGTCTTGGCTACTGGACATTTGACAGCTGATATAAAATTGTCTGTCTTAAAAGGACAACACAAAAACATTTAAAGAGTCTCCCTTGTTCCATTTTCTCCCACGTATGTGACATAATAGTGCTGTCACATTAAAATACTGAGGCATCTTTTAGCGGACCATCTCAAAAAAATAGAATACTGAGGAAAAGTTCATTGTGAGCATCAGAACCAGACTGATAGAGTTAATTAGCTGATTAGAGAGCTCTTCTCCCGTTATTTCGGTATAATTTATAATACAGAAATGTATTTTTATTCTAAAATGTTTATACATTTTGAGATAGTGGAGTTTTTAGTTAGTAGTAGTTAAGTTTTCAATGAGCTGAAAACAGTAATCATCAAGATGAAAACAAAAAGGGTTTGAAATGCTTCACTTTGTGTAACAAATCTAGAATATATCAAAGATTAACTTTTTGAATTAAATTACGTAGAAAATTAACTTTACAATATTCTATTTATTAAAGAATCATCTGTATTTACTTTATATTTTTTATCACCTGAAGAATTTATTACACATTTTCCTCCCAGAGTCACACTGTGGATCAGATGTCCCACCTGGTGCCAGAGAGCTGCAGAGACCTGGAGTCCTCATTGTGCTGATGGGGTGGACTGATGTGGAAAGGCATTCTCTCCTTCTGTTCACTTTGACTTTTAAATATTGTCCATATTTGTATCATAAATTCATTTAAAAAAAGACATGGTTTATGGTTCACTTGTAATAAATTCTATATACATTAGCATTCCCTGTCTTTACTACTCACTGAAAAGCTAATCGTATACCACACATATAACACATTAAACATTAAAGCTCTAAAGAACATCAGTCTACTGTAAGTTAAAAAGTGAAAGTACTCAAAACATGTTTCACATGAAATGTTGAAAAGTAATTATGCAGTGTATTTCTGTGTGTGCAGGAGTATTTTTACTTTCTACCTTATACTTTAAGATAAATAAGGAGCCATACACCCAGTACCCATATACTGTATAACAAAGCCTGAAGTTTCTGAAGAGAGTTTGCTGCACTGATATAAGTCTAGTTTAAACACAGAATAATGTGAACACATCCAAACCATCCTGTGGGTAAGTGCTGAAACAAAGAATTGCACAGAGTAATTATGAATCCCACTAGGTGGTTTTTATTGTGATCTTGCAAACTCTGAGGTGTCAGAGCTTATCAAATGCACATGTAGTAAATAGGTAGATAGAGTCTATACAATGTAAACCACATGAGACCTTTTCAGGTCGCAATAAATGACACCTCCTGCAGGGCTTCAAAACTATTCAGTGTGCAGATAATTCTTTGTTTTTCACTACAGAGTAACTTCTCAGTCAATGTCACATTTGTCTCTTAAATGTCAAAATAAAACAGTATATAACATCAACCTTTCATTTTTTACTTTCTACTAACATGTAAAATGTTAGCCTATAAATAAAACCTTAATATTTTCATTTACAGCTGTTAGCTATAATATATTGTAGAGTTTAGATCACACTATTTAAAATTAAAATATGAAACTGATGATGAATGAAGAATGATTTTATTATGTATAATTACTTTGATACACTTTATAACAAAGTCTTCCTAATACAAATGCAATAGTTTAATAAATTAAACTCTTGTTTTGCATTCATGAAAACATCAATATAAGTAGTTTTGTATGACTTGAAATGTGTTGAGAGTTATTATAATGATAGAATCTGTTGATAAGAACCCAGTGTCATAATTTCACATCAGTAGTGTTCAGGTGAGTAAAAAGAAAAGCAGGAGCTGAAGAGCTGGAAGCTGGAGCTGTTCTCTCCTGAAGAGCTGGACACAGCTAATCACATCTGGAGGGTTCTGCAATCAGCTCCTCTGGCACCTATAAAGACAACAATGGGCAGACAGTTAAGCAGCTTCTTCCAAAGAGCCATTAACCTACTTTAAACATATGGTTTTCCGCTGGACACTGCAATAATAAGTACTCAAGTCCGATCTTACTGAATGTTAATTATAAGGATCTTATTTTATATTTCTTATTGAACTGTACCAATGTACCAATCAAACTCAGAGGCGGCTCTCACAAACCTAAATTCTCGCCTTAACTAAACCATCGCCCTAGTTACAGCCCAGCTACCTGTCTGCGGGCATAACTCGCATTATATGCTGACAAAAAAGGTGGATGAAAATCTCTGCAGGTAGCCTACAACAGCTGTTTGGCCGAATTATGCATCCACCTCTTAAGCTTATCAGAAACGTTGCTGATCAAACGCAGTTATCACCTCAGAGTGTTTGCTGAATCTCAAGGATGTGTAATAACTTATTGATGACACTAAACTGCATTTAATATGTACTTAGAATCAATCATCCCCACTGATGAACCCCACAAAGACTAGTATAACGTTATAGTTTTTAAACAGTAACGTTACACTTGGAGGTGCTATGTCTATTTGAGCTAGCTGTCTCTCCTGAGGAGATGATTGATTCTAAGTACATATTAAATGCAGCTAAATGAGCTAGCTGTCTCTCCTGAGGAGCTAGGAGTGGCGGCGGCTAATGGTGCCTGTCAATCAAAGAGGCCACGCCCCTAATAATGCAGAACTTTAAGGCTTAATATAATTTAAATTTAAAATTCACCCCCTCACGGTTGTCACGAAGGGCAAAATTAGCGATATACACTAAAACCATTTTTTGAATCAGGTTGTAAACATGTTTTATTGTGCTGTAAAGTTGGGCATTTTAACATGCCGGTCAATGGAGATTGACTCCCTTCTGCAGCCAGCCTCAAGTGGCCACTCGATGAATTGCAGCTTCAGATACTTCCGCATTGGTATCGGAAGTGAGAGCCGGAGGTTGCCACTTGGGTTGGAGGTGTTTGAGGGCAGACAGCAGCTGAGTTAGTAGGGGGATGGGCAGGAGCCAGTGATGTTCCTCATGCTGCTCCAGATCTCCCTCATGTTGTTCTGCTGAAGTTTACGCTCCAGCTTCCTCCTGTACTTCTCCTTAGCCTCCCTGATCTTCACCTTCAGGTCCCCCTGAATGGCCTTCACCTCCTCCCTATTACCATCTCTGAAAGCCCTCCTCTTAGCATTCAGGATGTCCTTGATGTCCTTTGTTACCCACGGTTTGTTGTTTGGGTAACAATGGACAGTCTTTGTTGGGACAGTGCAATCCACACAGAAGTTGATGTAGTCTGAGGTACACTCAGTAAGCCCATCTATGTCCTCTCCATATGGCTCACAGAGTGCATCCCAGTCTGTTACCTCGAAACATCCCTGAAGTGTCTCTTAGGCCTCCTCCGACCATCTCCTCACCATCCTTGTGGTCGCAGGCTGCCTTTTCACCAGAGGCACAATGACAGGGATTGATGTGAACCAGGTGGTGGTCTGACCTGCCCACTGGGGGGAGGGGGGAAGAGCTGTATGCATTCTTAACATTAGCATACAGCAGATCCAGGGTCCTCTCCTCTCTTGTATGGCAGCTCACATACTGGGTGAAGTTGGTTAGTGTGGTAACGTTAGTCATGGTGACGTGGTTGAAGTCACGCAAGATCACTATGAGGGCACTCGGGTGTTGAGTCTGGAGTTCAGCAATGGCGGTGTGGGTGATGTTACACGCCGACGTCGGGTTGGCAGAGGGCAAAATGTAAACAGCAACGGTGATGGCATGTGAAATTTCCCGTGGCAGATAATATGGCCGGAGTCCCACAGCAAGCAGTTCAATGTCCGTGCTACAGATACACTGTTTAACCGTAATGTCCAGGACCGGGATTACACCATCTGTTGTTGACTAGAACGGCAAGCCCCCCGCCTTCACGCTTACCGCTCTCGGTGCAATCTCTGTCGGCCCGAACAGTCTGAAAGCCGTTGATGGAGATGTTGTGGTCAGGAATATCTGAGTGGAGCCAAGTCTCCGTGAAGCATATTAAACTACACTCCCGGAACTCCCTTTGACTCCAGGCTAACGCTGTTAGCTCGTCCATCTTATTGGCCAGTGATCTCACATTGCACATGATGAGAGAGGGGAGACACGGCTTAAATCTCCTTCTGTCTCTGTTGTCTGGACCCCTCTCTCTTCCCACGCCATTTCGTTCCTACATGAGGCCTACATAAGTTGTAACTGATAACTTGTCTGGATTTCCAGCTGTTTTAAAGATTGTCTGCACAATTACAAATCTGAAGACAGATTTGGAGATTCAAATCTGATTACACACACAGAGATTGATATACAGTTACACAACTCTCTACTCACATTTGTAAATAGTTGTGCCACAATAATGGCCCCATAGACTTGCAGGTGGGTGGGGGTGTGTTTGCACTGAGGATGATTATTTGTGTATTTAGCAGCACCTCCAGCACATATGTGGGAATGCTGTTATTTAGCCTGGGGTCTTGAAGACCCATCCATATTTAATGGTGTACAGACAATCCCATCCTGGCTGTTTATGAATCATTTTTATCCACCTGCTAGTGAACTCATCTTTTATTCACTGCTTCCCACAATCTGTCATTAGCAGGCCCATCTGCCTTCCTCCTTTGCACCCTTTTCCTCTTTCCCGCCACTTGTGATTTTTGATTAAAGTTGGGACTGACTTAGAGGGATGCAGAGGAGGACAGAATAGAGATGGAAAAGAATTGCAGAAAGTCCAACACAAAAGCTAAAATGACTGTTGTAGATGAAGATGAACAAAGAAGATGATGTGGGCTGCAGACTGATGATGAATGAGCATTCATCTTTATATTTAACATACATTTAACTCTGTGTTTCATATTCCCTCTGCTGTGTCAGTTTAATCCTCTCTTTTCACGTTGTTTAATGATGGCCCTGACCCAAATGCACCGACTATTCATCCCTGTCCACTCTTTTCATCCGAACACACACAAAAAGGCAGTGTGAGCATGCACACACACACACACACGCATTCACTCTTCCATTCAAATGAGCACTTTATCCCAGTGAAAAGAGCCTCTTCACTTGTCCCTCGCCCCAGATTTCAGCACTAAAAAACACCATTGCTGTGCAGGAGGTGAGAAATTCTCTCTCAGGTAATAAAAATCTGTCCATTTCTCTCCTTTCATCTCCACATGCATAATGGAGATATGTTGAAATCTGCTAGCTGTGGTGTGGTGTTTCCATTCAGCCCTTACTGAGAGCTGTCTGCTAAAGAAAAGAGGCAGAGCTGTGTGCTGGACCACAGACACATTATGTTAGTGTTGGAACATGTGGTTCTGGTTATATGTACGTCCATATATATTGTGTCTGTGCCTGTACACATACACATGTAAAATATGGAGAAAGCTCTCCTCACAAGAGCTTTACATTTATCTGTTCCACTCTGGGTGAGACAGCAGTCGCTGTTGCACATCCAAATGGTTATATTTGCATTGTGTATAGCAGTAATAGAGGGGGGATGCTTGCTGGACATCTTGTGTGTTTGATAAATGACTCTTAGCTGCTCTCATGAGTGCTATGGTACAAGTTGTGGTGGTGGGAGGGGTGGTAAAACAATGCGCATGTCAGAAGATTAATGGTGGTTTACTCTCCTAAAAGTGTAGGTCTGGCTATGCCCATCAAGCGAGGATACTAGAACGGCTACTAAATTACCTCTTTTGTAGCTCACCTGTCAGAGAGTAGTCTGGCACTTTAAAGCAGCAGATAAAAGGATCATCACCATGTAGAGCTCTTGCTAAATAGTTCTTCCATTGTGTTGATGTAACAGTGATATAAGGGCCCCTGTTTGAAAGTCTGAACTGAAATTCTCATTCATTTACAGAAGAAGAGGGAGGTATTCCTTTGTATGCGACGTGCCAGCATTACCCTGTGAGACGGCCATGATGTGTTTTTTTTTAGGATAACTAGTCAAAAATTGACATTACATAATGAACCAAAGTCACGAAGCTTTTCATTTTATCCATCTAATCAGAGACTGCTAAAAGCATTAAACTATGTGGTAAGATGATAGCAGCTCTGTCTCTGCATGTGTTTCTTGCCTGTGATGGGGCTCATTGTCTTGTCTGATCTAAGCATTTGTTTGTCAGCTACCAAGATGTAAAGTAAATGTACATGTATAAACCCCAAATTATAGCTCATTTTTTATGGTTGGCTTATGGACATCTTTTAGACATGACCGCATATTTGGATATTTCAAGTTCTATAATTTAGTACTCAATATACTGTATGTCACATGAATGTTTGTCCAGGATAGTGTCCGGTATTGGTTGCAGGTCCAAATCCTGACCATGGTGGGTCTTTGCTGTACTGAGCCACTCTCACTGCTCTCATGGTGTCGTTTTCAGTCTCAACTGTTTTCAGTGAAACAGGTCTATAAACTCACTGTACACTACCTGCTCAGCACCAAACAGCAGACAAAATTAGCGACTAGCTAGCAGTTCAAGAACCAGATATTTCCCCTCAGGAGTTGGTAGAGACCAACAGCTAAAGAAAGAGTGAGTAGGCTATTGGACTTAGATTCACCAGGTGGCCAGAAACACATCTCCAAATGAACAGAAACTGTTTGCTGACGAGTTTGTCATGTCAACTCAAAATGTGATCATGTGTAAAATGTTGTATTCCAAGCTTTCCGTTCCATTTACAGTTTACAGAAGAAATTGCAATTGTTAAATTAGGAAGTTTTTGGGCTCACCCTCTCAGCTACACCAATGGCAACATAAATGTTTCTCTTCTGTGTTAATTTCTTACCTATATGTTGTCCATGTAGTAGTTAAAACAGGGTGGTGACGTATGACTATAGTAATTCCATAAGTCATACATCATTCTCCAAGCTTGCGCAGGCGCACTGTAATGCCTCATTAAAAAACTGTCACGCTGTTACTCCTCGTTAAGTCAGAGCATCAAACCGATAAACATCGTTGTGAGCTAGCTAACCAATTTATCATGTAATTTACTTAGAACTTACAGTAGGTATGTCTCTCTGTGTCTGATTGTTGGTTTGTCTTTCTAGTTTAGTTAGCTAAGTTGTAGTTAGCCAGGTGTAGTTAGCTAGCATAGTTATTGCAGAAAGTTAGCTAACAGAGGGTTCCTTTTATTTTTTTGTTTCCTCCTCTTGGTTTAGTGTGTTCATTTTCATTATGGCATCTGTGCGTGCGGCGTTGGAGGACATATGACAGAAAATGCGTCGCACTTTCACCTGCCACCGTCTTATACAGTCTGCAACATGCATTTTACTGATGGCCGTTTTACCAATGCATCGGCGGAGGCAATGGTATCAGAAGTCTTTATATACAGTTAACAGAGTAATAGACCCCCCCCATCCCCCCGCGGTAAAGTCAGCGCACCATAAAACGTAGTGGGAGTTATCATGGGCAGTACCATCGACTGTATGATGCACATTAGTTTCTATCATGGGTAAGTAATAGCTACACCTGCCAGACAGCAAAGTGTACTAAACTTTACAGTGTAGTGATGTTAACACAGCATATCATTAGTGAACACTCCAGCCGTTCAGTTTTTGGTTGTCATGGTAATTGATTACGTCCAACTATTAACCACACCCCCGTTCTCTGTTTGAGAAAGAACGTTAACCAAAAACGGCAGTTAAAACTGGCTGAAGGGGGGCTTTAAAAAATTTTCAGTCATCTCTAATAGTGAGGTTTCAGATTGCAACCACTACCTTCCCAAGAGTGTTCTTGTGCCCAAACTAATGAGCGAGCCAAAACAGATAACCCTACCCTGCAACATAACAGTAATATTTTATTAGTTTGAATTAATCCATGTAAGTAGCATGACAATGTTGCATTGATTGCATTTAGCTGACATGATACGTTTCAATAAATATTTGTGTATCTTTCACCAGAGAGGGTCAGCAACGTCAGCATGAGCTAGACTGAATATTAAGTAATTAACGAGATTGTTGCTACATATTAACAGTAAGATCACAATAGGTAACGTGTTACATCAGTACTGTGTTGTTGTCCTGCACCGTTATGTTGCATTATTATATTATTATATTATTATTATATTATTATATTATTATTATGTGGGTTACATTAGTTATGGCGACTGAGATGGTAAAAAAGCTTTGTACCTGAGTATCGGTAAAATGTCAGTAAATCTAAATTGAACGTTACGACGCAAACAATCCATGCTAATCTAGCTGTCTTCCCCTGCCTTGCATCACTATTGGTTTTTAGAAACATATCTTTTCACATATGCATTGTACATCATTTCTTGCAGGTTAAAACACTTTGACATAATACAGGTTAATAATACACATACACAGGATAATAATATAGATTGCATTAGCTGGTGAAGTAATGTAGCAACTACTACAACTATAGTATTTTGCAACAGATAATTTTTGTAAATGGTCTGCATTAGCCGGTAAACTAACTTTATCAAACTTGAGCCAACTAAAACACAAAATCACAGTCTATTTCACATGATTTGCAGTAATGTTAGTTTACTCTAGGTTGATTTTTATATCCATAACAAAGATGAGATCTCTCCATGACATAAACACCTTTTAGATGTTGACAGTGTTATGGCCAACGTTGATCTGATTCTTGTTTGGCCTGCCGGGCTTCAGTACATTAAAGTTTTTAGTTTTTTATCCTTACATGGGTTTGTGTTAGAGTCTGTGTTGTGCTGAGGGACAGTCATTTTTTCGTGTTAACAGACTCGTTAGATGCAGTGTTGTCGCTGTGTGTACAGTTTAGAATCAGCCTACAAAAACCAATGTAATTCACTGGAAATCCAACCCGATTTCTTCACATAGGAAGCAGCATAGCGTTGAACTCTTTCGAGTGGCCTTTGTTGTGGCCAGCCTAAGGCACACCATGCTGTCTGACCAGCATCTTGATATGCCACACCTGTGAGGTGGATTGATTGTCTCGGCAAAGGAGAAGTGCTCACTAACACAGATTTTGACAGATTTGTGAACAATATTTGAGAGAAATAGGCCTTTTGTGTACATAGAGAAAGTCTTAGATTTCAGCTCATGATGTATGGGGCAAAAAGTGTTGCGTTTATAATTTGGTATTTAATTTGGTATTTAATCATAGTCCAATTTAAGAGCAACTTTCATATTCATATTTTTACCACCATTGTTTTATAGATTAATCACACTCTTTCTACTTATTTACCACCCTTTGTATTTTAGCTCCATCACCTGTAAGAAGGGGAAATAAGTAAGATTGCTGCTATTGTTTTCTCCTCATAGCAATTCCAAACTCAAAAGCCCTATTTTAAGGTATTTGATGTGTAACACAAATAAAAGTATCATTAAAACACTGATTCAGAACTTAAAGGGTGCCCTTATAAAGTGTTTGTGTCACCAGAAAATTTCTAAATGAGACATTCAAAAGCCGTTTTTGTCTCTGACCTTAATTGCTGCTGCAAGCCACGTTTTTGTCACATTTTAATGCACTTAATCTTTGCTCAGTGTCAGCCATGACTCCTGAGGCCCATCCACATAGACCTAATTGCACAACAAGCACATAACGAATCGCTGGAAACAACAGTGTCTGTGTACAGAAGACCCAAGGCTCTTTAAGGCACACACACAGTAACTACAGCCACCTCTGTCCTGGATGAAATAGCCCCATGGATCTTCATAAAGAGGCCACAGCTTCCTGCACCACAGCAGCTGACATCCATCTGAGTCTCCCAGGTTCCCAAGAAGATGTGTGTTTTGAGGGGGGGGGGACAAAGAGGCTGGTGAGAATGTGACGTGCCCTGCAGCCCGTAGCGTTTGATGTGGGTGTTCACTGTAATTTTCACACTCACCTCAGCATGGAGAAGAAAAGGAAGATGCTGGTGATGGGAGAGGAGTAACAGAGTAACAGAGAAGGAATACAGTAGGAGTATTTGAATGCAGACAGGAGATATTTGCAATAAAATGGGGTGGAGAGATTGACAACTGTTAAAGTTTGGACAACACAAGTTTGCTTTTTATTTCTCCCTGTGTTCTCCCAGATCCCAGTTTTCTCCCATTTAATATGAAATTTGTCAAAAAGTCTTAAATGCATGATTGTCTTCAATGGAATTTATTGGCTGCCATTAAATACTGTAAGTGCTTGATGACAACTCCTTCAGTGCGATATTGCGATATTATGACTATTAAACATACTGTATTCTCTGTTGAACAAGCATAAAGGGGTAGCTTTACCAGCATGCTTCACTAGTTATTGCTGGGAGACTTAACAGAGACCTCAATAAATTACAGTGATTGCCTTCTGTGACCTACCAAATCCTCTACTGGGACATTTTCACACATCTTACAATTATCTGCAATGTGTAAGTGACATCAGAAAAGCTGTAGGATTTATGTCATAACACGCAGTAACCGGAATTTTCATGGTCAACAATGGTGTCAGAGGTTGTTAATTGTTAATCTCTGGTCCTTTTTCACTTTCACTTCTTTTTCACAGGTCTTTGTGGAATCAGGATAACATTGGTGGGACAGGTTTGATGCACAAATCATGGACTAGTCAGAACAAATAAAAAATTGTTTGACATTTTTGTTTGTTTTTCCCTTTTTTCTTTTATTATGAACTCAAAAATCAAAATCCATAATGCAGAAAAGCATTGAAGTGGTAACCCTTTGCTTTGTAACAAACTGAGCTTGCACATCTGATCTCACAAAATACAGAACTCATTACTGCATTGTTGTTATATTTAAATAGGGAAACATTTTGTGTTGTAAATGTTAATATGGGCATCAACAAATATATGTTCCTTTTATTTGCCAAAAAGTAATTCACTAACAAAGTCCATATAATGTAACTGCAGTGTTTTAACTTCATTGTGAAGTTTCTTATTTTGGGGGTCAGTAAGACCCCAACAAGGTTTAACCCCCTGGGAGACCTGTTTGTTATTATAAATCTACAAAATCTCTAAAAATACTAATTCATGATTTGGGAAGATAGTTCTTAAAAGTAGTGTCATCTCCAATCACAGATACAGAAAAATATCACAATCCATTTCATTTAACCATGATGTACAGCTTACAAACAGAAATGATGTGCCATTTGCTGTTTGTAGCTCACTCCTGAAACATCAGTTAAAATCATGCCTATGAACACTTATCATAAATTAGTAAAAGTCATTAAGTATCAAGGTAATAAAACAATGCTATGTAAATTTATGGCTGTTGAGTGGTCTCCTGAAACCTAAACAGAACATTAAGGTTAAACTGTCAGACCTGTCACTGGCTTTGCTTTTCCTGTAGTACCTACAGCATGTCCTGCAATATTTGACCTTCTGGGCACACGTGGCTTGCTTCACAGTGAAACTAGCCATACTACGAGTCTGTGACCTCTTGCCATCCTCTGAAGACCCAAAACAGAGAGATATTGCTCTTCTTTTACAACAGCTCAGTAGCCTATAGTTATGTAAGAAGACTAGCCAACAACATGCTGTTTGACCAAGTGTTTGACCTATGCCTCAAAGCTGCAGACATACCATATGACTGTTTTTTATTGAAAGGGTGTTGTGTACTTGACTGTACTTAAGTGCAGCATAGGTTATAAAGAGCATTACTGTGACATAGTATAGGCATTATTCAGTTGCTATCCTAACCTTGGGCTGTTTGGCTTGAATATCACCTTCACTATGATTGGGCTATGAGTCACAATAAATACTTGGACACAAAAACACATGACACTGTTGTGTGGATGTTTATCAGAGATTTGCCCATTATAGACCACAGGCATTCCCTTCAGTCACATGCACATCAGCACATTACTGTCATATGGTAGGCCTAATGTATAGCATAATTATATCAGCTCCAATCACAGAAAGTTTACATGAGAACATCTTTATGGGAATTCTTATAAGTAAATCATGTGAGAATGTTATTCATGTATAACAATAACAACAAGATCAGCTGGGGCTTTAGAAAAAATTCTAAAGACAGATGGCTCCCTCTGCTGCTGAAAGCTGCTAATACTATTTTGGTAATACACAGCGCATGTTCAGACAAATAAAGTGAGAGTGCAAAGATCCCAAAAATATTAAGAAAGAATTTTACATTTTAAAATTCAACATTTAGGGGAGGTAGTCAATGACACTGATCTCACACAGTTGTGTTTTTTAGACCTCTTCTCGGGACTGTGTGGGTGTGTGCAGACCACTTGATTGACATCTCTCTCAATCTCCTGTTGGTTTTGTTGCACCTAAGGTTTTCACAGAGAACATTTTGACATGCTACAGTGGGAATAGCACTGTAAATAATGAAATTTATGATGGCTGATTTGGCGGCTTCTGTTTCAGGGTCCTGGTACAGTGCAGGCTGCCTCGCTGTCATGGCTTACTGGGACACTTAAAGATAACAAAGCTATTGTTACTGCAGTAACACCTGTGTCAAAATGTGAATGAATACTGTCTAATCGGAAAAAAATGAAAACACCTAGATTTGCAGGGCCTTTAATCAGCTACATATCATGCAGTACCTCATACAGAACTATGGCCACAAGAATGGGTGGAAGTAACAAATTATACTGGTTTTTGTGTACTTTGGAATACTTTTAAAAAGACGTGATTTTACTTCTATTTATATTTATTGTATTTTATATTTTAGAGTGAAAACAAAAGTCACATGAAAAAGTCCTGTACAGTGGATAAACCGTGTGAGAGTGGAGAAGAAGAAAGGAGCCAAATCAGCAGCTGCAGCAGAGGAGGACCTGGTGTTCCTGCGGCTGCATGAGGGTGGAGCCCGATGGAATCAGATTTGTGCCATTTTAGCCAAACACAGGATCTTAATTGTCAAAAATATAATAATTTGAATTTGAGAGAGAATAAAACTAACTGAAGACAAAATGTCATCAAGTAAAACGTAAAACTTGCAAACAAACTATTGGTCTTTTTTTTTTGATAATATGTAGATAAAAATGTAAATAAATATGTAAATGTATATAGTATGTAAACTTACAGTGTTAGTGATATTAGTGATGTCTTGGCTGTATCATCAACTGTTATAATGGACCATATAATGGATTACCTGGGACTGCATTGTAGGTCTCTTCAGGTCTGCAGGTCCCACAGTGTTACATTGTTCTACATAGAACAATTATAGCTGGTTTCCCATACACTTCCACACATCTGTTTACACACACGCACACACACAGACACACACACACACACACACACATCCTTGTACTTCCATAGTTGTGAAGACCCTTATTAACATAATGTGTTCCCTGGACCCTTACTGTAACCTTAACCATCACAGCTAAAATACCAACCCTAACCCTACCCCTAACCTAAAGCTAATTCTACCCTAACCCTTAAAACCAAGTCTTAACCTTCAGCCCTTTGAAGTTGTGATTACTGGCCAAAATGTCTTCACTTTCCAAAAACGTCCTCACTCTGTTGGTTAAAATCTTGTTCTGGTCCTCACTATGTAGGAAGTACAAGTTGGCCACACACACACACACACACACACACAGGCTAATGTTTCTTAGCTAGCAATCGTTATAGATAACAAGTTAGCTAATGTTATTAGTTAGGGAAAAGCTAACTTACATAACAAGGCTTAGGTTTACTTCTAACATAACAAAACAGATAGTAGTACAGTTCAGACAACATATGATCAGTACTTACACTGTATTAATCTTGTATCAATCCAATTTCCAGTGAAAATGATGGTGTTTAACAGTTAGTCAAAACCAAAACTCACGCTTGCAGCACTGAACAAAGTCCAGAGCACTGTGTTGTCACTCAAACACTCACTAGCCAATGGGGATGCATAAATTCTTATTTTTTATTGAGATGTTATGTGAGATTCACATTTTTTTTCTGATTCCATTGGGCTCCACGTCCAGAGAGGTGACATTCTGCAACAGACACATGAATGTGTGAGTTCATTGGCCGTGTTCACCAGTTTGATGACAGGCAATACAGTACTGAGGTGGTTTTCTTGATGGGTTTGGCTCCTGTCACCATGTCGCTGAGTCAGCTAACACTACCGCTCGCTGCACTGCTAACCAAGCTAATGGCAGTTACAGTTAGCAATTATTTTAGCAAAAGTGAAGCTTTCTATCAATTAGTATACTCTGTAAATCACCTCAATGTTATTTTTTCCCCCACCAAGGTCTGGCTAACATGCTAAATGCTAACATGAGCATGGTAGATCCTCCAGGTGATTTCAGTTAACTGAGGAACTTTCAGTGAGGCCATTCTTCTGTTTGTGACAGTAATCCAGGACACAGTTGTGACTGTCATTCAGGTGAAAAAAATTTTTAAACTTGAGGAGTTCAGTGGAACTGGTTATAGTGGAACAGAGAGGTAGAGTGGACTGGTTATAATGCTACAGAGAGGCCAAGTGGACTGGTTATAATGGGACAGAGAGGCTGAGTGGACTGGTTATAATGGGACAGAGAGGCTAAGTGGACAGTGAGGCACCTTCAGTGAGGCCATTCTGCTGTTTGTGACAATAATCCAGGACACGGTTGCGACCGTCATTCAAGTGAAAAGTTTTTTGAAAACTTGAGGAGTTCAGTGGGACTGGTTATAGTGGAACAGAGAGGTAGAGTGGACTGGTTATAATGGGACAGAGAGGCCGAATGGACTGGTTATACTGGTTATATTGGAACAGAGAGACAGAATGGACTGGTTATAATGGGACAGAGAGGCTGAGTGGACTGGTTATAGTGGGACAGAGGCTGTGTGGACTGGTTATAGTGGAACAGAGGATGTGTGGACTGGTTATAGTGGGACAGAATGACTTTCAGACAGGTGAGTAACAAACTCTTTAATTGTTATAACACACAGACCAGAGCTTCACCAACCACTGAGTTGCCTAGCAACACAACATGTGTGCACTGCAGGGTGTTGAAAAACTGCAGCTTCTCCTTCATTTATATATGTGTGATCAGCTGCTGCAGAGTTTATATTATCTATACATCTCTGTGCTGTCTGCTTTGGTGATGTTTTATTTACATTATTTCTGCTGTAATTTTTTTTTATTTAGGCCTACCTAGAGTACATTTTAACGGACCTATTTTTTACTTTGGAAGTATACTCTGGTCTTGAATGCATTGAAATTTCCTTTACATGTAATTGCTTAATTGTTTATGCCCTTAATTGCAGCCCACACTATGAAAAAAGGCCCTACTCAAGAGAACACAAAAGTCCACATTTTGGTCCTTTAAATAATAACTGTCCTCTCGTTTGTATTCACAGATCAAGCTTGATTAACTGGAGGCCTGTCGACTATAGGCAGTTACATTTCAGTGCAAATTTGACCATGTTTTACCTAAATACTAACTTTACTTTGAGATAAAGAGAGAGGAAGGGTGTTGTAGGGGTTACATTTTTGTTCCAGAACAAAATCTGTTTAATAGACTAAAATACTACTAATACTATAGGTCAAAGGAAAATTTGGGTAAATGACAAATAACTGTAGGGATAACATACATACAGATTTTTGGTACTTGATACTACCCAACTGTCCTTCACAATCTCCATACAATGCATGCTCCATGGGGCCAGTTCATAGAGATGTATTGTTTTTTGATGAGATTCTGTCTGCTTAATGCTTTGATCTTTCAGAAATGTGTACAAAAACATTAACAAATGAATTAATAAAAGCATTTACTGAAATAAAAGATCATAATTTTTCTCAACATGTTTTCACACTTGATATGATACATGTACATAAATACAGAATAGTTGTGGATATTAGAAAGCAGTTTTAAATAAAGACTTTGTTTCAACATAATTATACCATGTAACTTATTATTTAACACAATAAATTCTATTTGCAATCCTTAAAACAGGAACAAAAAAGCCGAGTGGCAAAGTGGAGCCAAAAAACTATTACTACTGTATGCCACTATGCATAGTACATATATGATAATATGTGCCTAGGATTGACACCTTGCAAATCCATCCATCTCTTTGTGCTTTCTGTATCAGGCACCTTTAGGAGCTACTAACTGCTCAAAGTGCCACTGTTGTTTGGGATGATGGGTGCAGGGGCGCAGGAAGAGACCTCCTGTGTTGGTGCTGACTTCTCTTGGGCTGCTTTGTGGAAGCCCTCCTTCTTTGACAGCCTCCAGACATAACTGGGACTGTTGGTGAACAAGTTGACCGCTCAGCTGAAGCAGAAAGCAGATGCACTGAGTTAGCCAAACGCCCACTGTGACCATGTACATCTGGTTGTTGTTTTTTAAAGTTTCATTCTCTGCCTTGCCTTTATGAACTTCCACTGGAGTCTGCTGGTCGTTGGTCGGTGTGGGGGACACGGAGATAAAACCACCCTCTCTCCCATGGCGTCCAAACACAAAGCCCCCATGGGACCCCATCGCACTTCCAACTCAGAGTTTAGATCGCAGTGCTGCGATGACAAGAGAGATCATCTTTGCCACTGTGTGTTAGCTGTCTTTCTTCGATTTTCACAACTGTTGTGGTGGTTACCTGGCTGCCCGTCCCACTGCATGGTGCTACGTTCATGGCCCCACCCTGCAGTCCATGCCCTCGGGGGTAGTCTGCACAGCTGCCAGTGCCGACATTGTACAGCTTCAAACAAATGGGGTAACATCAGGCTGTAGTGTTCAATGATGAGTAGTATAAATCTTGTGTGTGTGTGCGTGTGTGTGCTACCTCGCCTGACAGTGCAGGTCTGTCCTGGGGGATGTAAAGTTGTGGATAAACTGTAGTCAGGTACCAGTGGAAGTTCCTGCAGCCCAGACTCCTCTTAAGCCGCAGACGCTCTGTGATGTTAGGGCTCTCAGACTGCACAAAAGAAGGAATAATAATGTCCTTACATTTTTTATTTCGGTATTTCGGTACACTCACCAACCAATCTCTTTAGGCAGGTGTGTATGTTCTTCAAACATACACACCTGCCTGATGAAATGAGCAAGAGTGTCTCTCCGATAGAAGATCTTCTTGTATGCATCCATCCACGTGTCTGCGATCCGGATCTTATTCCTCTGAAGCAGCTCCTGGTCTGGGAAGCGGTAAGGCGGGTGGTGGCGGTCAAGGTGGGCCACACGGGAGCAGGGAACCACCTCCATGGAGCCCCCGCATGACCACACCTAGGATAACGAAAGTGGTAAAAACAGGTTCATAACCCTGTAGGATTTGCTTTTGTGTGCCTTTTACTGTAAAGAACCTGATGACAAAAAAAAACTTAATCAAGGATTTTGATTCTCTTTTAAACAATATCATAATAAAGTATGACAAGAAATATTGGTGCACAAATTATCTTTTGTTAGACAAGTTGCCAATTGGTTTTATTTCTACAAACTGCATTTTTATCTTTCACAGAACATGCTACAATTCCGCATAATGAATTTGAATGGTCATCATAGGTAAACAAGTAGTGAAAAAACATTTTCCTCTCATGCTTGTGCATTTGTCAATTGGCCCAGACATTCCCAGACCACTACTCAACCTGAGATTTCCATTTGCAAAAAGCATCATATCCCAGCACAACATTCCTGACGCACTGACAAAAAGCAACTGAAACACTCAGCCAAAGTATTGCTAAAAAAGAGCTTGTTATATGTGACTTAAGATGAAAAACTAAAACAATCTGTCATATCTCTGTCCTGTGTGAGCAGGTACACTGAAAGATTTGGATGGAAAGTTAATACTAAATTGTTTTTTTTTTTGATGCATTACCCTGATTGACAGCTCAATTTGTTCCTCCCCCCACAGCAGCATCCCCGGGTCGTAGGCTCCCACGCTCTGGAAAAAGTGTCTGTCGATGGCCACAACTCCGCCTCCTAAAGCTGGGCTCCTGTCACAGACAGAATCAACATCACTTTACTGGCCGAGTACAAACACAGGAATTTGCCTTCGTGTCACTTGAGCAGAGAGACATTACAAACTTAAGAGTATTATAGACCTAGTTAGCAAGGGCAAACAGATCACAGCCCAGAGCAATGACTAAAGTATTAATAAAATAAAGTATTTAGGGCCAGAGCACGAGCCGTGCGAGGTCCCTATTGGAACTGAAGGGATTTTCTTTTTCTGCAAAGTAACCTCAATTTTGGGGGCCTAAACATACTCAGAAACTCACCAAACTTTGCACATAATTCAGACGCGGTGAAAAATGTTGTATTTTATGGGATTCGCGCGTGGGCCCCCTACAGAGCAGCCCCCGTGGCACGTTTCACCTACATGTATGAAAATCCTGTGGTACATGTATCATGTCCAGACGTACCAAAAAGCCTCTTGGAGCCATTGCCTAAACCCAACAAGAAGCCCGCCATTTTGGATTTAATGGTCATTTTTGACGATTTACACACTTTTTACTTTAACGAACTCCTTCTAAAAACGGAGAAAATTCAAACGGTTATTACAAGTCGACCAGTTTACCCGTAGCGTTTCATCGAAACTTGGTGATTCGCCATGAAACAGGAAGTTGATTTGAGTGTAACAATAGTCCCACCCTGAACACATCCACATGCCAATATTCACTCAAAGTCATAGCGCCACCTGCTGGCAACAGGAAATGGCATATTTTCCACTGTAATGTGCTACTCCTAGCAGGTTGGATGTATCAACTTCAAAACTGTTCCAGAAAACCCTTAACACATTGATGAGGCTGTGATGTAAAACTTGTGAGTTTTCGGTAAACGGCGTGGCAGTGGTATGGCGGTGCTTCGCCATGACACAGAAAGTTGTTGTAACTTGACTGTATAAGCTCAGATCTGTACCAAATTTTACATGTTTAATAATAGTCCTGCCCAGAACACATGTACATGCAGACATTCACCCAGAGTCATAGCACCACCTGCTGGGAAGAGGATATGACCTTTAACAAAACAGCCCCAGTGGCACGTTTCACCTACATGTATGACATTTCTGTGGCACAGTTTTCATGTCCAGACGTACCAAAAATCCTCTTGGAGTGATGCCCTAAACAACAACAGGAAGTCTGCCATTTTGGATTAAATGGTCATTTTTTGCGATTTACACACTTTGTATTTTAACAAACTCCTCCTAGGGATCAACTTCAAATTTTCGCTGCGCACTCTAAACCCATTGACGATTAAAAGTTATTCAAACGGTTAGACCAGTTTACCCGTAGCGTGTCATCGAAACTTGGTGATTCGTCATGAAACAAGAAGTTGTTATAACTTCAGTACACATAATCACCAAATTTAATAAGTGTAACAATAGTCCCGCCCTGAACACATCCACATGCCAATATTCACTCAAATTCATAGCGCAGCCCCCGTGGCACGTTTCACCTACATGTATGACATTTCTGTGGCACATGGATCATGTACCAACAAGCCTCTTGGAGCGATGCCCTAAACCCAACAGGAAGTCAGCCATTTTGAATTTTATGGTCATTTCTGGATGATTTACAGGCTCCAGGTTGTCGCTGTCTACTCTAAACCCGTTGATGATTAAAAGTTGTACAAACGGTGAGTTTTCGTGGAACGGCATTTAATATCGATGATTCGCCATGAAAGAGGAAGTAATTCTGATTCTGAGTCTGATTCTGAATGGTTTCTTACCTTTCTGGTTTGTGATTCTTTAAAACAAGTCAAAGTTAGCACGTGACTTCTTTTCAAAGGTTAAATATTTTATGCGCTATGAGCAGAGTGATTTTCACCTCCTTTTGTTTTTATCAGAACATTTTTATAGACACAGTACACTACTTCACAAGAAAGAAAATTGCAAAGATAAGAGGAAATGTCAGAAAAAAATGGACCTCGCGAAACTCACAGGGTAGGTACAAACCCCTGCAAGTAACTCAGGCGCAAAAATCCGCACAAAACTAGAACTACAATTTTTTTGTCCACGGGCCCCGCCATGGCTTGGGGGCCCGTGAACAATAAATTGCAGTTCTAGTTTTATCTTGTTAAGATATATAGTTTTTTTTTCTTTTCTTTTCTAACTTGTTTATCATCTTGTGTATTTTCAGGTACATCTTGCAATCCATTTTGGGAGTCCCAACCATAGACTGTATATAAGACGTCCCAGCCCTCACAGTGGGAACCATTAACTTAGATAAGGAATTTTCAAAGTGGGAGGCAGCTCCCCCCACCCTGAGGGGCTCCAAGTTGTTTCAGGTGAGGCTCAGTCAAAGAAAGCGAAAAAACATTATATGACTATTATTATTATTAGTTATTAAATGTGTGTTTTTAGAGATACAGTAGTTGTGAGGAATTTTAATGTTTTTCCTACTTCCCCAGAGTCAGAAACTAATAAATGCCTTATATTACAAACTGTAATATTATGCTCTTGGCTCAATTGTCGAGCGTCAATGTGATCACATAACATAAGCATGGCATCCACTAATTGAGTGAATTGAAGCAAGTAAACGTTTCCCAAGCTTCCACAGTCTCAGACTGATAACCCCTGGCCTTGTGGAAAGAAATCAAACTATGTGTTGTTTTGCAAAAATGTTGTTCATACATCGCTCTCATTTTCCGCATTTTTCAAGATGCAGAATATCTGTATATCTGTAATCTGTACCCTTAAACATCTGTACCCTTCCTCTTAGGCGGCACTCAACATTGGTAAAACTCAACTTTTTAGGCATATAGCGATGAAAGCCCAACTGACAACAACTGTGAACTCACCTTACAGGCTGAACAGCTGAGTCTGGGTTCTTATCTTGCAGCTGAGGGTTAGATTCCCAATAAAAGTCAAGTCTCCAGTCGAACACTCCCCTAACTGGCCACTGGGTGGCATTGTACTGAAAGGTCTGCCAGTCTATCACATCCATGATGGGGGACAACACTCTAGTCCTGCACAGAGACACCACATTCATCATTTTATTATTCAGATTTCATTGACTTTCATCAAGTAGGGTGGTTCAAAATGAGGCTGGTGTTGTGAATGAGAATTATGATTCTGTCAGAAAAGATTTGGAAGAATGAGGACATTTAAAATTCTTGACCCATCTTCCTTGGTTACATTTTCACTTATTATTCAAAGTCTGTGTCCAGTGAGAATTGTAGTGAGAAAAGGCAAAATCTTCCCTCATCAGTGTATATGTACAGTGTGTATATGCATGTGTGTGTGTTTGTAATTGCACATGTCTATGTCAGTGTGTTTTACGCTCATGTCAAAGAGGCCAAGTTTAGAAACACGCACTGTCCTTTGTTGGGGTCTGTTCTGGTTCACATGTGTTATTTGAAATATTTCTACCAAGAGGCCACGTGTGACGTGATGCTCAAAGGAAATGGAATGAAGAGATTAAAGGGGGAAGAAAGAGAGCAAGAAATGGGAGAAGGGTCAAACATGTGGCTGAGAGAGTTGAGTGGTTGCAGATTCCAGGTCTGGGAGTTCAGCCTAATTACCTAGTCTAATTAGAGCCACACTGCAGGCAGCCTGAGACACAAGACCAGAGCCAAATCATGGGAGCTGAGCTTTGGTTACACAAACAGCACATGTATCCCCCTGCCTTACTAATTAGTAAGGACAACTCACAACTCTGAACCCTCTATCTTCTCACTTCTTTCAAGTGGGTCTCTCAAACAGCAGAACACAATAGAGAACTAGGCAGACAGTTTGGGCACCACTGGGAAAGGGACCAAATGTTTATCTAGATCTTAATTATTTTTCATTACAAAAATCTTCCTTTTTATATTTTTGCACAGCTGTTAATTATTTTTTGTAGATGATTAGAGATAACAGTACCTGTCCTGTGCTACTCTCTCCAGCAGTGGTTCCAGCCAGCCCTTTTGACATTCACAGTGGGAGTCAATGAACACCAGCACCTCCCCTTCAGCTCTGGCAGCACCCAGAGTACGGCACCCTCCAACGCCCAAGCGCCTGGTACTGCGAATCAAACGCACCCCTTCCAGATGAGACACATACTCACTTAACACACTCTTCAAGTGACCTGATAAGTGAACATAAACAAACACAAAAACAAATACAGTGACATGTTGTCAGCACAGGTCAAGTGGATGGATGGATGGATGGATGGATTTGGACATATAGAGGAACTCACCGTGCTGGCTCAGGTCGTCCACCAGCAGAACCTCCTGCAGATAGTGTTTGGGTGCAGTATCCAGCACGCTGTGCACGGTGCGCAGGAGCGTGGACCAAGCCTCATCGTGGAAACAGATAACAACGCTGGCTGATGGTAGCGACTCGCTGTACTGCTCCCTCAAACACCTGTTAAGTGGGAAACACATTCACACACGTTCACACTATCAAAGCTACAACTTCATTAACTTTGAGCGCTTTTTCATAATAAAGTGGGGTCATATTAGCGCAAAGGTTTTTGTTTATCTTTTCAGTCCTGCGCTTTGGCCACTGCGCAGGGCACTCACTCAGGGTGGCGCGCCTCAGGCAGCCTGCGATGCAGTGAAATCCTCTCGCTGACCAGCTCGTTGAAACCGTATTTCTGCACCGCAGAAAGCTCCCTATCCCTCTCAATACCCTCCAGGTGTAGCCGCACTGCTTTCCCCATTTCACCGTGCGTCGGAGGCATGGTGGCGCGGGTATCTTTGTTTGCTCCAGGCAGAAGCACCTTGTAACTCCCCTTCTTCTGGGGAGGATTCTTGGTGCCCTGCGTCGATGGCACGAACAACAGCTGGTCTTCTTGCAGAGATTTTAGCGGTGCGATATCAACACCGAGCTCTAATGCAGGATCCCGGGAGTCCACGATGACCTCCAGGTCCGGTGCACTAGGGATGCGCTGGAGTGGGCGGCGGGGAGGGCTAGGTTTCTGATGACTGTGGTCCCGGTCCCGATTAAAGAGGTCCGAGAGCACCAGAGTAACCAGGGCGAACCCGAGGAGCAGTAGCCAGAGGCAGAGCATCCTCCTCCGGACAGCTGTAGCTCTGCCCCACAACCTCATGGTGAAGGACGCAGAGGAGACGGGGGGGGGGGGGAGGTATGGCGCTCAGAAGTTTGCCCAGCGATGTCTTGAAGTCCCCATTTTTGTGCCGTGACTCAACTTTGAAGTCGATTGCATTTCACCAAAGGGATGAGACTCTACTTATCCAAAAAGTAGAAAAAGAAATAAACCGCCCGTCATTCTTCTGAAGTATGGCGCTGCATCCATGGAGCACCAGACCTGGGACACGAGTGACAGACAAGACAGGTTCGAGACAAACCCTCAACTTTTGCACGGTTGAGGTGCGCAGACTTTGCCTCTCATCCCGCGGTCCTAAAGCCCGAGTAAATTTGAGCTCACACATAAGATGCACCTGATACATCCACATGCTCCTACACCAGTTCAGTGAGTTGATTGGCAAAGCAACATCCATAGTTCAGATAATAACAGGGATTAAAACACATAGTTAGACCTACCCTTATGGGGAAAAATGAATTCCAGAGTAGAGTATTCAGACAGTCAGAGCTGACAGGCCTGATTGTTTTATAGTGTTTTTCAATGTTGCATAATGGAATAATTAGGGATTTGGATGTCTGTGCCTCATGGGGCTAGTTAGTTTTAATATCATATGGTGCCAATATTCCTGTCATGACACGGCCAAAAGTTATTGCAAAGGGGTTTTAATGGATATAGAAACATGTCCATTTCAAAAGTCACTATGTTTCCCACCAGAAACAACAGAAAGTTAAAAATAAGTTCACATTGCAGTGGAATGCGACATTGTTTTTTTATGTCCTCCAGTTTGTGTGTGAGAGTCTGCTTGGTGCGTGAGTCTCCCCGGTGCGTCACACATCAAAGATGCTCTCTCCGGCCAGCTGGCGGCGGGCCTCGCAGTCCCATGACCGTCTGTTGGTGCCGGGAAGCGGGGCGGTCGCAGCTACGATCTCCCCGGTTCTCCGAGGAGATCTTGGCAGCCAAGACAGCTGTTTTCAACTGAATGGAGACAAAGACATTCGTCCGTCCCAGTTTGATTTTTTTTTAATTCTTTTTATTTTTTTATTTTTTAGTTCTGTTTTGTCATAAACTTGTTTTTCCCACTGTAGTTGAATTAAGCACTGGCACCAAAATTACATTATGAAAAAGAGGTTTAAGAGAAAAAGTCATGTAAGGATTTCCACAGGAAAGGCCTAATATTTTCCTAATACATTTTCCAGGTGACCTCAGGGTGATATTTCCTTTGGTGATAGCCAACAGGAGGTCAAGCTGTACCCTCTTTTTCTTCACCACAAGTCTGCTGCACAAAATTTGTTCTGTACTGTGGCTGACTGGAGCTGTGAAAGGCCACTGCACGCAAATTGGCAGTACAGACAGTGGAACTTTGAAGCCAGTTAGGCTGCAGTGAGAGCCCAGTTCCCTCTCCTGGTGGTGCTGGTGCTGTTGCTGGTGGTGACTGTCTGGCGGCCCCTGTGTCCGACTGAGTGGATGGGATTAGCAGCTCCCTGCCTTCAGAGACACTTAACTCCCATCTGCTCAGGATGACAGGGCAGAATGGCTTCTGATGATTATGATTGCAGTATACAAAGGAGGGAGGGGGACACCTGGAGAGACAAAGGGAGAAGTTGAAAGAGCAAAGGAGGACTTCAGAGGGCAAGATGAGCAACAAGATGAGGGTGTTGCAAAGAGTGTGGAAATGAAAGAGAGGCATACAGAGTTAGACGTGACCAGCTCCTGACTCCTGTGTTTTTGTGTGAAAATGTTTATAAGCCTCCAAATTGAAAAGGAAAGAAGGTTTTCATGTATTTCCAGTGCTGCACAGTGAACACTCCCATGTGTTCAAACCTTCAGCCAAAACACACACTGAATTAAAGTTTCCACTGCCAGCATATTTCCACACACACACACACACACACATAAACACCAAAAGAACATGGACACACCACACGCATACACTAAAGGCCCAGTCCACATTCTCGGGAATGTTCCTACATTCCACCATTCGAACAGAAGCCAGAGCTGTAAATGAGAAGGCACGACAAGCACTCACATACATCCTCCCCTCACTCTCTCTCTCTCTCACACACACACACACACACAATAAAAGTGACTTTTGGAAGTACAATGCATATCTGGCTTGTTGTTCATTGATATTTCTGTTTTGCCGCCAGTGATGTCTGGAGCCTTTTGACTGGGCTGAAGAAGAGACAGATAGAGACAGAGAGAGAGAGAGAGAGAATCAGTTTTGATAATCCACAAATCATTGAAGTAGTTTCTTCAAAGTAATAATGCCAATAATTAACTGGTTCCAGCTTATCAACTGTGAATATTCACTGGCTTTTGAAGTTTTCTGCAATTGTAAACTCTGAGTTTGGGACTGTTGATCAGACAAGAGAAGACAAGACATCTGAAGACATCACCTTGGACATTGTGCACTATTTCTGACATGTTTTAGACTGATCAGTGATGAAAATAATAGTTGCAGCCATATTATGTTCTAAAGGATTGTACTGTTTAAAGTTTGGATGTCATGTAGGCCTAATGGTCAATTTTGTTTGTTATAATTAAGCTTTGACAATAATGTAAAATCAATATACATCCCAAAAAGCTGATTTGAAAGAGAGAGAGAGAGCAAAGCTTTACAGCAGGCAGTGAGAAGCTGCGGAGTGTTGCTGTCCTCTACTGGAGGATGAGCAGCATTGACGTTCACTGACGTTTCTTACACATTTCATGTCTTATCAAAAATAAAATTTCAGGGTCCACCTAGGCCTATACTAGATTTATTCCGGAGCTTTCGGTCACTTCTATTGGCCTTCATCAGTGGATGAAGTTTGTTGTCATGTAGATGGCATGAATGAACTTGAAGCAGCTTAACATTCTAAGTTTTGTTTTACGCATCCATTCACGTTTCCAGTAGGTTTTGCGATTAACATCACAGGCTGCAGACAACAAACGTATGTTTGTTTTAGTTACAGTCGGATTGTATTTATCAGCTTTTTAAGGAAACACAAATGTCACTGAAATGCCAACAGCAAAGTCTGTTAGACATTTTAAGATCGCTAAGCTCTTGCGAATTTGAAATTAACATTAAATTAACATTTGTAATCACGAAGCCAATGGACACACAAATCATCATGGTCACCCTCAATTTATGATAACTGAAGCGATAGATTTGTCTCAGTTAATATGAATGTCGTGGGTGAATTTCGAAAACTGTCAGCGAATGAAGCTACTTGGGTTTTCAATTCTTGACATCATATTACCGAGCAGTAAACGCACTGCAATGTGTTGGCTATTTAGTGGCTACCTGCTGTTTCAAAGTCGAAAAATCCAGCTCCCTTTCTTTTGGTAGGGGAGACCGGGTATGGTTGTAACATGGGGAGTGTTGTAACAACACCACCGGTTAGAGATAAGATAGATGTTAGGTGGTAATTTCAGTATTTACCTACTTCTCCACCTGATCAGG